>NC_060124.1:205873232-206180059 GCF_021461395.2 Schistocerca americana | reverse complement strand
TGCATCAAGAGGTGTGATTTTAATTGTGTACTGTCTTGAGGTTCGCCGTCAGTGTTTGTTATGTGCCACGCCATCCATCGATACCTTTTATGCTCCAGTCATACTGTGCCTTGTGTTCTTTTAATTGTCGCAGTGTGTGGCTTTTTGTATGTGCTACTTTTAAACAGTTTTTTATCTCCCTTTTACAGTCACCCCGTTTTTTGTCTATTGTCTTCCATGATGTTCCCTTTTTTTATATCTATGTTCACCATATTCTCTCCTTTGTTATTTTTAAATGTCTTCTATTGTTTGTTCTATGTCTTTCGGCTGAAGAGCAGCGCATATGCTGCTGCCAGTCCGCCCCGATGGGGAATTGAAATACGAGTACAATAAAGGGAGGAAAAAAAAAAAAAAAAAAAAAAAAAAAAAAAGCTCAGCTAGTCAGTCTAATATTGCGTACGTCTCTGGACACATCGCCTCGCCTTAGACAGCGTATTTACTTTCGTGTTTTGTTTACGAGTGGATGTGGTTGTCTAGTTCTTGTTGTTGTCGTATGGTCCTTCGTTGGTCGTGTCCGTCCTCTCCGTTACGTTATTGTTCGCGGGCCGCTCCGCGGGTCTCGCCGCGTTTTCCATCACTTCAACCCTGCGACTGTTCCGGTCGCCGTTAAAACATTTATTTTTGCAACAATTTATTTAGCGATTTCACATAGTTTATTTATTACGCTGATAGAAAACATTCATCCTGATGTGCTTGAGATCGCAATATACAGTTTACAGACATGGAAAACACTCAAATAGTTCAGTAAACTGATGTACAGAGATGCAGACAACTCGTAAATTACCGAAATAATCCAGTACACAGCATACAGACGTGTAAACTACTCTTAGATCACTGAAATAATGCATGCAAACACGCTTAAACACCCGAAAATTCTGCTGTGCACAAACACTCAGCGCACCTAAAAACGCAACGTATCACTGACTCGATCCCTGATTCTACTGGATGGAGAGCCTGAGTGCACTAACACATGAAAACTGTCCAGATGCGAGAGAGGAAGGTTAGCTTAGTGTACGTTATTTATTTTGGTCGGGAAACTGACTCAAATATCGATCCTAATTACGTAATTAATCACAAAGATCGGTCCTAATTACACAACTATATGCATAGCGCTACCCAAGGATGACTTAAAATCCCAAAAAATAGCGATACCATACAACTGCTGTTATCCTGTGGGAAAAAAATTTCACAATACCACTCGAAACTTACACAAATATCGATCCTGATTAAGTAATTAGTCATTAAGATCGGGTCTAATTACAGAACTACATACATAGCGTTGCAAGGACAGCATAAAAGCACAATACACCACAAAAACTGACCATGACATACAACTGGTGCTATCCTACTGGGAAAAAATTTCGCAATACCACTAGAAACCAGCGACAGAAACACTCAAACTCCACTCTACACCTGCAAGCTGGGGGGAGGAGAGGGGAGGGGGGAAGGCTGGGGTGTAATGCGCAATCATTCTTTTTGGTGGGAGATACGTTCAACTGACTAGATGCTGGTGTTGGACAGAGAGGAGTTTAAGAAAAGTGTATTACCTGCATACATATAGCATCTATCGCTGTTTGACGTCAAAGTTCACTACACACGCCTACTAAAATCACCCTACAGCCCTGCTAACCGAAGCCAACATACGCTATCACAGCTGATGGGGAAAATGCGTCACAGTTATAATTACAATTCGAAACTGACGCGAAAAATGCAGCACTCATACTGAACGGATCATAAAGCATCACATGTACTGGGGAAAATCGTCATCCTAAAGGATTGCAGTTGAACATGCGTTTTCCTCCTTGTACAATCACGAACTACAGGATGGAGCTACTCCACAAACAACATCGCAGCTCATGCAGGCTGCCACCTGCCTTGATATGATCACACTTCGCCAACACGAAAGCAGGTATAGTTTGAGATGACAAAAGGGCAGTTTTCCCCAAACGCATCTTGGTCGTCTATAGTATACTGGCGCAGCCGTCCCTAATGGCTAGGAGGCACCACTGTACAAACTAGACAGGTCCCCAACGTCTCTTGTTCTGGAGTGAAAACACTTTTGTTTAAAGCTCCAGCAGGGACTGGACGAGAGCCACAGTATTACAGAGAAGTCACCTACCGTTCTGTGAGGGATTATTTAACATCAACTTGACTCATATAATAAAGAAACTAATAAAAAAACATTCGCGACCATAATAAATGTCCTCTTTCCACGACAATAGACGAAGTCCACTTTCATTTAGTTTTATGAGCAAAATTGGCATGGTTTTTTTTTACGTTCAACTGAGAAACTTATCAAGTGGGAACTCGAAAAAGAAAATAGAGGAAACAGGTATGTCCACTCGCAAATACTGATGTCAGGGATGTAGCAGATTCCAAACGACCCCTACAATTACAAAGTCAAATAAGGTATTTCTCATATCTAGAGAACCAACAAACATGTCACATGTCTTCCAACTGCTAGATGCACACACCACAATCTATCTTCTGTCGACTAAATAAAGATGTGAAATGTGAAGAAGCAGTCAATGGAACAATTTACATGGGAAGGAAAACATGACCATATTGAATCTTCTCAAATTACCACTTGATCACGAAAGCTGTCCAACACTTATTAAGTACTAGTTCGCTATTCGGTCGTCTAGAGGACTACACGGTTAAGTCAACTACATTCCTGCATTGCAACAGCCCCCTCCATTCAGACGGTCCCTGCCGCTTACAATTGTAGGAGAGAGGGAGGGTTGGAGGGGAAAGGGTTTACCAGAGGAGGAGAGGTTAATTAATTTATCAATTTAATTAAGTAGTCAATCAAACTGATAAGAGTGAGAAGGGCTTTTCCAATAACTCAGACCCAAAAGTGTAGCTGTAGTAGCAAGGGGGGAGGTTTCCTGATGCGTGGGAGGATGTGTTGGGTGAGGAGGTGGGGGAACAATAGGTTAAGTACCTGCCAATCAAAAGGAAGGATCCTTTTAGCAGATCAATAGGTTAAGTACCTGGCAATCAAAGGAGAACAATAGGTTAATGACCAGTCAATCAAAGGAGAACAATACATTTGCCCCTGAGGGCTTACCTGGACTGATGTAGGCAACCCAGTAATAACAAAATGCACTGATGCCGCCCTTGTTCCACTACTATCGCTCTGTAGCCTTTATTACGTATCCAGATTGATAGGTGGTGGACGAAATTACGGAAATACCAGAATACCTGACATTACCATCCCTAACACGGCGTAGGAAAACCATTGGCATTCATAACAGCTTCCAGTCGTCTCGGAATGGATAAATACAGGTCCTGTGTGCCTTTCAAGGGAATTCTATACCATTCTTCTTGCAGAATAGTGGCCGATAATGCAAGAGGATAGCGATCATGTACCATTCTCTCCAAAGTAGACCACAAAGGCCCAATAACATTGGGATCTGGTGACTTGTCCAGGGGAACGCAGCAATTCGTCCTTGTACTAACAAAACCAGTCTTGGGTGACGTGAGCTATGTGAACAGTGGCTTTGTCATCTTGAAACACAGCGTCACCATTGGGTAAAAACTTTGTACCATGAGAAGGACCTGATCAGCCAAACTGATCACACAATCCTTGGCAGTAACGCGACCTTGCAGAGTAACCATGGGACCTGTGGAATACCACAATATGGCTGCCAAAATCATCACCTAGCCCTTGCCATGTTTCACTCCTGCCACGTACGTACTCGGCCAGATCTTGGAATAGTATGAAGTAAGTCTCATTCGACTGAATGACATTCTTCTATTGCTCCATGGCCCAGGGTTTATGGCTTCAGTACACGTTGTCCTGTTACGGGCGTCTACATCACTTGTGAGTGGTTTTGGGATTCCAGCTTGCCCCGCAGTTCACTGTTGATGAAGCTCGCTTCATGTTTTGGTGCTGACTGGGTTCGCGAGTGCTACATTCAGTTCTGCAATGAGGTTTGCACCTGTCAACCTCTTTATTTCATATTCAGTGACCGTCTGTCGCTATCATTCAACATACACTTTCGTCCGCGTTTGGTGCCTCTTGAAAAACCAGACATTTCGTCTTCCTTCATTAGGGAAGAATGGCGCAGGTATATATGTCGACGTCGCAAGCAGTAGATGAAGAGAGAGAGAAAGAATATGAGGATATTTAACGGGTAATTCAGTACGTAAAGGGACATGAAAATTCAATAGCCATGGGGAACTGAAACGCGGTTGAAGGTGAAGGAGTACAAGGAAGAGTTAAGGGAGAATATGGACAAGGTATGAGAGAGGAGAAAGACTAATAGAGTTCTGCAATAAATGTCAGCTAGTAACAGCGAATACTTCGTTCAAGAATCACAAGAGGAGGTGGAACACTTGGAAAAGAGCGGGAGATACGAAAATTTTCAGTTTGATAACACCATGGTCAGCAGAGATTAAATCACATATTGGATTGTACGGCATACCCAGGAGCTCATATAGACTCAGATAATTTAGTAGTGATGAAGAGTAGGCTGAAGTTTAAGAGATAAGTCAGGAAAGATCAATGCGCAAAGAAATGGTATTCGGAAGTAGTAAGGAATGAAGAAATATGCTTGAAGTTCTGAGGCCATAGGTACTGCGATAAGGAATTGCTCGGTAGGCAGTTCAGTTGAAGGCGAATGGACATCTTTAAAAAGGGCAATCACAGAAGTTGGAGAGAAAAACCTAGGTACAAAAATGGTAACTGCAAAGAAACGATGCGTAACAAGAAATATTTCAGTTGATCGATGAAAGAATGAAGTACAAAAATTGCAAAAGATTGGAAAAGAAAAGTGATGGTGCGCTAGATGGCGATCATTTTGGATTTAGGAAAGGTAAAGGCACCAGAGAGGTAATCTTTAAGTTGTGGTTGATAATGGAAGCAAGACTGAAGAAAATATAGACACGTTCATAGGATTTCATGGCTTGGATAAAGCGTTCGACAACGAAAAAGGGAGCAAAATGTTCGAAATTCTGAGAAGAATAGGAATAAGCTGTAGAGGAAGATGGATAATACACAATATGTACAAGAATCAAGAGGAAATAATAAGGGTCGGATTAAAAAAGGGTGCAAGACAGGGAGTAAAAGAAAGGTTCAAGAGTGGGATTAAAATTCTAGGTTAAAGGATTCTCTGATGACATTGCTATCCTCAGTGAGAATGAAGAACTACATGATCTGTTTAAACGAATGAACAGTCTGAAGGGCACAGAATATAGATTGATAGTAAATCTCAAAAAAACGAAAGTAATGAGAAGTAGCACAAATGAGAAAACCGATAAACTTATCAGAACTGGGGATCACGAAGTAGATGAAGTTAAGCAATTCTGCTACCTGTGTAGCAAAATAACCCATGACGGACGGAGCAAGGAGGACCTCAAAAGCAGAGTAGCTCTGGCATTGAGAGCATTCTGAGCAAGAGCAGTCTACTAGTATCGAACATTGGCCTTAATTTGAGGAAGAAATTTATAAAATGTACGTTTGGAGCACAGATTTGTATAGTAGTGAAACATGGACTCTTAGAAAACTGGAACAGAAGAGAATCGAAACGTTGAGACGTGGTGCTGCAGAAGAAAGTCGACTGATACGGTAAGGAATGAGGAGGTTCTCTGCAGAATCGGCAGGGAAAGTAATACCTGGGAAACACTGACAATAAGAAGAGACAGGATCATACGACATCTGTTCAGACATCACGGAATAACCTCCATGGTACTGGAGGGAGCTGTAGTGGGTAAAAACTGTAGAGGAAGAGACAGATCGAAATCTATCTAGCAAGTGAGAGGAACATGTTGGCAAGGAGAGGAATTCGTAGCGGGTCGCATCAAACCAGGAAGCACCAACCTTACGAGCACCAACGAATGTTCTAATTCATTTATCTCCGACATAATGCATTCACATCTACACAGAATACTGTTCTGTCCAGGGATGACACTTTGAACATATTGAGGACATTGCACGGGTGCCATTCGTGGCCGAATACAACAGCACATCCTGCAGGCTTGGCTAGGATAAGCATTGCGAGAAATTGAGGTTCAAAGTTTTATACACCCTATAAATGCCGTACGAGTCGGCGAAAGAAGATCCCTGACACATGCAGCGAGCTTTGCGTGGCTGCTTTTGGCTCGATGTTTGTCGTAGCTCTGTAGATGACTATTGTTTTCGCCAGGAGGAGTCTGCGCTTCAGAACTGAAACTGCGGTGCCACCTGTCTCTCGGCGACTGCACAGTAGTACCCAAAATGAAGCGGGATGCAAAGCAGTATGCTGTAAATCGGGGATTCGCGGCCCATTCCACGAAGAGGAATCACAGGAGTTTTCTAATGATACGCCAAAAACAATACAAAGTATACATTATTTACCGAGCGAGGTGGCGCAGTGGTTAGCACACTGGACTCGCATTCGGAAG
Organism: Schistocerca americana; assembly: GCF_021461395.2. NCBI lineage: Eukaryota > Metazoa > Arthropoda > Insecta > Orthoptera > Acrididae > Schistocerca > Schistocerca americana. The sequence continues at coordinate 206,173,633 of NC_060124.1, read as the reverse complement.
GAAGACGGTTCAATCCCGCGTCCGACCATCCTGATTTAGGTTTTCCGTGATTTCTCTAAATCGCCCCAGCAAATGCCGGGATGGTTCCTTTGAAAGGGCACGGCCGACTTCCTTCCCCATCCTTCCCTAATCCGATGAGACCGATGACATCGCTGTTTGGTCTCTTCCCGCAAAACAACCAACCAACGTATACATTATTCGAAAGAGGAAAAGTCCGGAATGATTTCAGTGTGATACGCAAATGAATGAATTGGTAAATAAATGCTTATTTGATCACGATTCCGTGTTAGACCTCTATTATACCTCGCCACAAATCCACCACTATGAGTATCATTATTATTTTTATTATTGTTCCTTTCCGAAGAGATACGATACGTTGTAGTGATACAAGTGTTAAGTGGCAGATTTAAAAAAGAAATTCAACTATTTTCTGGAACCTTGGAAAAGTTTTCTGAGTGAATGGATTAAGGTCAAGACAAAGAATGCAACAACGTTCCAAACTGAATCAAGTATCGTACTAGTTTGACGAGCATACGACGCGTGCTACGAACACCGCGCTAAAAATACAATGATACTCCCGCTTGTGGAACAGGGAATGAGAAAAATAAATACTGGTAGATGTGCCCTCCATCTCAGCCCGTACCGTGGGTCGAGCAGTGCTGATCTGAACCACTGTCGATTTCCACATGACATCGTTTTATTACTTCCACAACAGAAATACTTCAACAAGGAACGGATGAACTTTCCGGCACCTGTATAAGAGTATGTATAAATTTAATTACAGTTAACTCTGAAAATCAGGTTATCACCGCGCCATTAGGACGAAGTTTCGAAACAATTTATGTATCGTGGGCTTCAGGTAAGCTGCAAATGAGTAAAGGCTGCTGTCAGAAGTGAAGCGGGGATAAGTAGGGTTCTATATCTATGCCAACAAATATTGCCTGGGAAAAACAAGGTGAAGCACTCCGAAGATTGTGGTCGTATGTCAACTAACTTCGGTGGTTTGTTTTTAATAAAAAAAAGTCACTGCTAGCAGTCAGTATCTTAACTTATTTTGTGATAAGCTAACAAAAACACTTTAGAAATCAGAAATTGTTTCCTGAAAAGGGACGAGTGATAAATATGTAAATGTTGCGACTACCAACCATTTTTTAATTTTTTGAAAAAAAAAACGAAAATATTGCTTTCATGATTTCGACAGCATTTACATCATCATTAGCCATTTGACATACCTTCTTAGGAAAACTTAACTATGTTGATCACATATTTAATTTAAACACTGTCATTCAACCACCCACCCATCTTCATTAGATCGTTGCCTCGGCCTTTTCGTCCATCTTCAAATCCAGCATTTACTATCCATTACGCTGCCTAGATGTCCTGCCTAACTACGTTTCATTCTCATTACTGAGAACAACTTCTTACACTCCAGTCTGTTGCCTGAGCAAATTGTCAGTTTCGTTGTTTCCCAGATAATTTCCAACATCCATCTCTGTTTTGTTTACTAAGAAACACTCAGTTTTTTTCCGCGCTAAGAGTGTATGTCTAAGTCATGAGCCCACATTCAAATTGGTAGCACACGGACCAAATTATCGTTTCAGACGCATTGGCATGTTCGTTTTATAAATCCCACTGAGGTTACCAAAAACACTTCAGGTCATTTTCGCTCCTCCGTCTACGTCTCCCGCTGTCCGTCCATTAGTTGTCCCAACTACTGTAAATACTAAGTCTCGTCAAATAGTTCAAACACTTCTTTTTTAATTCGCACCGTTTTCTTTTCAGTACACCGATTAGAAATTAAGTCTGTGTTCTAGTAACTAATGTCGGGGTCCACTTTTTAATTTCGCTTTTTTAATTTCTTCTATTCAATTCGATTCATTAACAAACAACTCCTCCTCAGTTCAGTTCTAGGATCTGAAAAGTTTCACTATAGCTGTTGAAAATAATTCGTTAATCAAGGTCTATGTATTCAGTTTCATGAGACACACTTTGGACATCCGTGCCTCCACTCTACCTATCATTAAACTTGTAACACCGGCCGGTGAGGCCGAGAGGTTCTAGGCGCTGTAGTTTGGAACCGCGAGACCGCTACGGTCGCAGGTTCGAATCCTGCCTCGGACATGGATGTGAGTGATGTCCTTAGGTTAGTTAGGTTTGAGTAGTTCTAAGTTCTAGGGGACTGATGACCTCAGATGTTAAGTCCCATAGTGCTCAGAGCCATTAAACTTTTAACCACCCATTTACGTTGTGGCGCCCGATCAGGCTTAGCCGGTTGAAATTTTGGCGCTGAAAGAAAATTTCACCGTTAGTATCTGGCAGCCAACGGGACGAGAGACTTTCCGCCATTGTCCTGGATTAATTCCAAACCTCTTCGCAGCGTCTCACGAAGTCACGGCAAGTGACACTGATAACGATAATCCGTCAGTCGGATTCGGTGATTTTCAGGACGGGCAGACCGGGTTAATCAATGTGTCCACACCAGGTTTAACCACGTCCTAGCATCGTCATCAACAACATCAATTACATAAACAAAACAGCCAAAATAACTACTACAACAAAAAATACCATCACCCACTAACAAAGCCACGAGACAGAACACTTACACTTCATAGAGAAATGATGCTCAATATGTGAAAATAAGATTAGCCCTTATGACTTACGCGAGTCAGAGCTAAACATTTGCATCCATAAAAATAATCACTGATTCAACGTCAGAGAGTTTCCTAATATTATGGCTTTGTAGTCTTATCAACAGTCTATGCACGGATAGTGGGATATTTGGAACTGTTTGTAGAGTAGCGTGCAATCTTCTCGGAAAGGGATTGGCAAGGACTATAAAAGGTTACCGTTTACGTCCGGCGTTCACTGGCTCAAGAGGTCGGAATATTCCCTGATCTCGTTTTCCGTCGTCCACACGCTGCTTCCGGTGCACGCACTGGCCTCCAATACGCTAGAAGGTCGAATCCCCATCGATTTCAGATTTACGCCTTGGTCACCATCCATTTAGGAAAACTACAGGTATGCAACGTTCTGACAGATAAATACTGTTTGCCGAACGTGAACTCTATCACGGAATCTAGCCCTCTGTACTGCCCGCGAAAGGCAAGTTTCCGGGTTTTTGTTTCCTTGCGGCGCACAGGTTTAATCTGTCCCTATACTTCGCCAGCTATAACGTAATGTCGTGTGACTAGGGCCTCTCGTCGGGTAGACCGTTCGCCGGGTGCAAGTCTTTCGATTTGACGCCACTTCGCTGACTTGCGCGTCGATGGTGATGAAATGATTATGATTACGACAACACAAAACCCAGTCCCTGAGCGGAGAAACTCTCAGACCCAGCCGGGAATCGAACCCGGGCCTTTAGCATTGACATTCTGTCGTGCTGACCACTCAGCTACAGGGGGCGGACACTTCGCCAGCTGAAAGAGCGCTCTGTCTCCTGTGACCTAAAGGACGGCTGTAGCTTTCCGTTCGTTTTGTGATCTTCTCTGTGCATGCGCCCAGCGACTGCTGCCGGAATCTATTTCTGAGGCGATGCTTTAGTTAGGCCGGTACGCGCCGGTACCGCGTACCGGTATGGCTATGGTATTCCTCCTACTGTACCGGAAAAAATATGAGCTCCGGTACATCGTGCTAGCAGTGTGGGAAACTGTATTGCTATAAAATATTAAATTTTCGATTCCAGATGAGAATACATTTGTTAACAACGAAAAAAACATTATCAATCTGGCCACAGAAACGCGTCCTAATCTCAAAGTGATTTTCTTGGACTACATCTTGGCTAGCATGGCCGGGTGGCCGGTTTTTGTTTTTCCGCAAGCTTTGGGCTCATTCAGAGACAAGTATTACCCCCCTGCCAGTGGCTGCTTTTCTCTTCTGTTCGTACTTTAAGGTATGGTGAATGTGTTTGCAGTTATCTAGCTGGCAGTTCGAAACCGTGTATAATATTGGTAGAACATCGCCAATATTGAAACCCATGTGGCCTATGTCGCCGCATTACCGGCACGCTGGACTTCAAAACAGTGCAAATATTTTCCAGAAGAAAGTACCTGGCTGGAGGTGAAAAATAATAAGGTCGGTTGTTCAATATGTGCAGCAGTACATAAACTCGAAATGGGGTCGCAACCTGGAATCGGAGTAAAGCCAGAAAAAGAGTAGGTACGATGTTAGGTTAATTCTTTTGGTGGCACTAAGAAGAAAACTGCGGAATATAACAGAACTGTAACACATTTGAAATGTAAGGCAATATTAGAGTATTCAAAGAAAAGGCAAATGGAAGTAGGTGTTGAAGAAATGAACACACAGACTGCAAACGACTAGAGTTTTTAGAACTGCCTATAAAGAGGCCGGATTGAATGGACCTTCTACAGACTTTCTTGCGGAGATTCAGCTTCAACGAATCAATGGGTTGCATGTCGGGGAAGATCTGCATTCTAATTTTAGATGCGCCAACATTATTTAGCAACGTATCAGAAGAAATGATTAAGAAAATAGCTGAACTTCTTGTGGATAGTAATAACTAACTAATGAGTCTGTCACAATAAGCAATAAACATGTTCTTGTAATTCGTCTGAGATGTGCCGTGAGCATTAATGATGCTGTGCAAACATTTTTTTTTTTAATTTTTGTAAAGTTGACTTAGACGACAGCATTTTCGATAACTGAAGTTCTGCTACAGAATTTGGATTCACACAATTCTAAAGGCAACTTGCCTCACAGCACACCTTGCGACGGAAATGATGAAACTGTTTCCTCATATATTAGCATGGCATTCTACCTATTGGCTCGGGTTCTTCGCCCGACTTTCGTCTGATGATTTTACCGACGTTTCGCCAGCACGAGTGGCTGGCATTGTCAAAGCTTCACCCTCAATTGCTGGTGGTAACTGGAGCCGAACTCGCGGCCGCATACTATATGTACCTGGCGCGCCAACGTCAGAGGCCTTCCCCGCGGTCATTTCCCGTGCGATTCTTCTCTTGCTACCTGCGACGGTACCTGCACGGGAAGCCAGGATCCGTTTACCTTAAGCCCTTGTTGAAGATGTCCCCGACGGCAGGTGTGGCCGAGCGGTTCTAGGCACTACGGTCTGGAACCACGCGGCCGCTACGGTCGCAGGTTCGAATCCTGCCTCGGGCATGGATGTGTGTGATGTTCTTAGGTTAGTTAGGTTAAAGTAGTTCTAAGTTCTAGGGGACTGATGGCCTCAGAAGTTAAGTCCCATAGTGCTCAGAGCCATTTGAACCATTTTTGAAGATGTTCCCGTGTTTTCGTATGTCAATAGCTTCTCTGAAGAAGCTGGTGTGATAGTTATTCTCTACAGCCAGAACTTCCGTGTCGGCCAGTTTTACAGCTAGGTGACTTCCTAAGACACATGAACAGCCTCCATGCCAACATAGAGTTTACCATGGAAGCAGTGAAGGACAAAAAACTATCATTTCTAGATAAGCTGGTCACAAGGGATGGCAAAAACCTGGGACCAGTGTATCGAAAGCCGACACACATGGACCTTCACAAACTATAAAATCACCACCTGAGCCAGAAAAGAGGCTTGATTAATACGCTCGTAACGCGAGCAAGATGAGTAAGTGAGCTGCAGCACATCAGGCGCGAAAACCAACACTGGAAAGCATTCTGAGGAGCAATGGGTACTCCGCAAGTTGTATTAGAAGTGTAACAGAGCCGAACACTCGCCGCAGTGACAAATCCGAAAAATAAATGTTAGGTACGGTCATTCTGCCATACATTAAGAGAGCGACGGACAGAATCGGCCGTATATTGCGCAAAGACGGCATAAAGACGATCTTCAAACAGACAAAGAAGATCAAAGAGTGTCTTAGATTGGCAAAGGAGAAAAGGGACCCACTTGCAATGTCCGGAATATACCACATACCATGCACATGCGGAAAAGTTTATGTCGGAATGACTGGACGATCAATCAACACCAGGATCAAAGAACATAAGCGACATTGCAGGTTGGGGCAGGTGGAGAAATCGGCCATGGCAAAGCACGCGCTGTGTGAGACCGACCACGTAGTGAACTTCGCCGCCACGCAAGTTCTGGCTGTAGAGAAGAATTATCACACCCGAGAATAGCTTCAATAAGAAAGAGGAAAGCCTTAAGGTAAACGGATCCTCGCTTCCCGAGCTGCAGCGAATAACCGTCGCAGGTAGCAAGAGAACCGCACCGAAAATGACCGCGGAGAAAGCCATCGACGTTGGTGCGCCAGGTACATATAGTGTGCAGCCGGGAGCTCGGCTCCAGTTACCACCAGCACTGGAGGGTGAAGCTTTGACAATGCCAGCCACTCGTGCTGACGAAACGTCAGTAAAATCATCAGACGAACGGCGGCCTAGTAACTCGAAACAGAAGCCAATAGGCAGTTTGTCACCAAGTGGCCACGAAAGCTTAACCATTTTGTAACATGGCATTGCACATAGCTATTCATGATGCACTAAATCAAGTGCAGTGTGTTGCTAACTTTCATGGACTTTTTAAAAAAAAATTGCATAACACACACACACACACACACACACACACACACACACACACACAGTCTCCTAAAAATAAGATACAACTTAATGAATGTGCAGCTGCTTTAGGACAGACGATATCCAAGATAGGAAAGATATTTAGCATAGTATGGGTAGCTTTGAGCTGAGTAAGTTCAAAGCAATGCGGCAGAGTTATAGGCCCTTAGTAAAGCACTTTACACAACCTACACATGCTTCCTTCATTGCCATCTCTTTTTTAGGATCAAGTACAACGGTCTAAGCCAAATTCCGACTATTTATTAAAAATTTACGTCAACTTTATGACGTCTTATCAGAGCTTTGCGGCGTATCCTTGTGCCTACAGAAACAGAGATTACACTTCCACATGCAGACAGGGCTATTAAACGCAAAATCCGTGTTCTAGAATAAACGATAAAGTGTCCAAGTCCATATTTAGAAAAAACCAACAGCGCAGTGAAATCTCACTTAAAGACACGACTCTACAATGTAACAGCAAAGTAAAAGAAATTCACGGTGTACAATTTTTGAGGAAACTGGCAGAAAATTTCAAACACCCAGTAGTGCAAAATGTAAGCCAAGCTTCACATCTTACTTCTTCAGAAGCCAAACCCGACGAGCAACTGGAAGCAATATTAAGACCTAAAAACCATAACTCATTGGCCTGAAGAAACAAACATCACTGAAAGTGACAAATTATAAGCAATCTGTGTGATACTTTCACTTAACAGCAAGAGAAACAATTAAAGCAAATTGTGCGTACAGTTCCAGTGTCCATCCCACGTGAGTGTCGACAAAGAAAAGAAACAGTCTTCATGTGCAACGAGCGAGTCAGGTCGCGGCCACAAGAAACCAAGAGAACGGGAGAAGCCAACGAAACGATGCTGTTCAGTAGGAGGCGATATGGAAAATTCTGAAGTAATGTTGATAGCCCCCCCAAAAAACATTATCCAACAAAGCCAGTGCTTTTTGGTGAGAACACAGTGGCGCTCTGTCGCCTCACGTCAGTGGTCCATTGTCTCGCACGCGCTGTTCAGCACGGCGTCAGCGAGCAGTGGCGGGATTTGCTGACAGCTGCTGTCTGCCGCATACAGTGCACACCGCCGTTGAATGAGGCACGCGACGTAACTCTCATAACTCCACCGCTCTCATTCAAAGATAGACAGCTAAGGCCCCGCAAATAAATTTCTCCTTGACAAGTAATGGGGAACATCGTGAAAAATGTGCCTTACCAGTAGCACTGCTTGACAATGTGACTACGACCCCGAAACTAGTACCAAGAACGGAAGTTACAATAAAAAGTGTAGTTGCGATACGTCTATTTATTATAGTCATCCTGTGTCCGGCAATGTGAGCACTTAGCGACTAACTTAAAACTTTATAAACAAATTTCAAACATTTTCTGAACTTCTCACTTACATGCTTAATAACGTCCAGTATTTAACACACAAACTCATTTGTAAATGAATCACAAGACTGAAGCCAGCTGCGGTGGCCGAGCGGTTCTAGGAGCTTCAGTCCGGAACCGCGCGACTGCTATTGTCGCAGGTTCGAATCCTGCCTCGGGCATGGATGTGTGTGGTGTCCTTAGGTTAGTTAGGTTTAAGCAGTTCTTGATGACCTCAGATGTTAAGTCCCATAATGCTCAGGGCCATTTAAGCCACAAGTCTGAAGCTGTTTTATACACGCTAGTTAGTCTGTAAAGAATCGGGGCTTTACTGGTTGAAAACTAAACAATATATCTACACCAGCTAATAGTCATAAGCAGTCCATCAGACACCTATTAATTATACACGCAGCACACACGAATAACGTTTACAAAACGTTTTGTAAACGTTATTCGTGTGTGCTGCGTGTTTAATTAAGATGATGAGGTTGAAAGTGACGTCCATTGACTGGAATAGCACTCACATAGTGCATATTGAAAAGTGTATTAAGCTTGCGTTCGAAAACATAAACGCACGAATATTTTGTCAGGCAAAACTACACAGCTCTGCAGCAAACGAATAACACAAACAAAACTAGGTCCAACTAAGAAAGCTTGTAATCTGCCATCTGAAGATGGATTTTTAAAGAAAAATCCGAAACCGGTCATGATCTGAAGATAATAAACCTTTTTAAACCATACATGCGGCTGGTAGCTGTTTTTTATATAAATTATAAACATCTTTTTCGATTTCTTCACATTCTTCATGCAGCCATTTCGCCTTTCAATGCACATCCTACTTGTTTGATTCCTAAGTGACTTGTATTCCTGAACGTCCGTGAAAATCTTTGTACGTCCTCCTTTCGTTGATGAACAGTAGCATTTCTTCTGTTAACCATGGTTTCTTCGCAGTTACCTTCTTTGTAGCTATGTTTCTCTTTCCAACTTCTGTGATTGCCCTTTTTTATAGATGTCCATTCCTCTTCCACTGTACTACCTACAGAGCTACCTATTAACCTTAGAGGACTTCATGCACATCTCTTCGTCGGTTAGTACTTCCGTATGCCAATTCACCTCTTATTGTGATTCTTGGCCAGAGTATTCGCTATTACTAGCTGAAATTTATCGCAGAACTCTATTACTGTTTCTCCTCTCTCGCTCCTAGTACCAATCCCACATTCATCTCTAACCGGTTCTTCTACTCTTTCTCCTACAGTAGCATTCCAGTCCACCACGACTATTAGATTTTCAACTCCCTTTACGTATTGAACTATCCGTTCAGTATCCCCATATAGTTTATTTATCTCTTCATCTTCTGCTTTCGACATCGGCACTTATACCTGAACTATCGTTGTAGGTTTTGGTTTGGTGTCGATTCTGATAAGAACAACCCTATCACTGATCTGTTCACAGTAGCACACTCTCTGCCCTACCTTCCTACTCACAAATAATCCTACTCCTGTTATACCATTTTCTGCTGCTGTTAATAATACCGTAAACTCATCTGATCAGAAATCCTTGTCTTCTCTTCATTTCGCTTCAGTGACCCCCATTAACCCCCTTTTCAGATTTTCTAGCTTCCCTACTACGTTCCAGCTTCTGGCATTCCATGCCCCGACTCGTAGAACGTTTTCGTTTCGTTGGTTCTTCGATCTTTTCCTCATGATTACCTCCCCCTTGGCAGTCCCGTCCCGGAGATCCGAATGGGGTACTAGTCCGGAATCTTATGCCGATGGAGGCAGGGGTTACAGGCCACATGTCCTGTGCATCCACACTGTGTGTCTTTAATGCAGTGGTTTCCATTGTCTTTGCATACTCATGCCGTTGATCATTCCTGATTGTTCAGCCTTTAGGGGCAGTTTCCCACCCCAAGGACAAGCGAGTGCCCTGACCCTCTGTCCGTTCCTCCGCCTTCCTTGACAAGGCCGTTGGCAGAATTCTTATACCGCAAGTCTTCGGCCGCCATTGTTAGTGATTTTTATTCAACATTTCAGCAGTGGTGGGGTCCGCACGCGGGACTGTGTATGTTTTGATTGGTAATGAAAGACGTTACCGCTAGACATTAGTTGCCACCGTATGAGCCCTAATTTCTCCTATCTTGTCATCGTGTTCCTTACGCTAAATTTATGTTGTCGGAAGCAGAATCGTTCTTCAGTCAGCTTCGAATGTCGATTCCCTAAATTTTGCCTTCCCTCCAGGGATTCCCATTTGAGTTCCCGAAGCGTCTCTGTAACAGTTGCGTATTATTTGAACCTACCAGTAACAAATCTAGCAGTCCGTGTCTCTGAATTGCTTCGTTGTCTTCCTTTAGTACGATCAGCTATGAACCCCAAACACTCGCGCAATACTCAAGAATACGCGCACTAGCATCCTATGTGCGATTTAAAAGACGTGACTGTGTCAAGTGGCCGAGCGGTTCTAGGCGCTTCAGTCTGGAAGCGTGCGACCGCTACGGTCGCAGGTTCGAATCCTGCCTCGGGCATGGATGTGTGTGATGTCCTTAGGTTAGTTAGGTTTAAGTAGTTCTAAGACTAGGGGACTGATGACCACAGATGTCAAGTCCCATAGTACTTAGCGCCGTTTGAACTGTGTCAAGCAGGACACTACTTATGCTGTGTCCGAACATTAGGGGGTCTACAGTTTGTTCTTCCTATTCACCCGCGCCAACTAACATTTTTCTACATTTGGAGCTAGCTGCCATTCATCACGTCAACCACTCCAGTCATTCAACTTCGACACCTACCTGTACATCACAGCATCAGCAGCAAACTACCGCTGACTGCTGCCCACCGTATCCGCCAGATCATTTATGTATCTAGAAGCTAACAGCGGTACTATCATACTTTCCTGGGGCAGTCCTCACGTTACCTGCGTGTGCAATGTTTGCAAAATTTGGAGACGATTTATTTGCAGAAGAATGAAAAAAATTGGTGAAAGCCGAACTTGAGGAAGATCAGTGTGGGTTTCGGAGGTATGAAGCAACACGCGGGGCGATATGAATCTTACAGTTTTCACTCGAAAAAGACTAAAGAAAGGCAAACCTACGTTTATGGCATTTGTGAAGTTAGAGAAACCTTTTGAGAACGTAAAATAGATTAAACTCTTTAAAATTTTGAAGGTAGCAAGGATAAAATACACCGAGCGAAAGTTTATTTACAACTTGTACAGGAACCAGACTGCTGCTGTAAGAGTCGAGGGATATAAAAGGGCAGCAATAGTTAAAAGGGGACTATGACAAGGCTGTAACATTTCCCAACCTGTACACTGATCATGTACAAAGGAACTCAAAGAGAAATATGCAAAGAGAATTCAAGTTCTGAGAAAAGATTTGAAAACTTTGGGGTTGTTGATGACACTGTAATTCTGACAGACACTGCAAAGGACTTGGAAGATTAGTTGAACGGAGTGGATAGTGATTTGAAAAGTTAAAAGATGACCATCAACAAATGCGAAACAAGAGTATCTGAGCAGTGTCGAAGTAAGTCCTGAGGTACGATACAACTTAAGTATCATACCTTGTAACTCATTTTCACTATATGATTAGCACCTTCGAGTTGACACTGGCGATGACAAACTCGGTGTCGCATACCAATCCGAGGACGTCAATATCTTTTTAAATCGGTAGAGGTGGCAGGCACTGTGTAAGAAGGGATGGGATGCAATCAACTCGAGCTTATTACTCGCGCGTGTTGGGAATTCCTCGTTCGTGGGGAACATCTGCAAGCTCAGCACGAAGGAGATTCAGCGGGGTATTCCGACCTTTGCGGCCACGAAGACACTGATTCATTCAGTGTAGCGTGCGTGCCGCCCAGAATATCTGAGGCCATCACAAACCTGTTATTGCCCAATGCCGTGTGACTCAGAAGCCGCCTGTCCAGAGAAGAAAAGTAATCGCCAACAGTACGAAGGATGTCACGCGATTACTTGGCTGCATCGGTATTTTATCCTTGGTTTTATCTATTCCGCTGTGTTTGGTCCGACTTTTATTGATTATAGCTCACATAATTTAATTTTTAACAGCTTTTCATCACCCTCATCTGTTTATTTCATGCAATGGCGCTGATGACCTCGCCGATTAGAGTCCTAAACCACTCATTATCATCATCATCGCTCTTTATCAGAGTTAACCAGAAAAATCGTTCCATCTACTAAGAACGCCCGTCCAACACTAGCCACCGATTCAATAAATGACCTGCCAAACTCTTAAAGTAGCTATGTGTACACGAAGAGAACCACTAATTTTAATTCGCAAGGTGACTACGGAGTATTTTGCCCGAACAAGTGCAAGAAGCCAATTCTTGTCGATTTCTGTAAGTAAAAGGCTGGTCTTCCTACCCTTTTCAATTGCAGCGGAATGGTCTGAGCTGTTATATCTAATTACCATCATTGATCAGTCAGCAATTATGCCGAATTCTTATCGGTGGTCACTGGCCAGTCAGCTGTCTATGTAATCCCATGCAAAACTTTGGCTGCCGATGTGAGGTGGAATTTATTAAAAAGTATTATTTTTCCTATGCTTTCTAGTTTGCCTAAATTCTCGCGCTACACGTCACTGCAGTCTCTTTCCACTAATTCCATTGGTTTGCAAAGATAAACGCACAATCCGACGATTTAAAACAGTCGAAAGTTTACCAAATTTGAGTAGACAAATGAGTTTTACATTTTATTTATGACAGTCTTTCCAAAATTGTTGAATTATCCACGCAATAAACACAAGTTCTCCAACACGTCAGCATTTCTTCACTGTATCTCCTGGAAAAGTAGTAGTAATGATGCAATGTTCCACACACACATTTCTTGCAGACGACGCAGACACCATTACGAACAACATCTGACTGGCCCGGAGATGGGAATGAGCCCGTCCCAGTATGCGTTGGAGGATTGTCTCGCATATTTGATCCAAGCGCAGTACATAAAACTGATGAACGTTAACCCTCCGTAGAATGTGTAAACGTTAACTCTCCGTAGAATGTGAACTGCCATTGACAGAAAAACCTTTTAGAAACTATATTCGTCGTGCCAGATGGAATCTGATCAGGTGGAATCTGAAGGCCTTTTTTCTTTTCTCTCAGATTAATTTCGTTACGCAGCTGACGTATTCAGAATTCTCATCGAAGAAGAACACGACGGATGAAAAAATTTTCGTTTTCCATTTTTTAAGAATTCGATAAATCTGATGTAATATTTTCTATAGGGAACACTGACTAACAAGTGATCATAGGTTTCCGGGCGCTAACTGATCAAATAATATCATATTAGGCAGCCTAAAAACAATTTATTTTGATAAATGAAATTAGTGTTGAAGTGAAGAAATGGATTGGATTTTTTCTCTTTTGATGCCAGGGTTATATTAGCAATATTTTTGTTTCAATAATTTGACCTATTTGTATTACCTACGTACAACGTACTTCCTAGATACATTTTTCTCTAAATCCATTTTCTTACCTTTCTACATCTTGCGACACCATAAAACGGTACTCCAAACTGGAAAATTTGCCACATCATCAGTACGTTTATTGTTAACATATTACAAAGTCCAAACAGGAGAATTCTATAATTTTTCGACTTCAGAGAAAAGTTAAAAAAGTCTTATACCCCTCGAATCTATCCGCAGCTTAGTTTTAAGGCAACGCGATGCTAACATCAGAACGATCATAACGTAATTTGATTAGAGTTGTTTTCACTTTTGTTAACAACTTTCTACAATTGATACCTTTCCGAGAAGTAATTTTTAATGTTTTTTCCGCTGATAAGTTTCAGCTAGATTTCAATAAGAAGCACAAAAATATTGAAACGGTTGCTGATCACCTTACCTGGGAGTTTAAATAGTACGCTACATGATCAGAAGTATCCGTGCGTCTACTAGTGGACATTAATATGTGGTGTGACCATCCGTCGCTCTTATGAAGGCTTGAATTCTGCTGAGGTTACTGTCAATGTCTGTTGAGGAATGGCTTCTCATGAGCCGAAACCAGAAAAGTACTGATGGTGGCTGTCGGGGTCTGCATCGAAGCCTACGTTCGAACTTATCATTAGCCGTTGAATGCTAATGAGAAGGGATTGAAGACTGAGTCCGTATTTCCGGATTTCCAGAAGGCTTTTGACACTGTACCACACACGCGGCTCGTAGTGAAATTGCTTGCTTATGGAAGATCGTCTCAGTTGTGTGACTGGATTCGTGATTTCCTGTCAGAGAAGTCATAGTTTATAGTAATTGACGAAACGTAATCGAGTAAAACAGAAGTGATTTCTGGCGTTCCCAAAGGTAGTGTTATAGGCCCTTTGCTGTTCCTTATCTATATAAACGATTTGTGAGACAATCAGAGCAGCCCTCTTTGGCTGTTTGCCGATGAAGCTGTCGCTTATCGACTAATAAAGTCATTAGAAGATCAAAACAAATTGCAAAACGATTTAGAAAAGATATCTGTATGGTGCGAAAATTGGCAATTGCCCCTAATTACCTAAAAGTGTGAGGTCATTCACATGAGTACTAAAAGGAATCCGTTAAACTTAGGTTACACGATAAATCAGTCAAATCTAAAGGCCGTAAATTCAACTAAATACCTATGAATTACAATTACGAACAACTTTGATTAGAAGGAACACAGAAAATGTTCTGGGGAAGGCTAACCAAACACTGCACTTTATTGGTAGGACACTTTGCCAAATAGGATTGACGAAGTACATCGAAAAAGTCCAAAGTAGGAGAGCACGTTTTGTATTATCGCGAAATAGGGGAGGGAGTGTCACTGAAATGATACAGGATTTGGGTTGGACATCGTTAAAAAAAAGGCGTTTTTCGTTGCGACGGAATCTTCTCACGAAATTCCAATCACCAGCTTTCTCCTCCAAATGCGAAAATATTTTGTTGACACCGAACTACATAGGGCGAAACGATCACTACCAATAAATAAGGGAAGCCAGAGCTCGTATGGAAAGATATATGTATTCGTTCTTTGCGCGTGCTATACGAGATAATTGTGAAGGTGGTTCGATGAACCCTCTGCCAGGCACTGAAATGTGTTTTGCAGAGTATTCATGTAGATATAGATGTAGATCACATTGTCAAGCTGATACAACCATCGCCTCCTAAATGGTGCTCTCCTGTACGCAGTACACAATGCTTTAGAACTGTGTTCATATCCGTCCACATGTAGAGTTTTCTTAAGCGCAATAAAGGAACCACATGATAACCACAAGGAACACCCCTATACCGTTACACCACCTCCCACGTACTTTACTGCTGGCACATAACGTTCTCCATTCGTCAAACCTAAGCCCTTCCGCAGCGCTGCCATGATTGGTCACTCCGAACCACTCGGCTGCTACGACCCTCTGTCCAGTGGCGCCGCCCACTACACCATCTCGAGCGTCGCTTAGCACTGACTGCAGAAACGCGTGGCTTGTAAGGAACTGCTCGGCCACTGTACTCCCTGCGCACCGTCACTGTGTTAGCTGGACTGCCACTGGCACTTTGGAACTCACACGAGTGATCCCGTCCACAGAGTTTAGGCAATTTTTTTAGAACCACCCTCTGTAATGCTCGACAGTCCGCCCCTGGTAGCTGAGTGGTCAGCGCGACAGAATATCAATCCTAAGGGCCCGGGTTCGATTCCCGGCTGGGTCGGAGATTTTCTCCGCTCAGGGACTGGGTGTTGTGTTGTCCTGATCATCATCATTTCATCACCATCGACGTGCAAGTCACCGAAGTGGCGTCAAATCGAAAGACTTGCACCCGGCGAACGGTCTACCCGACGACCCGACGGGAGGCCCTAGTCACAGGACTTTTTTTTTTTTTTTATTTTTTTTAACCCTCGACAGTCCCCATCCGTCATTACGTGAGGTCTACCTGGTGTTGTTTAGCTGTGGTTGTTTCTTCGCGTTTCCACTTCACAATCACATCACTAACAATCGACTTGGGCAGCCCTAGAAGGGTTGAAATGTTCCTGATGGACTTGTCACTCAGGGGACGTCCAGTGACTGGTCCACTTCCAAAGTTACTGAGCTCTCCTGACCGACCAATGCTTCTGTACTCGCAATACGACTCCCGTCCCACCCTTTACATTATGTGGTCCACGTCTGGTGACATCTAGTAGTCAATTTTGCATTACGTACAGCTTTTTGATCAGTCAGTGTCAGGAGTTCAGCACTGTACATAAGTGAAACGAGGACGTTATGTCGTTTAGCTAAGAAGAGAACGGCGTTTGACGTGTAGTGGTACAGAAGAATGGTTAAGATTAGATGGGTAGACAGATTACCTAATGAAGTGGTACTGAACCGAATAACGGCAAGAGAAATTCATGGCCCAACTTAACTAAATAAAGGGCTCGGTAGATAGGATCCAGTCGCCAGTTGCGTTATGGAGGGAAGCCTGAGGGGTGAAAACTGTACGAGACCTAGGCGTGAATAAAGTAAGCAGCTTCATATGGGTCTGGAACGCAGATGTTATTCAGTCATGATGAGGCTTGCTCCGGACAGACAACCGCGGTCTTTGAATGAACACCATAACAACATCACACATCACACTCATGATCGAGTGGTATTCCAATGAAGACGGTACACGTGTTTAGTAAACTGTTTTTGGTAGACAAACGAAGGTATCGGACCAGAAAACAACAGCCTGTTATGTACAATTTAACAGCCCTGGCATTTCTCTCCATCGTGCATTATTTCTGTCAGGCATTTATATGTAATTATAGACGCCGCGAGTGTCCCATAATACTGTGATCAAAGGCCACTACAATATTACATTTACCGACATGCACGAAGTTACCTTTATGTACATTAGGAGTTAAGTTTCCGATCTTTGCGCCTAACTGCTATCTGTTTTCACTTCGCTTCCTAAAAGCGTTCCTGATTATCCACGCAAATTTATTGTTGCTCATATGCGTAAGAGACAAAGCAAAACCAAACAGAAAAAACTGCATGTTTATGGGCCTCCTACAGAAACATACACTAAACCTATCGTCAACCAGACGGAAGAAAACATCAGGCTAAAGAACCAGGTAGCCTTAGAAGTGAATATAGAACAACAGGCCATTTGCATGTAGTGAACTAACTCAGCAGGGTTAGAAGACATTTTCAAATCACAGAACTGTGAAAATAGAAGAGGAATACAAGTTAAAAAAGGCACAGCGGCGCGGAGTGGCCGCCTGGCCGCCCGGTTAGAGGCGCCATGTCATGGATTGCGCGGCCCCTCCCGCCGGAGGTTCGAGTCCTCCCTCGGGTATGGGTGTGTGTGTTTTCCTTAACACAAGTAGTGTTTAAGTCTAGGGACCGATGACCTCAGCAGTTTGGTCCCTTAGGAATTCACACACATTTGAACATTTTAAAAAAGGTACGTATCTGAATCACATTCGTTTTCCTGAGGAGGTTGTACTGAGTAGATTAACGGTGAACCCAAGAACGAATCGAGCAGTTTTGAACAAGTCCTCAACACAAATTGCAATAAGACAAAATAAATGTGTAAACATTGTATCGATAAAGTAAAACAAATGAACAGTGAAGCTCTTGAGTTAGTCCATTCAGCAGGGTGTAAATAATTATTGGATGAACGAGGGCTGTTCAATAGAGAATCATCACAATTTTTTATGGTCATAATTTCTCCCGCTAAAATTTAATCTTATGACATTCTGTCAGCTTAATGTGCAACAAACACACCGCAGTAGTTTCATTGTTGGGACTCCTGGTTCCCGCCTGTGAGAGGCAGGCAAGGTCAGACGTTCAGTATCGCCTACCACTGCAATGGAGGTAACATGCGAGGAACAAAATGCGGCTTTTAAATTCTGCCTTCGTCTCAACAAATCTTCAGCTGAGGCCTATACAACGTTACAGGAGGCATATGGAGAGACTGTTCTTCCCTACAGCACAGCTCGAAGGTGGTTTAAAATATTTAAAGAGGGGAGGCAATTTCTAAGGAAGGTGGACGCGGTGCTGTCATTATGAGAGAGGATCGACGAATTACCTTAAGATCGCTTTCTGAAATACTGAACATTTCACCAGGTGCCACCCACACGCTGGTGACAGAAAAATTCCACATGTCATGTCTGTGCGCGATGGGTTCAAAGACTGTTGATTGCCGAAGAAAAGGATATTCGCGTGCAGGTCTGCATGCAGTTAAAGTTCATCTTACAGGAAGATCCGGAATTTCTTTCGAATGAAATCACTGCCGATGAAACTTTGCTACTTCATTTAGATCCTGAGTGCAAACAGCAAAGCTCAGTGTGGAAATCTCCTTCATCACCAAGCCCCAAAAAAAGTAAAAGTGGTTGCTTCTGCTGAGAAAGTTATGGTCGTCTCATTCTTTGATATTCATGGAATGGTGTATCTGCATGTTGTACCTGCACACACATCAGTAGCTGGACATTACTACAGGGATGTCTTGAAAACATTGCAAATCCATATCAGGCGCAAAAGACCACATTTCCGTGAAGCAGGCTGGATGCTGCACCACGATAATGCGCGGCCGCACATTGCCAATGTTGTTGCTGACTATCTTACAAACATCAACGTGAAGTGCATCCCCCACCGTCCCTATAGTCCGGATTTAGCCCCATATGACTTTTTCTATTCCCTAACATGAAGAAACGCCTTCGTGGGAAGCATTACCAACCATCAGAAGCAGTGGTGAAGGCTGCGGAGGCGATTTTGAAGGACCTCTCAAAAAATCGTCTCCAGCATGTATCTGAAGACTGACAGAAACGCTGGGACAAGTGTATCGCATTCATGGGAGACTACTTTCAGTAAGACCATCAAAATTATGAGGATGAGTAAAGGTACGTTGACAAAAAAAATTGTCGTCATTCTTTATTGAACAGCCCTCGTACAATAAAAGAAATGTACGAAAGAGTAGCATTCGATAAAGTAAATATGGTTTTGATGACAAAGATTCCGTTGTTTATAAAAAGGAACGTTTAGCATCAGTATTACTGTGTATAACTATTACTGACGTAACAGCAATGACACTTAACTGCTAATGCGAAAATAATTTAACAGTTGCTAACTGAACAACGGAAAGCCGCATGTTGGGAATTAGTAGGAAAGGCGAGAATACAAATAGATTACGGAGTAGATTGGAGTGGAATTCGCAATTATGACCGTGATAAAGTGAACAGATTGAACGGGGCAAAAAGACAGCGGCCTAAAGGATGTTATTACAAATAATGCAGTATCAATATGAATGTGAACAGATGAACACCTTCACGCATAGAAAAGTCCACTCAAAGCTTTCGTCGAACACTGTATATTAAATTCCCGACGACAATTTTGGCTGACGGTGTATGCCAAAAATTTTGCGGCTCCATTACCCGATTCATGTCGGTAGGCAGTTACTTTAGGCGAAAATTGCTGCGCGAGTCTCTGAAACAAACCGACGGATGGCGCTGACTGCGGCGGTTTATGTGCCTTCTTTGGAATAAGAAGAGTCTCGGGGAACTAAGTTTGATGCTCTGTTTCTCCCCCCACCCCCACCGAGTGAAAGAGAGAAAAATAAGTTTGCTTGGCGCGCAGATAATTCGATCCAGCCCTTCCTGTCGCACGCCCTAGGGAGTGAAGCGGAGAGGAAACGAGAACCTTCTGGAAGAGCAGTCCGGCAACACTGTTAGCATCACTTCCTTCCACCGGCTATCCCCGAGGAGACATTAGTTCCAGCCGATCACAATGATGCCTGACAATAACAATACTGCGGAGACAACGTCGAACACGATTCGTTTTCCGGCGTAGTTCGTTTTTAAGCAAACGCGTTAGCCCAGCTGCTCGTGTGGTAACACTGCAGCAAATGCTGAACAAGTTATCGACGTAACTCTCTTACACACAAGCAGATACACATACTACATCCAGAATGAGATTTTCACTCTCCAGCAGAGTGTGCGCTGATATGAAACTTCCTGACAGATTAAAACTGTGTGCCGGACCGAGACTCGAACTCGGGACCTTTGCCTTTCGCGGGCAAGTGTTCCACCAACTGAGCTACCCAAGCACGACTCACGCCCCGTCCCCGCAGCTTCAATTCTGCCAGTACCTCGTCTCCTACCTTCCAAACGTCACAGGAGCTGTGGCTTTGCCATGTCTCCGCAATATCCTTTCTTCCAGGAGTGCTAGTTATGCAAGGTTCGCAGGAGAGCTTCTGTGAAGTTTGGAAGGTAGGAGACGAGGTACTGGCAGAATTGAAGCTGTGAGGACGGGGCGTGAGTCGTGCTTGGGTAGCTCAGATGGTAGAGCACTTGCCCGCGAAAGGCAAAGGTCCCGAGTTCGAGTCTCGGTCCGGCACACAGTTTTAATCTGCTAGGAAGTTTCACACATACTTCATTTTCAAATGTTTGTAGCACGGTGCAGAATCAAAAATCGTTACACTACACATGGTTCTTTTCACTATTTTCTTACACGTTTCCCTTACTTGTACGATAAACCTCCTTCCGAATGTTCCCAAATCGGTAATCCACAACCCCACCACCAGTTAGCCCGGTATTTAGTTGAATAGAACAAAATCTCTACAATGAGCCTGTTTTCAAACGGTCAAATAAAATTTTTTAAAGAAAATCACAATTTCCAGCGAAAGATGATTTCATCTCTGAAGTGAAAACTGTGTTTGTGAAGAATTGCAAAATAATACATCTATGGCTGCCACATCCTCTTTACTCCGCTCAATATGTTTTTCAGCCACAATATTCTCTCAGTATTCCAACATGTGAAATATAAAGTGACGAATCTGGCGAAGGTGTGTGTTCAATTTCTACGTCATATCCTTCATACTGTCCTTCACTGAAGCACCTTTGTGGATAGGTGCATTGTCCTGAAGAAACATTTTCTCTTTTGCAATCTTCGCACTTTTGTTTTTTTTAACCAAATATTTCAGAAGGCACGTGCTTGCTTCATCCCTTCTATGATTACTGCATCGTTTGGAAACAAGTGTGACACTCAGCAAGAATCAATGCACAAAATGATTCTGATTCTCTTTAAAACTGATGGTTTATGAAATTTCTTTTAATTTACGTTCGAAGACCGCTATTTCTTCATCACATATAAAACCAATATTCTACTGTATTACAGTCAACAGAGAACGGCACATGTTTAAGATGCTGAATGATAGCCATTTTTGGAACGCCAGTAAAGTTGCCTCGCGAGTGCACTGGTTTTTTAATGAAGAGTTTTGTTGTGTTCGATCTAAATATAATTTTACTAAAAATTATAAGGATAATTTGTTACCGTTGTATGTGTGTCAGGCCAGATATAATATGTAACGTTTAAGTATTATTATCCTTATAAGTTGATATAAATAACACAAGAATATTATCATGACCGAATGTGTCGTTCATAAATATCGTATTCGTAAAGCAGAGTCTTGGTGTTAAATAAGTCAATTCCTTCGTGTAATGTTTCGTTTAGTTTTGTGCGAAGTTAAACTGCAACGGCAGTTGACGGAAACAAACTTTTTTTCTGGTGTTCATCAGCTTGGATAAATCTGAAGAATCTATTCGTGATTCAGCAGCTGACAAAAGATTCACTAAAGGTTATTTATACAAAAATACGTCAGACCAGATGGTCATCTTCAGCTACAGACAGAAACATTTTGAAACCTTTATTATTTATGCCATGAGCGTGGTCTGGATTAAATAGTCATTCCAAAAACGAGACTATGTAGCGCTCTGCACATGCTGTAAAATGTAGAAGGTTTGTGACACTACTGTTTATTGCTGAGGATGGCAAACTGGTCCGATATTACACAGCGTTCCTTCGAGTTGTTAGATGTCACGCGCCGATGGGGAAAGCACGCAGATGGATTCATGTCTTCTTAGTGATATACGTCGTGTGAGAGAAATTGTGCGACTTACTGCATCACTGATCAGCAAAGGATCGGTTATAGGCGGACCCGGGTCGCTTCTCCTCACTGCCATACTTTACAACCAGTCTCCTGACAGCCCGCCAGGCAACCTGTCGTGAAGTTTCAAAACAGCGCACTGTCCGCTGCAGAGTGGAACATTCATTCAGAAAACAATCCGCTAGCCATTATTCCACAGTATCCTTTCTTCCTGGGTACTGGTCCCGCAAGCTGTGCACGTGAACTTCATGTAGTCTGGAAGGTAGTGTAGACGTATTGGCGTAAATAAAGCCGTGAGGTTAGGTAGTCAGTCACGCCTCAATAGCGCAGTTATATCAGGAGATATTAAATGTGTTACGTCGAATCTAGCACGATGATAGCTGCCAGGTACGTCACGACGGCACCTCCAGCTATTCATTCGTAACAGAACGGTCAGCCAGTGGGTTAGACAGCAGTAAAATGACTGGAACAGATGTTTTACGGATCGCAACCCTTACCATTTAAAAAAAAAAATCTACAACGCCAGAATATCAATAGGGGTGGAAGATTGTCTTAAAAAGCAAGCACGTAAACGATGGCGCGCGTCTTAACTGGAAAGAATGAGGAACGCAGATATAACACAGTGGTTGATAAAATGCACGAAGCCACAAATCAAAACGTTTATGCATCAGCTTTATAGCTATACGCGAATGTGAAACAGTACAAAGGAATTTTTTCCACGCCTTGCAAGACTTACACAAGACATATAATATCACTAAATACTCTAAAGATATTAAGAGGATAAATGCGAAAATAGCTCAACTTACACGGAAGTTCAAATGGCTCTAAGCACTATGGGATTTAACATCTGAGGTCATCAGTCCCCTAGACTTAGAACTACTTAAATCTAGCTAACCTAAGGACATCACACACATCCATGCCCGAGGCAGGATTCGAACCTGCGACCGTAGCAGCAGCGTGGTTCCAGACTGAAGCGCCTAGAACCGCTCGACCACAGC
Organism: Schistocerca americana; assembly: GCF_021461395.2. Lineage (NCBI taxonomy): Eukaryota > Metazoa > Arthropoda > Insecta > Orthoptera > Acrididae > Schistocerca > Schistocerca americana. The sequence continues at coordinate 206,150,886 of NC_060124.1, read as the reverse complement.
TGCCACCTTACACGGAAGGAAATATCTGGACACCAGGTGAGTCAGAACATTGCATAATACAAGCCGAAAATTCCGCAACTTACCACCTCGTCCAAGAAAGGCATAACGCGAAGAGAAAATTATATCCGAAATAAAAGCATCTGATGGAAGAAATATCAAGAACGAGCGAGAAATACTGGCGACTGTGGCAGAATATCTTCCCAAATTACACGCAGAAAAATCGACAGACGCAAATGAAGCCGAAAAATTTATAAACTTCCTTCACGAAGATGTCAACGAAGAGGAACGTGCATTGTTGATTGAGCATATCACAGAGCAGGAGGTGTCTACGTCGTAAAAAAAATTAAAAAAACTAAGAACAAGGCACCATGCCCTCCCAAGAGAAATATGGAATATTGGGAACTGCCAAAAAATCCACTTACGGAAATGTGTAATAAGATCCTACAAACAAGTTACGTTACCGATGAAATTCGAGAAGGGTTTTAGTCATGATTCCTAAACACGTTGCAAAGCAAAACGTTGAAATATATAGACCAGAAACTCTGGTTAATTCTGATTTTAAGGTATTTACGCGAATAACTGCGGCAAGAAAGAAACTGTCAGCATAGAAACCTGTCACCAAACATCAAATCTATGTTGGGAACAGACATTCTATCATTCATACTCCAACTAACGTCACAATGCGGTAGTTGTTTTGCATGTTGCAATTCTGTCGCTTGATTTTCACAAAGCATTTGATCGTACGAACCATCATTACCTAAATAAGCCACTTGAACATACGGGTTTGTGTGAAGAATTTTGCAACGTATCCACGCAGTAATGCATGACCCCTCGCGTAGAGCTCAGATTAACGAAATCATAAGCAACCGGCTCAAGATAAACGGTTCTGTCAGAGAGGGATATCCTTTGTCCGTGTTATCGTTCGCTTGCGCAGTAGAGCTATTACTTGCAACTAACCACCGAGAAACTACTGGGCTGTTAAATCAAGGAGAAAAATTATTTGTGTGTGTTTACGCTGATGATGTCAACCTATAAGTAGCACAGAACAAACATGCAGCAAATATCCTGGAGCTAACTGCCAGTTACTGCAAACAATATAATGCAACATTAAATACACGAAAATCTAAAACTATGAACATAGGGGCTGACGCAAACTGAACTGTAACTGACTGGACAGAAGCCTCTGATACTAGGAAAATACTAGGCCTGCATTTCACAAAAACACCAACGGAGGCCCAGCGCAGTCAACTACAGATCGCGGCTTGAGCCTTCAGGTGGGCGACTGCAAATATACTTTCATAGAGAGCATAATACCATGCAAGAAATACAGTGAAATAATGTCGTGCGGCCCTCAATTTGGTATCTAGTACGTATATTTCCAATTTCAAAGGGAACCGTACGTAGAATGGTAGGTTGCTTGTACAGAACGGTACTTTAAATTCCGCACAGTGTAACGCAGATGTCCTACGAAAGAGAATAACAACTTCAAAATATCAGAGCAAAATGTACTGCCATCTCTTCCGCGTAACATGCTTCATCACCCTCAACACATTCCAAGAAGCCTTACAAGCTATATCATCAACGAGATAGAGCCACCATGTAGGGAACAGCAAACTGCTGTGAGCCGCATCCTTCCCCCGTGTTAGGCACCCATGCACATTCTTCGTTAAGTGCAGGAAATCCCGTAGCTAGGTAGCTATACAGAGTGCTACGCCAACAAAATACGAGCAAGGTTGAAACTGCAAATAACTTTAGGTACTGGAAAACGACATGGGCATATATCCACAACCCCCTGACCAATGCAAATAGACGTTCTCTGTGGCACAGGACTGTCCACCAAGAGATTCCCACAAACAGCAAACTATTTGAAATAAGACAGCCCGTCCGCCAGTGTGTACTCCCTATAACGTCGAGGATACGATTCGTCAGCGCCTAATATGTTGCACGAAGCCTGAAATTTGACAATGGACGAGACAACAACTCGCAATTGTAGCGCGTACTTCGCCATCCACGTACGTTCAGAAGGTAAGAATATTGCCGGACAAGTCCTTTTCCCGAGAACGAAAAACAACGCATTTATCTGACTCCTACCACTCAACTAGCAAGAAAACCGAAATCAGTTTTGAAGATTAATGGTGTTACCTGACAGTGTTAGAAGAACCATCTAGTTTGTTTTAGAAGAAATGGCTTTGGAATGGAAGCTAGTTTGTTCTCGAAATGGAGATTTGCTACTTCACGAGAGGGTTATTGTAGTATTAAGCGAAACGTTTTCGTTGTTCTAGATGAGAAGCCTCCTTTGTGTTGAAGAGCTGTCTTGTTCACGTTGTACAAGAAGCACTAATCTGAAAGAGGAAACTCGTTTGTTTTGGACACAAGAGAAACCTGGTTTGCTTTAGGGGCAGTTTTAGAAGAGAAGCAATGGTTATTTTAAAGCAGGAACCTTATTTGCTTTTATAAGAGGAGTTCTGTTTGTTATAAAAGAGGAATCGTCCTTGCTGCTGATGACAAGTTATATTTGGTTTGGAAGAGGAGTACAGTTTGTTCCGGAAACGGTATCATGTCTGAACTCTGAAAAGGAGCTTTCCCTTCTGGTTCGACGAAGAACCGTGGTTTTGTTTCGTCGGAGTACGACACGTTATGCCGTAACGAAACGTAGTAGACAGCATACGAAGCTAGCCATAGAAGGCATTTCGGAGAGAGAGAGGCTGAGCGTGAATAGGATATAGGAGGGAAAAAATATAAAATAAAATGAAGTCGGTAAGAGTATTGGTCATCAAACCCAAGGTTTCGAGTTCGAGGTACTTTGGCGGTTAAAACAGTCACTATTCGCATACCAATGATAACTGTCCAATAGGAAACGAGCTGCTCTTAGGAAGATGTTGAGACGTTACGACTGAAATGGACACTGTAAACCGCTAAGAGTGAATGTACCGACTACAAAATTGCTTTTGTAACTTCTGCAAAGGTTCCATGGGCCAAAGATCACAACAAAACCACAACACTTGGTGTTTCGACGCAAATAATTGGAACGGATTAGCCACAATTAACATTTGCTAAGTCTGACCCTCCCACCACACACCACCTCCAGTTAGCTGATAGCTGCACACGTTGTATTGGTTACTCATATGTGCACGGGGGAGCAACACTTGGAATTAAATCGAAAATGAATAATTAGGAATTCATACCTACACCCTTGCGAAGTCGTTTAAGCTATGCGTACTGGTAACACAATTTTATCAATCACATTATCGTCAGCAATCCCTTTTTTCCTTTCCCTGAAAAGTGCTGCCTCCTCCTCGCAAGTTTATTCCAAATTAAATGGTGCTGGAAAAGTACCCACCTTCAAGATAACACTCTCTAACTCGTAAGCAAGCCTAGCAGATGGTGCCATTACCTTCAATATCTGCTGTGATTCCTCCTCAATGCCACTTACGTGCATTAAAGAGAAGCAACACATTATCTACAAGCGAAACCATCAGCAAAACCTGAATCTGATCCGTCGTCTGTACGGGCTCGCAAACAACACGTTCCAACAGGTTCGAATTATTTGCAAACAAATGACCTTCTGTGTAGCTTTGTCAGCTCCTGAATCACAAGGACATACTGTAACAAAACAAACGCTTATTTTAACAAGGTTTGCGTATCTCGACTATTGGAGACGGAACGGAGCTCGTTATAAGGGACACAAAGGCAGTCGTTTTTATCTCGCTGTTTCTACTTATTTTAGATAATACGTTCCCCGAATGGCCCTCTTTTACGACGGGTAGCTCGTAAATGAAACTAGAGGGCCTTCACAGTAGAACACAAACGGAGGTCTGGCAGGAAACATTGCTGGAACACGTCACTGGCCATTGATAAAAAAACGGCATCTCTTTGTTCCAGCTAACGAATCACGCACCTCACGTTGACACAACGGGAGGAAGCTGGTGGCAAAAAATGTGCAGCACAGATATAGGGCCGGCAATGGCAACTTTAATATCAACGCCAACATCGAAATGGACGCCGGGGCGACACGGTTGGTAGGCCGCGACAATCGAATAACGCATAGCTGGGGCTGCCAGCGGCGAGTCGCCAAATCAGACCCTTTTATCTGGTGGGCGACGCTGAAATACGGTCACTGCCTTCTGTACAATTTACTGATATACCCGGAACTAATTTGCGACCACAAATTAAACTGCAAAGCTCATCGTACTTCACACCAACATAAACCGCATCCGAATCACCCTTGCTTTTTATCAACGATGTGTGAATTTCTGATCGTCTCTGCTCTTAAACTTCATTCCCAATCTGCTTACTCTCCTCTACGCGCATCGCTTAATACCTAATTAAATTCCGTACCCTCCTCAAATATTTAAAACTACTCCGGAAGTCCTATACATCCTTTTAAACTCTATCAGTAAAATCCCATCGCATCTCCATTCATCACCATAAGTGGGCCTCAGCCGCACCACCAACACACACTCCCTTCTTCATTTCCTCACACGCACAGTAACTTCAACCAATTCCCGCTTCCCGACGCCGAAATTCCTACAGAAACCAATCCTTCCTAACTGCTACCTCCTCCCTTTCTGCCCCCTCTCCGACACCCCAGCATATCAAAAGGTTTGAAATGGGAGGAGTGGGTAACAGGTTCTTATTTCCCATTCCACATCATATGTCCAAAACACCTACACAGGACTCCCTTTCGCACAAATCCACATTAAGCTCCTGCTACCAATGCTACTACACTTTACACTTACCCATTCACCACCCAACTGCTATCACTAGGATCAGCTACTCTTTCATCAGTAATACATAGCTATCAAATCTTAGGCTTCTCCATATTCATCAACATACAGTCTATTAAGTAAGATCGTGATCGGGTTGGTCCGTAGAAAAATGTATCTGACAACAAACTAAAACATATACAGACATCATATACGAACAAAAGAAAAATGCACTAACAATTAATACTACGTCCAGTCACCTGCTGCGTGATAATTGCTTGCCATCTGCGAGTTATGCTGGAAACCAGGTTAACCGTGTATTCACGTGGAAGAGACCTCCAAATGCATAGAATCTGCGTTGACAGGTGTTACAAATTGATCTTTTTTCCTTGCTACTTCTTTCTGATGTAAGACCATACTGCTCAATGAGATTAGTGTCAGGAAAGCCAATCCAGTGCCTGCAGCATACCTCTCTCTTTTTTCCAGTCGCCTCAAAGCCTGCTGCAGTGCTTCGGATGATTGTCTTCCGATGATTGTCTTCCTGCAGTATCCAATCTTCATTTTGGTCTATGAACCAACATTTGGCAGTCGGCATCAATCATCTTTGACCAATGCGACGCGTAATCTGCACTCATTTCTCTTCTTACGTATTTCAGTCAAACATTCGAAGTAAACTAATGCTTTATGGACATTGCATGAAGGACAAAGGTCCCCTCTGCTGGGTTGTGAAAGAAGTTAGGCAATTTCTTTCCCATCTGTCTCTGTTGGGCTGCGAAATAATTAGAGCGATTTCTTTTACCTTCTGTGTGTAATGCCGACCACACTCTTGCTTAACAAACTGTATTTTACACATTTTTTATTATTTAACTTCGGCTTAGTACTGAAAGCAGTACTGCAAATTTGCAAAATTTCATGTAGACTTTTTAAGTGCCACAGTGACAGTTAAGAGACTCCCCCTCCCTCCCCCACTATATATAGGAATGAGCAATAAAAGAAGAAGAAAACCAGGAAATAAGCAGACATCACCAATGATATTCTTTGAACATATGCTTTAGATCATTTCACTCAGGACGTCAACGGAGCACTACGTAGTTGAATATATTGATGGCCACAATAAAATTAATATTAAATACTGAAATGTACAGTAGTGATGCTCCATAATAATAATAATATTTATTTTACAGTTCGTTGTGAACCGGCTTTCGGCTTTTCGAGCTATTCTCAGACAAGTTATCTGGGGAAATTCACAACGAAGTATAGAATAAACATTCCAGTTTCCAGTTTTTGGTGCAACTAGTATCAGCTACTCTGAAAAATCCGGGAACACAAATTTTTAACTTGCTATTTCTCCTGCTGATAAGCTACCCATTACAATAAGGTAAGTTGGTGCAAGTCCTCGAGTGACTTTAAAAAACCAATATGAAAAGTTTATTTTTTAGTACGAACACCTAACAGCACTTTATTCAGTGCGGTACAAAATAACGACTACAAATTAATGGAGCTAGGATAGTATTTCTACAACTTTTAAATTTCGCGAAGTAGCTTATGATTCAACCCGAGTATTCAGAGGGAACGTTGCGTGATCTGAAGCGAGATCAGTCACCATCGAAAGTATAGCAGTGGGTGGTGAGCTATGTGTAACAGTGGACGAAGTATTTGAAGAAACGGAGAAAGCCTCTGATAATACGAATTAAACAATATTAAGCTACTGTAATTATGTCTCCCGGGACTTTGGTAACCGAACTAAACGAATTGGGAGCAGCCTTGGAAAGAGGTCAGAGAAAATTGTTGCGCTGTTCAGCCCTTGAGACTGGTGTGTCAGTAGCGTTTGCTCACACAGCTGAGCACAAACTCATTCTGAAACCTTGCTGAGGAGTGACAGAGCATCGACTGACTATTCAGACACTGTCCCTTGTTGTCCAGATTGATACTGGCCATTGCAGTCTGTGCATGATGGAGGGGTTGATTCTGACAGTCCCCCTCTTTTAAATGAAGCATGATTGTACTCATGAGGTCACAGGAACTCTCAGAACAATCCCCGTCGGACTGCTGAAAATCCTTTTCAGCTACACCAAGATCTTCCGTACGACGTGAAGGGTCAGTGTTTTTGCAGTTTATGCCACATGAATGACCGAGCAGTTCTTTTTCCATCTGACCGTAACTTCCAACTTGATGTGTGAACAGCTTGCTGCGACCTTTTAAGGGCACTAACAGATAATGAAAATACCAAAAGTTGTTTCATAGAGGGCACTGCAAGAGCACACACTGCTAGAGATACCAAGTTTGGAAAGAAGCTATCAGCGATGGGGACTGGAAAGTTAGGGAGGAGGGTCTTGGGACCCTCCCCCGGAAATTTATTTATTTATTTTTTTACTGATGGTGAAAATCTCAATTTGAAGCTTAATTGTAAAGCCTGAAAAGTAAAAATTTAGGCCTTATCCTACAAAGAAAGACAAGAAAGAGTGCAGGTAATTTAAAAATTAGATCTCAAAGTTAAGTTTTTCAAAACATAAAATGCAAATGTTATATTACAGTGCATTGGGAAATATGATCAATTTTTAATGGACAAAACAGTTAAAAACGTTATATAATCGGTGAAAACAGTCAAAAGAATTTTCAAAGAAGGGAAAAACTGAACTCTAATCGTGACTCTTGCACTAATAAAATATCTTCTGGGCTGCTAACGTCACAAAGAATTTCCAGGCTACATTTAAAAAATGTGCACCAGGCAAACCAAACGAAAGTATAAAGTGACATTTCAAACACAATCATATTAACAAAAACTTAAAACATAGGTCGAATACCTTTTTGTTATAGCAGAACACCTGCAATTTCACTCTGTGTTGATGCAGCTAAAAAAAATGGTTCAAATGGCTCTGAGCACTATGGGATTTAACGTTTGAGGTCATCAGTCCCCTAGAACTTAGAACAGTATTCGAACCTGCGACCGTAGCGATCGCGCGGTTCCAGACTGAAGCGCCTAGAACCGCTCGGCCACACCGGCCAGAAATGCGGTAAAGAGCAACTCAGCATTAATTACACAGCTTACATCGTTTGCAGAGGTTATACACGTTTTATGTAATATTTAGTTTGGCGACAATTTTTGTTAATTATATTATGCTGGCTATTTATATGACGCCGACAGTCATCTCCACTACCGTGTGAAGCCAGAAGATCGCGTGAACAAATACTGCAGAACACATGACGAATACAGTTTTATGATTGAGGCACGGGAATTCGTTCGTATAGTCCGGTCTATATTTCTGAATCACACAACTTTTTTTGTTCAGATGTGTGTGAAATCTTATGGGAGATAACTGCTAAGGTCATCAGTCCCTAAGCTTACACACTACTTAACCTAAATTATCCTAAGGACAATCACACACACCCATGGCCGAGGGAGGACTCTAACCTCCGCAGGGACCAGCCGCACAGTCCATGACTGCAGAGCCTTAGACCGCCAACTTTTTTTCTGGGCATTTTCACCATTACATGTTTCTGGCTTACTGGAATCAGCTTCCGAAGTGGAATTAATTAAAAATCTCTTCATTTTTAATTACTGAATGCAAAGAAAATTGTATAATAAATACATATCGAATGTTTCATCTCTATTTCAGTAGCCGGCTGGTGTGGCCGAGCGGTTCTAGGCGCTTCAGTCCGGAACCGCGCGACTGCTACGGTAGCAGGTTCGAATCCCGCCTCGGGCATGGATGTGTGTGCTGTCCTTGGGTTCGTTAGGTTTAAGTAGTTTTAAGTTCTAGGGGACTGATGACCTCAGATGTTAAGTCCCATAGAGCTCAGAGCCATTTGAACCCATTTGAAATACCTAAAAGTTGTGCCGCAAATATTGCGGAAATTGAAAGTGTTATTGATGTGCAGTTTTCACCGAATTGATTGGTACTCAGGCGCTCTACTTAGAAGGTGTACTTTTTGTGCAAACATACACTTTTTTAAAGGGAACAAATCCCATAGAAATTTAGAGGCTACAAGTAGGGTAAACTAGAATGGCAGTGGTGTTTGTTGCAGGATTCTAGTGCGAGTCGTTTACGAGATATCGTATCTCAAAAAGTCCCCACGCCTTCATTTGTACAATGCTTGCGGTAACACACACTATAGAACAACATGAGTGCGTACACTCGTTACGTAGAAAATTAACCATCACAGGTCGTGTTCAAAATGACCATCGGCAGCGGCAATACACGCTTCCGGTCTAGTATGGAAAGACTGCTCCACATGTGCTAACATTTCAGCGGAGCTGTCCGAGCAGGCTGCATAATACGCCATTGCAGATCATGTCCTTTTAGTCTGCGTCTTTAAGCTTCCCCCACACAAAAATTCTACTGGCGTCAAATCCGGGGAACGGACCGGCCAAGGTAGAGGTCTTCTGCGTGCAAACGAACGATTTGGAAAGTGTCGGTGAAGAGATGCTGTACTACTTCGCACACTATGGGCTGGGCAGCCAACATGTTGGTACCACATGTTCTTCCTAGTCTGCAGAGGAACGTCTTCTAGCATCAGTCGGTCGGTAAGGAGGCTGAGATACTTGGGCGCGTTCAGTGTTCCCGACTGAAAAACGGACCTCTGAGCTGACAGGTCACTATCCCACACCACACGTTTACACTCCATGGACACTGACGTTACACTTGAAGCCAATGGAGATTGTCAACAGACGGTTCATTTGCTCGTGACTGGTAAAAGTGGTTTCATCAGTGAGCGAGATAAATGATACATCTGGAGAATCCTGTCTTGATTTGCATGTACAGATGTTAACACGATTCTCATAATCGTTTCCACGCAGCTCTTGATCGACAGAGTGTGACAGGGATGGAACCTATGTCGATGGAGAATGCATAGAACACTTGCCTGACTAATGCCACTTTCTCGTGCGACTCCGCGTGAGCTAACGTGCCGATCAACCTGTAAAAGCTACAAGAACCTTAATTTCCCCATCTTCTGTCGTCACTTGTTTCCTCCTGTTACGTTGTCTAGGTATTACACTACCACTTTCAGCTAACTCGTTGAAGAGGTTGATAAATAATTTCCGAGATGATTGACGTCTACTGGGGTATCTTGCCGCATACGCCGCACAAGAATGAACTGCATTCTTCCTGCACTCTCCATACACCGTAAGCACGTCGGCTTTTTCTGCATTGGTAAATCCCATCGTCCACTCATTACCTACTGTTTGGACTGTCATACACTGACTGGCCTAGTCGCAGCCCACTCAAAGAACACACAGGCACACTGTAAGCAAACGTAACATCATATCTAGCAACTAAGCAGCTTGAACGGTAGAAGTAAGTGTCGGTGTAAAAGCTTTGCACAATACGATGTCTCGTAAAGGACTCGCACTAGAGTCCTGCATCAAATACCACTGAAATTCTAATTTACCCTGCTTTTTTAGTTAATGTCAACACGCATTGTTCCATTTTTTAAAGAAAGTGTATGTTTGATAAAAAATACACTCTAAGTATTATTGCAATTTGTTTATTGGATAACAATACGAGCCCCTGACTACCAGTCCATTCTGTGAAAACAGCACTTCAATAGCACTTTCCATTTCCGTAATATTTGCGTTGCAAGTTTTATGTGATTCACCCTGTAGAATCTAAAATGCATTTAGAGGGCTGAATGAGATCCCCCGAAAACAATATTAAATAAAACTGTAATTTACGCCAAGTCGGCAGGACGTTAACAGCCGCTGTGGCCAGTTTGTGTGGCGAGAAAGTAGAGGCGCATTCAGCCAGGTATTAAGCAACTTACATACCGCCAAGCCTAGCGCACCAACTTCCTGCCTGTGAGTGCCAGCGATGAAAAGACGCGTCTACACGAATTTACGTGTCAGATCAAACTCATGCCTACCGTCGACACTCGCGCTTCAGCTAATTGACGGGCAAGCCTAGCGCACCAACTTCCTGCCTGTGAGTGGCCGCGATGGAAAGACGCGTCTACACGAATTTACGTGTCAGATCAAACCCATGCCTACCGTCGACACTCGCGCTTCAGCTAATTGTTCATTGTGGCCTGAACAGAGGACAGCTAGAAACAGTCCGGTCAGGGCAATACACGTAGAAGAGAACGTGTTACGAGGTACGACGAATGATTCAAAGCATAGCAATCGTATTAACGTGTCTTTTCTCCCTCAGCTCTTGGTACAGTATCTTCGACATCACTTTAGACATCTGAATACTATCTTCAAGGAACTTATTGAGTATTTAAGATATTCAGCTGTTCCAAGATTTACTTTATAACCGAGCGAGGTGGCGTAGTGGTAAATAAAGTGGACTCGCATTCACGAGGAAGACGGTTGAATGCCACATCCGACGATCCAGATTTAGGTTTTCCGCGATTTCCTAAAAGCGCTCCAGGCAAATGCTGGGATGTATCCCTTGAAAGGCCTCGGTCGATTTCCTTCCCCTTCCTTGAAACAATCTGAACTTGTCCTCTTCCTTACTTGAAACAATCTGAATTTGTGCTGCGTCTCTTATACACTTATACTATCACCTCGTGTACCTTTTCTCCTGACTCAGCCTGTAAGCGGATAAAGTATACAAACTGTACTGCGAATACTGTCGCTTTTTGTACGGAGTGCCAACGAGAATAAGCTTCGTAAAGATTTAGAATTATTTGTACAGTTGGTAGGAAATCGCTTAGTGCTCTCATTCTCAAATAGTGGATCAATAAAGTTCAATTATCTGAGCGTAGTCAGTCACGTTGCCTCACGACAAACAGATAATATCTAACTGTAATGCTTGTCTTTTCGTGTTAAGCTTTCAACATAAGAGTATACCTCTTAATGAGTGGATAATGACAGCATTTTTTAAATGCGTCAATAACTAAGTGAAATAATGAAAACCAAATGTTTGTTGCCCTTGGATACTGTTAGATACACAACCTGCAATTGGTACCGAGTTCCAGGATAGTTCGGTTAATGAGACAGATCTCATATTATTCAGTGTTGGGTCCCCTACGTTCCGTATTATTTTGGTTCAAGTTTTGACAATCCCGCACATCTACATCAGCACTCTAATTCCACGTAATGGTGTGTGGCAGAAGGTAGGTATCACTGTCATTTGCCACCTCCCCTGTTACATTTCCGAATCATACGTGTAATGAACGACTGGCGATACAGTTCCGTACAAGCTCTAATTTCCCTGATTTTCTGGGCTTGTTCTTTTCGCGGGGCTCGTGTAAGAAGAAGAATATGTTGTATGACTTTTCTTCGAACGTACGTTCTCGGACTTTCAACAGAAAATGATTCTGTGGCTCACAACGCGTAACATCGCCCTGGCACACAAAGCCTCTCCTGTTGTGTGTGCAGCCTGACGGTTGTCGAGCGTCTCCTAACTCCCGAGCCGACTAATGGCCCGTTACGAAACGCGGCATTCTTCGTTGGATCTTCCTTTCCTTCTTTCTCGCCCCCTCCCCCCCCCCCACCCCCCCTCTCTCTCTCTCTCTCTCTCTCTCTCTCTCCCTCTCTCTCATTTCTATAATCCAGCCTGGTATGGATAGCAGACTGATGAGCTATACTGAAGATCCGTCTTTCAAGTGTTTAGTAAGCCACTTCTTTTGTGGGTAAATTTCATTTTCTTAATTTTCTTCTAATAACTCTCAGCCTGGCACGTGCTTTTCCTATGGTAATTAAAAAAAAATGGTTCAAATGGCTCTTAGCACTATGGGACTTAACATCTGATGTCATCTGTCCCCTAGAACTTAGAACTACTTAAACCCAACTAACCTAAGGACATCACACAATCGACGCCCGAGGCAGGATTCGAACCTGCGACCGTAGCGGTCGCGCGGTTCCAGAATGAAGCGCCTAGAACCGCTCAACCACACCGGCCGGTTAATTTTTCCACTTCAGGTTGCTCTGGACGTCTACTCGTAGGTATTTTACAGTTTCCGGTGGTTTGTCGCCAATATCGTAATCTAAAGTAATCAGTCCCTTCGCCTGCTTATGCGCATCGCGTTTACATGATTCTAAATGAGAGGTGACATGGCCACCTTTAAGATAATAGCGACCCAAAGTTTAACAATATATAAATACCGAACACAGTGTGTCACCGCAAATATCTGCTTAATTCAGTGACCAGTTTCCATCATGATGCTCATCATCAGATTGATCTAAGAAAGAATGTGCATATTTACAAGTTAACAACATTATAAGTACAAGCGTTGACATACATTATTTGGAGACTCAAGTAACAAACAAAATACCTGTGTACACTGGAAGTATTAATTAAAAATCGCCTTCAGTCGCAGATTTTCCTGTTTTACTTAATATACGATGCATCTCAGACCCTGTGGGTCGATCATCACGTGTAACTTGTCTTAATACATTATTTATTTTTGCTTTAATGATGTGAAACGCATATTCCACATAATCCAAGAAGAACTTTCTAACACTATCATTCTTTACTCTACCTTGCTCACGCATATCACTTCACTCAAGAGGCACATTTGCATATACATGTTTGTAAACACTTCGCAGATTTTCTGTACCTCTGAAGTGTTTACAAACGTGTATGCAAATGTGCCTCTTAAGTGAAGTGATATGCACTAACAAGATGGAGTAAAGAATGTTTGATGGTGTTAAAAAGTCAAGAACGCCCTTCTTGGATTATGTGGGATGTGCATTTCACCTCATTCCACCGTAAAAATAAATCACGAATAAAGACAAGTTACGCTTGACGATGGACCCACGAGAGTCCGAAATACATCGTGTATTTCATGAAACACGAAAATTTGTGACTAAGGCGATTTTTAATTCATACTTGCAGTGTATTGAGTACATTCACGTTTGAAGCTCCAAAATAATAATATTTTTTTAAAAAACATGCCTGACTCCCTGGAGTTAATAAAGGTTGCAAATAAAACTTCCACCCATGATTGGCATCATCGCATTGTATAAAAACATAATAAATTGTTATAAAAACTCGTTTACTATTATGTAAAGCCGCCGTTAGTACACTGTGCCTGCAGCTGCAGTACAAACAGCTGAGGAGACTTGGTGGCTAGGTGTAACTGACCATAAGCACTTTTTACAGTGGCGTATTAGAAACCTTACGGTCAGCAACACCTAGCGGACCAGTCCATTCAACTGTTTGTACTGTAGCAGCAAACACAGTGGGCTAAAGACGGCTGTGCATCATAGGCCACGAGTTTTTATTTTATTACGTTTTTATGCGGAAAGACGATGCTAAAGATGGCTGTACGTTTTATTTGGTTCAAATGGCTCTGAGCACTATGGGACTTGACATCTATGGTCATCAGTCCCCTAGAACTTAGAACTACTTAAACCTAACTAACCTAAGGACATCACACAACACCCAGTCATCACGAGGCAGAGAAAACCCTGACCCCGCCGGGAATCGAACCCGGGAACCCGGGCGCGGGAAGCGAGAACGCTACCGCACGACCACGAGCTGCGGACTGTACGTTTTATTTGCCTCCTCTACTAAATCCAGGGACACAGGTATGTTGTGCTCTGCTTGCACCACTTCATCACTATCAGATTGAAGTCCTGGATGTTCTACAAGTTTTGGAAAGAAATGTAAATCGGATGGGCCAAGTTGAGGCTGTATAAAGATGATCGATGACAGTGAACTCAAGGCGTCGGACTGTTGCAGAAGTCGCAGTCACAGCGCTCGCGTGTGGTCTGGCGTTGTCGTGCTGAAGGAGAAGGTGCTCCATGTGAGGATTTTTAGAAACTCGGTTACAGTACGCTGTTTCTCACGCACCGATATTATTGTGTTACACGTTGCGATTCGGAGCCCTCTAGCGGCAGATAGTTACAACTTGCGTCAGCGAGGCGGGGAAGTCTATGCGATACTACTCTGAAGAGAATAGAAAATTCGGTGGCATTACTTTTCAGCAAGCTCTCATATTTGCGATCATAGACTTTGTTGGTTTTTAGAAGACGTTTGCATTAGTTTACATTCAAGAGCCAACTACCAGTCCCTCCACAAATCATTGATCTTCCCAATGTCTACCTGAATTTCGCAATAGCGTTCTAGCATCATATGCAAACACCCCCACGGAAATTCCGACGTAATCCACTATATTTTGTACATACTGTAAACAATAACGGCCTTATAACATTGTAGTTACACAATTTTCCCAAAAGTTGTCACTTTTGAGAAAGTAAATTCGACAGTCACACGTCTTCGCGTCAGGAGACAATTTCGTTTCTGTCCAAAAAAAAATCCACCCGCTGTGCGGCTCCACAAGTTCGACCGCTGCGTAGCAGGTAGTGGAGTGGAGGACGGCGCGTCGTCTGCTGGAACGAATGCTCTGCGGCAGTAAAGCTGTCCTCGTCTCAGCCATCCCCGGAGACTCGTGTGCGGAATGGGCTCCGTCTATTGTCCCATAAGGTCAGCCCCAGATTGCCTGCAGAGCCTGTTCTTCCCAGGAGACGGCATCCACTCAGACGAGCTACGCTTTCAGCGTTTTCCTATGTTCGAAATCTTTGCGCCAGAGTCTCTCTGTGTCTGGACGAATCGAAACACAGAAATAAAATACGATTGCTACAGCTGTAAATAATTGTTTGAAGCTGATTTATAGCCCCATCGTGGCGCAGATAGATTCTAAAGGCGAGACAGAACAATGGTGGCTACCGTTCTAAATTCACTCTTTGGAAATGATTTACACGTCCGTGAATCCGTCAGCATTCTGAGGCGGATGAACTCGCAGTTAATTTCGTCGTTAGGGCGTACTGCAAGAGAATAGTACATAAACGCAAATTCTAAAAATGGAGTACTACTGAGCCGGTAGATACTAGCTTTCGCTGGTACGAATGAAGGAAAGACAAATAATGGAACAGGAGGTTTACAACATCGTATAAGTGCAAAATTTGAACTATACCACATGATTATTATTCTTTTGTGATGTCTGCGTGGCCTAATGAATGGTCTGGCAGTCTAACCAACGAGCAATGGAACTATTACCCGTATACGACATTCGCTAACATAGTCGTGGCCGTTAAGTCGATGGCCGATAGCGACAAATTACCCTGTACGTAAAAAGAAATATATCTACTGATGACTGCGACTAATGAAATATTTCTTTAAATTCTTGAACTAGTTTCCAGGGCTTTTTAAGAACAGACATTCGGAAGAAAAGGCAAGCTAACAAGTTCATGAAAGTAAATATTTTCTAAGTGACTCAAGACAGCTGTTTGTAGCTGTAATTTGTTTAGCGCACGTTCACGACATTCATTAACGAGTCAATTTTACTGATTTTTTTTCCGCTACAACATGTTCGGTGGATTACACTCTCATCGTTAGGGGTGTACGTTTTAAATAACAAAAGATTGGTGGTTTGTATGCAAAAATTTCTCTAGGCAGCCTGTGATGCTGCCTTCTACTCATTGCACGATACTTCTCGAAATCATACTTAAAAGGAAAAGTTGTATGTGCAAATTATTTATGTTTTAAAGAGACATGACTGCTGCCTTAAGCTGGGAAAACCATTTTATCTGAAAGTCTACGACTGCAATTTCTAGTGGAACGCCGCATAAATATCATGCTTGGCACATGTCTAAATTTAAAAAATTAAATGTAACGAAAAATGGTGTCAACAGAACAATGTTGTGAGAAGAAATGGAATTGCCAAAAAAATTATAGAAATAAACTTCCAATAAAGTTCTATGTTATCGCGTCGGGAAACAAATTGGAATATTCAAACATGTTTGTCTATGCTGGTACTGAACTGACGTAAGACGGAAATTATGTTTCAAAGTTGACGACATTGTTAGCTTGTGTTTTGTCAACTCTACGACAAACTTCGAACTTCTTTTGTGTTGTTTTAATTTAAGTGAATGGTAAGTAAATTTGCACTCCCGTTTCATTAAACAAACGTTAATTTGACTTGTGTTTTGGCTAAATGAAAATGTAGGGTTGTGTTTATGAAAATGTTGGGTTCAGTTTTCGGAATTTGTGGGCTGAACAGAAACAGAAATTGGGAAAGCTTCTCAGCCTAGTACATTATTCTGTGATTAAAGTACACAGAAACGTAAGCGTCATTTAGGTTGCATGTATGTCAAATTTGTTATTTGGAAGGCAAAGCTTATTTTGATGTGCTTTTTTTATTTAAGAGATAAGGAATCATTTTTTAACCAAGTAGATGTTGTTCAAAAGCTCTTTGTTACTTCTTGGGTTATGAACTGTTGATATAAAACATCATTTTCAAACATGATGTCAGTGACCTATGTGTTAACAAAGAAGTCAAGTTCATCAGTTTAATGTTACTATGAAATAAACTGATATAAAAATTTTTATTTGGCAATCAGAAAAAACCCATTGCGTTCAACTTTTTTTTGTATTGAATGAAACATTTCTGAACCAGATAAATTTTGTTTCTTAACCTGTAGAACCAAAACGGATCTGACCTGTCTCTGATCATCACAAACACCAATAAATAGAAAAAACTGTGACATTAACATTGCTGTTTCTATTTACCCCTCACTGCAGGGCGAACAGAAACACCCAAGTTTTTATATGTTATAAAAGCTTTAGCTAGGTCTCAAATCTAACTATAAACTTATGGTTAGGCACAATAACTATAACCCCATACGATTTTAATTTTTTCTTTGGCGGTAGAAAACTGTGTTCACCCCATTTTACAATATGTATGTCACTGACAAACTCGAAAATGGCCTGAGGCCGAAATTGCACTCGTAGAATTTATAAATAAATGATTTTGATAACCGAAGGTGACAACACTGTATTTAAAGATTTATATGATAGTAAATCTCACCAAAGAAAAGATGATGAAACATGTTTTGCTGATCTGAGACTAAGCCATCTGATGGGAGAGGTACATTGTCCTCCAGAGTCTGCAATTGGGACTTCAGTAAATCTTTTATTTCAGTTGATATTTGTCATACCCTCTGCCAGGCACTTAAATGTGATCTGCAAAGTATCCATATAGATGTAGATGTTCTTACGGTTGCGCATAACCTACAATGTTTTCATTCAAAGAACACGAACTAAACTAAACTGAACAGATTATTCGCTAATAAGGTGATCCTCAGTTTGATTTTCTTCGAAGTAATGACCCACAGGAAGTTGCCTCTTGGCTATCAAGATCGCGATATTCTTCATTATTTTAGAAGCAGAATGGTGTTTGCAGCTCCTTCGACTGATAAAACTAATTTTTTTAATAGAAGTCCCACAGTAACACTTCACTGTTATTCCATTTATTTAGACTTCATTCTTCGCGACTAGTTTCGGAACCACAGCGGCATAATTAAGAGCTCATTCATGTAATCAGTCAAGCTGGAACTATCTCATCATTAATCAGTGATGATGCCAGGTTCCAATTTCACAGCTTGGCTGATTACAAGAATGAGAATTCGAGAACGGCGCTGCGATCCCAAAACTTGTCTCCCGGAAATAGTCGCGGACTCCAGAGATAAATTCCCCAGCAAAACAACCAGCTGAAAAGAGGCAGCGAGTCTACCCTTCAAATCTCCTTTGGGAATACGCACTTTCTGACAAACATAAAATTAGCGCCAAAAGAACTGGAGGTTTGACAAAGAAAAATTAAGCAGATAAAAAACTTTAGTAAGTACATAGGTGAATGGGAGAGAGTCTAACCTATCAGAGAAAGGAGCCTTGGTGTCACACGTTAGCAAAACGGAAATGGTCTGTCAGGTAACTAAAGACATCTATAACATGACAACGATATCCTTACAGGCCGCACTGTTGTACTGACCATTACAATGAACGAGAATGGTCTAATAGAGAAACCTGAGGCCCAAGAAAGCAAGATTTTGAGAAACATCTTGTGTCCCATCAAAGAACACAGACTACAGAAGCTGCCGCAACCATGATCTATACTGGGCGTCACAAGAGAATGACTGGTCAACACTCAGAGATACGACGGGCACCATTATTCGAAGCAGAAAAATCTAGTAAGTAAGGGCTCTAAAATGCGAGCTATGACCACGTCTCTACCTTCGATACTGTGAAAAAAATCTCTTTCTAGTGCACACTCATTGCTTTCCATATTTTGAGAGGTGGTAATGTGGACCAAAACAAGGAAAAATTGTCCAGTAAACATTAGCTCTAAAATGCATACTGTAAGAGCTATAAGCAATTGTTCAGCAGAAAAGATGTGTTTCACAATGTCGAAGATAATCGAGTGCTCCATAGCTTTTTAAAGATGAATTTTAGAGCCCATGTTTGCTATACAATTTTTTCTTGTTTTTTCGATACTACCTCCTCTCTAGATATGGAAAGCAAAGAGCTTGCAGTAGAAAAGATTTGTTTTGCACTATCGAAGATGAAGAAGTGCTTACAATTCTTAAGGTATGTACTTTAGAGCCCATGTTTACTACACTTCCGTGCTTCGAATGATCGTTCCTGAATACTGACCATTCTTCTTGGAACACCATGTATAAACACGGGGAGAACGTAAGTGACACGATTCGGTTAAAAAGCAATGCCTTTTTACGGCCACAGTACAAGAATGAGCCCAAGATGAGTATCTAAAAGGATATTAACCGACCTTCGTGATAAGAACACCACCATAGTTGTCGTATTGTAAATTCCTCCCTCCTACACTTCTAGGAGCTTGATCTGCTTAAGAAAAAATTACTAACTTACAAAGGTGTCCAGAAAAAATCGAACTTGAAGATAGGGAAGGCGTCGATTTAAGAGACCGGAATCTAATGCAGTTAAAGCTCGGAAAAAGAAAAACAAATAAAAAACAACTACCAAGATACTTTAAGGTATTCGTGCACTGAAAGAGTGAGGGCGAAAGAGGAGTTCAGACTGGGAACAATGTTGATTTAACAATTCTATTTATGTTGTAGATAAAATCATTTGAGAAAGATAACTAACAGAAGTTCTTATTAGAAGATAAACAGCACTGAATTAGGAACTGAGGGAGAATGTCTACAAATACCAGTAAAACGTGTGGTTTCAACAACTTTAAATTATCACATACTATTTTATATTCTGGGCAAACGCAACTCTTGACAGGCATGATGTTAAGAAGAACTCCGCTCCAGCTGGTAAAATAGTTGTTCATTAAAACACGACCGTCAGGTGAACAATGTTAAAAGATCATACGCATTCCCATCGGTGTGCCACCCATGATCTTTTAAAATTGTTCACCTGATAAGGCGGCTGATCGGTAAGTCCAAATCCTGCTAAGTGAGATTTCCATTTTTTTCTTCTGAGAGGAAGAGAGATTTTCCAACAATGGAGACTATCACATAAAGATTCTCGAATGGCTCCATGACTAGCGACCAGATTTCTATCATAGACGAACTGTATGATTTATATAACGTTCAGACCATTGTTTTCAGAGACCTGGTGGCTGTGTTGAAAAATAGCATCATCTGTCTGTCATTTTGAAGCGTACTGCAGCATTCAATAAGGTTACTTGGCATCGAGGGGTTTCCTTTATTCTGCCCCAACAATGTGCAACTTACTTTCTGAAGTCCCATCTTACACTTCACCTACTTAGCGACCTTGTGAAATGAGGTTATAAAATGAACATCCACAAAAGTAAAACAAGGGTAATGGAATAAAGACGAATAAAATTCGGAATGCTGAGGGAATCATTTGGCAATGAGACAAAAAAAGCAATCAATGAGTTTTGCACTTTGGGCAGCAAAATATCTGACGATGGGCAAAGTGGCGAATTTACAAACCGCAAATAAAAGGAAAAACGTTTCTGGAAAAAAAATTGTTAACGACAAATATAAATTTAAATATTACGGTGACTTCCTGAGGATATTTGCCTGTAGTCTAGGCTTGTAGTCAGTGAAATGTAGAAGAATGGTTCAAATGGCTCTGAGCACTATGGGAGGTCATCAGTCCCCTAGAACTTAGAACTACTTAAACCTAACTAACCTAAGGACATCACACACATCCATGCCCAAGGCAGGATTCGAACCTACGACTGTAGCGGTCGCGCGGTTTCAGTCTGTAGCGACTAGAACCGCTTGGTCACCCCGGCCGGCAAATGTAGAAGACATACAGCACAGACAAGAAGAGAATTGAAGCTTTTGCAATGTGGATTGGACGGGTATATCGAACAACTGATGAGGTACTGAACTTGTTAAGGTGGCAGAGCAAATGAAGGTCAATTTCTCACCTTACATGGGAGTTTTTATACATCGTAACAGGAAGGTGAATATGTCACCTGACATACTTCAGCGAACGTGAGCAGATTTGCCTATAAATATGTATAGTATGCAATGCAAAGGGACGACACTCAATCGACGGTAATAACACACCGAACTTACATCCTGCAAGTCAATGAGCAAGAGGTGAAACAAGCTGCTACAGGAAACGCGATTTCAAAAGCGGCATCCTTGTACTTGCCGTAAGTAAGTGGTAGGTGTTGGGAGTATCTTGCTTTTCAGTGTGATCAAAATGCACGTTGTTTCTCTCCGTCCGATCAAAACGCCCGTTGTTTGAAAAACTTTAGATTCACTATTTTATAAGGAAATACATATAATACGCCAAAAGCTTTGGATTATCTATATACACCGACGGAAAAAATTAACACCAAAAAATAATTAACGAAGGCTCTGAAATTTTGGGATCACATTTGTCTAGGTAACATTGCAAATGTGAAATGCTAGTACCTTAATAACCAACGTGATGGTCAGAACGCCGGCCGAAGTGGCCGTGCGGTTAAAGGCGCTGCAGTCTGGAACCGCAAGACCGCTACGGTCGCAGGTTCGAACCCTGCCTCGGGCATGGATGTTTGTGATGTCCTTAGGCTAGTTAGGTTTAACTAGTTCTAAGTTCTAGGGGACTAATGATCTCAGCAGTTGAGTCCCATAGTGCTCAGAGCCATTTGAACCATTTGATGGTCAGAACGTTGAATGTAAGCATGCAGACGTCCTTACATTGTGTTGTTTAGGTGCCGGATGCCAGTTTGTGGGACGGAGTTCCACGCCTGTTGCACTTGGTCGGTCAGAACTGGGATGGTTAACGCTATTTGTGGATGACGCTGGAGTTGTCCCATGATGTCCCATATGTGACCGAATGGAGACAGGTGTGGTATCGAGTAGGCCAAGGCAGCATGTCGACGCACTGAAGAGCATGTTGGGTTACAACAGCGGTTATGTGGGCGAGCGTTATCCTGCTGGAGAACACCTCCTGAAACGCTGTTCATGAATGAACAGTTCGAATCGCAAGACTGATGTACAAATTTGCAGTTACATTGCATGGGATAACCACGAGAATGCTACTGCTATCATACGTAATCGCACCCCAGACCATAACTCCAGGTGTACATCCAGTGCGTCTAGCATGCAGACAGGTTCGTTGCAGGCCCTCAGCTGGGCTGCTTCTAACCAACACTTGGCCATCGCTGACATGGAGGCAAAACCAGCTTCCATCAGAAAACAGCATCCATCCTGCCCTCTCATGAGCTCTCGTTTGACAACACTGAAATCTCAAGTGGTTTGAAATCAGTGGAATGCACGCTACAGGGCGTCTGGCTCGAATCCGCTCTTGCAGTAACCGATTTTTAATAGTTCATTGTGTCACTGCGGTGTCAACTTCTGCTCAAATTGCCGCTGCAGATGTAGTACGATGTGCCATTGCCACACGCCGAACACGATGGTCTTCCCTCTCAGTTGTGCAACATGGTCGTCCAGAACCTGGTCTTCTTGCGACTGTACAATCTCGTGACCACCGCTGCCAGTAATCCTGTACAGTGATTGTATTCGTACCAAATCTTTCTGCAATATCGCAGAAGGAACATGCAGCGTCTCCTAGCCCTGTTAGACGACCTCCTTCAAACTCAGTGAGATGTTGATAATGAATTCTTCGCCGCCCTACAGGCAATCTTGACTAACAACAACTCACCACGTCAAATTTCAAAGGTAACTAATGCTCACGACCGTTAAAGCATGTATTTGAAGCAAACCTGATCTGCATCCTCTTTGTGGCGCTACTAGCGCCACTTTTATGCGACTGGCGCGAAATTTGAACAGACAATGTTTCTACATCCGAAACACGCCTACCAACTTTCATTAATGACGCGCAACTCCTCGGTGTTGGGACTTTTTTGTCAGTGTAGTTCATAAAAGAACGTGTTGACGATTCCCCACTCAACTGCTTAGTCAAAATTGTGTTGTAAATAGATCATCCAAGGGCTGTAGATTAAATGGAGCCTCATCAGCCTTTCTGAGTGGCAATTTCTTTTGACCTCTATATATTTCAAAGAAGTAGCCTGTAAGTCAGGAAGACGACACCATGAACCAATGAAGAGAAATAAGACGACACAACAATGTACGGTCGATGTTTTTTCCTGTTGCGAAGAAAATTTGGACGAAATTCTTCTCTCTACATGGCGGTAAAGAAAACTTACCACCTGAAATAACCAAAGTCACAAAGCTGTATACACATCGTCGTGGTCTTCAGTGTGAAGACTGGTTTGCTGTAGGTTTCCACGCTAAACTGCACTGTACACGCCTCTTTAGCTTCGCATAACTACTGCAACCTACAGTTATTTGAACCTGGTAACTCGTCAAGCCTTACTTGTTAGTCTTCCCCTACACCTTCTACCCACCACTATTCCCTGTGTTACTTTGGAATTCCTTGACGCCTCAGGATGTATCATATCGAACGACCCTCACTGTTTGTAATGTGGTGCCAGAATGTCTTTTCTCCCCAATTCGATTCGGTACCTCTCCATCAGTTAACTGATCTTCCCGTCTTCAGCATACTTCTGTTGCACCACGATCCCAAAGTTTATATTCTCTTCTTATCTGATCTCTTTATCGTCCAAGTTATACTTTCACAACAGGACACAATCCAGACAAACACTTTCAGAAAAAATCGCGACTCTTTTCCTCGGCCTTCTGTGGTACCGCAACATAACGTGCCATCACGCCACTTGCAAGAACAGCAAAATTGTGCTACTGAATGGTAATAACTAAGCTAAAGCCTCTACTGCTTGCTGAGAAAATGCTGAAAAGCTTTCATATCACCACGTTTCAAAGAGTTGATGTGGACTCGGAAGCACTGTCCAACTTAGCTGAATCGAGAAGCGACAGAGAAACAGACGTGGGACAGACGTTGAATCCTGAGCGTTTATGATTACTGTTCTGCCACCTACACTGTCATGAACTGTCGTAATGACGTTAAAGAGCACAACTGACTTCAAGTAACAGAACTAGTAAGCACTACAGCGCCTGGATATTTTCAACATGCGTTTCGCACGGAGCATGTTTGCAACTATTTTATACGTTGACTACATAAGTACTCCGAGAATTTTAATGTGTGTGTATGAGAGAGAGAGAGAGAGAGAGAGAGAGAGAGAGAGAGAGAGAGAGAGCGAGCAATCGTTCTTAGGCAGACGTTTCTAACAAATCGTAAAATGAACCAAACTATGATCCAATGTTATGAACCATTACAATTTGGTTAAACACGTGATGTGCGATATGCAGAAGTTATTCTTGACTGAACAGAATGTTACTTCAGTAAATTAGCGCTCAGCTGTCGTTAGATTTATCCCGTACTGAAGGTAGCTCTTTTATTTGCATCACAGTATTGCTCAGTTCCCGTATTGTACACCATTACTGTTTGGCATTAGGCTGTGTCGCGATATGTCTAAGTGGGTAATTGAATGACTGAAATGTTAAAAGATTTGGAGTTAAATCTTCGCTCAGTTCCAATTACGATGTTTTCTGCCAGTCGCAGTTACTCTGCAGGTAAGGTAGGAGGAAGTTAACAGGACTCGTTTTCTGTGTACAGTTCAAACCAACCTTTGGGGTCAACATAGCTTTAATTACAATAAAAAATTGACAAAGAGGAACTGCTGTTTTGCAGCTTAAAATGAAGACTTCAAAGTGACGTCAATAGGTTGTGTTTTGATAATCGATACGATACTGTCACTACCTTCTGCGCCCTTGTTGACGACGGAATAGGCCTATCAAAAGTTGGTCGCACTCGGCATACTAAACGCGCAACGTTGCCAGAGCTCCAGAAAAACTGCGAGTCAGCTTAGCATTTACCTGCCGTCACACTAGCACGACTGATAAGTGAGTTACACAAAACACTCACGGATGCAGCGTGGGGCGTTACGGAATATAACAACAAAATTTAATTTAGATTACTGATTTCATCGTCTTGTTGGGGTTGGAACTTTTTGTTGACGTTTTTTCCATGTGCGCGTAGTATATTTGAGTTTTAAAAATTTGCCCAGTACAAACACTATTTATTTTCCGTTCTTTATCCGATGTTTCGACATCTATGTATTACCTAGAAAATGTCTCGTTTTACTTCTGTAAAAAAGTTATACAAACTTCATGGTCAATTTTATCTTTTAGACCTAAAAATTATAACAATTTATTTTATTGTTTTGATTGCTCCCCTGAAATCAAATTAATTCTGCAGATACAGTTGTGCAGGTTGGACTCGCTTTTATGCGTTGTTACTGGTTGTTGTTTGTTAAGTTTATGAGGAAGGCAGCTGTTTAATCAAAAAAATGGTTCAAATGGCTCTGAGCACTATGGGACTTAACATCTGAGGTCATCAGTCCCCTAGAACTTAGAACTACTTAAACCTAACCAACCCAAGGACATCACACACATCCATGCCCGAGGCAGGATTCGAACCTGCGACCTGCGATCTCACTTTTCAAGCTGTTACGTTTTTTCTCGACTCTGTTCCCTTCTCATTCAAAACTGTCTTGCGATATGAGTTATTTCGTTTAATTTCAATGAAGTAAACGAGTACTTACACGCGTAAGGCGTATTTAATGGTTACTCCCTAACAAAGCGCAAGTTGCTATCTACATATCATCCACCGATGAAGTATAAAATGCGGTTCTAAAAATAACAGGGCCAGAGTCAGGGGGGGTAGTCACCGAGAATGTGATAGTCGCAGCTCCCGAGGCTCGAGGGGGCGTGTGAGGGCACAAGGAGCTTGATGACGGTTGTTAAAGAAGGAACATTATGGATTAACATGCTCTCGAAGACGCAATCATTAAAGGGAGCAGTTTTTGACATAGGATGTAAATTGTCCGCTTCCTTTTCAAAGGAAGCCTTTGCCTAAAGTAATTTCGGGCACTAAGGACAACCTAAAATGCATGGCGGGGCGAGGAGTTTATACATCGTCCTCCACAACGGAAGCCCAATGTTTTAAACCTACCAGTAATTGCTAATACAACGAACAGACTTCTGACAAATCTATGGATCAGGGAGGCGGGATCTACGGAATACAGCGAATAAAGAAACAACTCATACCATAGACGCTGACATGACACGATTAAGTGATCGAGGAATAGAAAGACAACTAAAAATCGGCCAACAACGGATAAGAAACTGGATTTAACATAATGCCTATAGGGTTCCAGTACCATTATCCAAAAGAAGTTTCTCCTCTTCTAGTAATAGTTCATTGCAATTCGTTGGAGTAAAATGGAAATGTCGTGTGGCTAGGGCCTCCCGTCGGGTAGACCGTTCGCCTGGTGCAGGTCTTTCGATTTGACGCCACTTCGGCGACTTGCGCGTCGATGGGGATGAAATGATGATGATTAGGACAACACAACACCCAGTCCCTGAGCGGAGAAAATCTCCGACCCAGCCGGGAATCGAACCCAGGCCCTTAGGATTGACAGTCTGTCACGCTGGCCACTCAGCTACCGGGGTGGACTTTCGTTGGAGTAATGAAGCGCACCAAGCGATTCCAAAAAGCTGCACGTCATTCAGGTCTGGAACAAGGGTCGGAGAAAATGTGGAAGCTGTTCTGGAGATAGATGTTCTGTAAGGCATATTTTAGTGGTATCTGCAGGAAATTCTGCTGATACCTGCTGCTCTCTTTATCATGAGCGTACGCAGAAATTTATGAAAGAGGCAGGAGGGGGGGGGGGGGGCTGCGCAAGATAAATGCCGTTTTTTACTGTAAACGAGATGGTAAGCTTCGAAGCTTATTATGCTACTGGATCTAAATTTTATAGGTGCCACAAAAAACTTATTACATCACACAAACTTGCTGTTTATCTGGATAAGTTTGAGAATTTTATAGTGACTAAAAACTTTCTACTACAATTTCCACGGGCGGGGGTGCTCGATGGGAAGGGGGGGGGGGGGCACCTTTACTTCCGTCCTTAGCCACAGCCAAGAGGACTGTTTCCTGAATCGACATCACACTACAGTATGATATGCGCGACGTCTTTCGTGGAGTTTCTTCTACTCAGAACAGCGGTACTAGCAGAAAAAAAAGCGCATGAGGGCGGTCTAAAGAGTCGTGACTGGAGACCTAGTTCGGTAAGAGCATTGGCCGTGAAAGGTTCCGAGTTCGAAACCTGGTCAAGCACACAGTTTTAATCTGTCCGGAAGTTTCAAAACAGGGCACAGTGCGCTGCGAAGTGAAACATTTTATTCTGGTAGCCAAGCTAAGACCAGTCTTTTCATGTCCGGGAAGAGTTTAAATTCCGGAACGATGAATATAGCGAGAGTGAAATCTCTGTGGTCGATCCTACATGCGTCAGCTGCCCACCGTCCTTACAATGTTCACAGTTGACAGGCTTCTTCAATAGCTTCTAAGCACATTGTGTGCCTATGGAGTATCGTCTCAGTTCGGAGACTGCATTCGAGATTTCCCGTCAGAAAGATCACAGTTTTTAGTAACTAACTGGAACTCGTCTAGTGAAACCAAAGTGACATCTGAGATTCCCCATGAGGCGTTAAAGGCCCTCTCCTGTTCCCACTCTATGTAAATTATTTAGGACAAAATCTCAGCAGCCCTCCTTGATTGCAGATGATGCTGCATACGATTTAAAAAAGATACCTCCATTGAGCAAAGAGTGTTAACTGACCCTAAACAATGAAAAGTATGAGGCCTGCCACTTAAGAAGGGAAGGGTATTTCGAAATGTGAAAAATACTGCTCCACAGTACAAAATGGACTGTACTTAGAACAAATATTTTGTCCAATTTTTGAAGTGTTGCAACTGGGAGCAACTTGCCAATGCTCTATGCAACAGTCTGTTATATTATTACTCTACTACACACCGATAATCAGTAAGTGAAAAAAATTAAAAAAGTATTAAGAAAAAAAATTTAACATTTTCATCTAGAAGCTACTGATAACTAAAAAATTAACTTTTCCACGTGCGCCTTGCTAGGAACAGTCTGATGATGTTCCAAGCAAGGTACACGTGGCAAAGACTGGAACGTTTTATTTTATTTTTGACGTAAGTATAGCTGCTCTAAATTCTGACCATTGCTTGTTGGCAATGTAATTTTTGGGTTTATCTAAATTTCATTCTGATGAAGACACCCTTAGTACGTGTCGAAACATACGTCGGTCAGAGTGCCAAACAGTTATTTGCAACAGGTTGACTCTATAATCCTATGTAGAAACTAGTATACGGTTGCTAAGTAACAGCCATATCAAAAAAACTTAATTTCGGTAGATAGATCAAAAAATTTAATGGTTGTCGATTCAGCTCTTACTTGCAGATTATAGTTGCGAACAACTTAAATTGCAGACATCTGATAGAAAATTTTATGGATTACGCCAACCAAAGATTGCATTTAATTGACATAACACTTAGTTGTTGTGGTTTTCAGTCCTGAGACTGGTTTGATGCAGCTCTCCATGCTACTCTATCCTGTGCATGCTTCATCTCCCAGTACCTACTGCAACCTACATCCCTCTGAATCTGTTTAGTATATTCATCTCTTGGTCACTCTCTACGATTTTTACCCTCCACGCTGCCCTCTAATATTAAATTGGTGATCCCTTGATGCCTCAGAACATGTCATACCAACCGATCCCTTCTTCTAGTCAACTTGTGGCACAAACCCTCTTCTCCCCAATTCTGTTAAATACCTCCTCATTAGTTATGTGATCTACCCATCTCATCTTCAGCATTCTTCTGTAGCTCCACATTTCGAAAGCTTCTATTCTCTTCTTGTCCAAACTATTTGTCGTCCATGATTCACTTCCATACATGGCTACACTTCATTCAAATACTTTCAGAAACGACTTCCTGACACTTAAATCTATACTCGATGTTAACAAATTTCTCTTCTTCAGAAACGCTTTCCTTGCCATTGCCAGTCTACATTTTATATCCTCTCTACTTCGACCATCATCAGTTATTTTGCGCCCCAAATAGCAAAACTACTTTACTACTTTAAGCGTCTCATTTCATAATCTAATTCCCTCAGCGTCACCCGACTTAATTCGATTACATTCCATTATCCTCGTTTTGCTTTTGTTGATGTTCATCATATCCTCCTTTCAAGACACTGCCCATTCCGTTCAACTGCTCTTCCAAGTCCTTTGCTGTCTCTGACAGAATTACAATGTCATCGGCGAACCTCAAAGTTTTTATTTCTTCTCCATGGATTTTGTTTTCTTCACTACTTGCTCAATATACAGGTTGAATAACATCGGGGAAAGGCTACAGCCCTGTCTCAATCCCTTCCCAACCACTGCTTCCCTTTCATGTCCCTCGTCTCTTATAATTACCATCTGGTTTCTGTACAAATTGTAAATAGCCTTTCGCTCCCTGTATTTTACCCCTTCCACCTTCAGAATTTGAGAGAGAGTATTCCAGTCGACATTGTCAAAGGCTTTCTCCAAGTCTACAAATGCTAGAAACGTAGGTTTGCCTTTCCTTAATCTATTTTCTAAGACAAGTCGTTGGGTCAGTATTGCCTCATGTGTTCCAACATTTCTACGGAATCCAAACTGATCTTCCTCGAGGTCGGCTTCTACTAGTTTTTCCATTCGTCTGTAAAGAATTCGTGTTAGTATTTTGCAGCCGTGGCTTATTAAAATGATAGTTCGGTAATTTCCACCTCTGTCAACACCTGCTTTCTTTGGGATTGTAATTATTATATTCTTCTTGAAGTCTGAGGGTATTTCGCCTGTCTCATACATCTTGATCAGCAGATGGTAGAGTTTTATAAGGACTGGCTCACCCAAGGCTGTCAGTAGTTCTAATGGAATGTTGTCTACTCCTGCGGCCTTGTTCCAACTTAGATCTTTCAGTGCGCTGTCAGACTCCTCACGCAGTATCATATCTCCCAATTCATCTTCATCTACATCCTCTTCCATTTCCATAATATTGTCCTCAAGTACATCGCCCTTGTATAGACCCTCAGAACACTTAGAAGGTGCAATAAATCCATCACAGAAACTGATTACATTATGCTTGCCCCTCCTCTTCAAGTACTGCTGAGCGTTGTGCAATACATACTAGATAGGATTGACGAAGGACAACGATAACGTTCAAAGAAGGCTAGGTCGTTTTGTATTATCACGAAATAGGGGCTAGACTGTCATGGATACGTTAAGTGAGATTGGATGAACTCACGGCAAATGCGTTTTGCGCTGTGATCTTATCTTTTCACGAAATTTCAAACAACTTGTCCCTCAGAATGCGAAAACATTCTTTTGACTTCCACATACGTAGGGTGAAATTATCATGGTAATAACATAAGATCATCAGAGGGCGCTCGGAAATATTCATACGAGCTCTTTTCTCACGTGCTACTAGACGGTGAAAGTTGAGAAAGAGTCTTAAGTGGTCCTATGAACTCTATGCCAAACATTTAAGTGAGAAATACAGAGTTGTCACATAGGCGTATATGCTTTATCTCCGCGTGGGTCTCCGTGGCGGGGTGCTTGTGACTATGAAGTGACGTAGCGCCGTCCGCAGGTGTGAGGCGCAAGGAGAGGGCGAGTGAGCAGTGGGAGCCCGCGGCCAGCTGCGGCGCCAGCTGCCACCTGCAGCTACCGCTGAGGAGGACGTCCAGCCGACGCCGCCGACCCCGCCGTCGCCGTCGCCAGGCGTCCCGACGCCCCGCGAGGAGACAGCCGCCCGCCGCCCTAGGTAAGACCTGCCCCCACACCAGCCGCGCCGGGAGGAACTTCTCAACCAGGAGGTTGCTTCTGCTATCCTGGCAGCGACTGTATTGCTTTTGTAGTATCATTACGAACTTCAAAAGAAAAAGCGGTCCTCACACGCTCTGCATTAATTGTCCAATACTGTGGATTGCACCGTAACCTTGACCGTGAGGGATCGGTATTGACGGTTTGCGCGGTGTATTGAAGGGGACTGCAGAGCTTTAAAAATATTGGCGCACCCTCAATATATCGTACGGAGTAAGGCTGATATTGTGCAAAACAAGGCAGTTCCTACCGAGATCGAGGGACGGTCAATTCGCTCTGAACAAAGTTTCACAAGGAACTGAAGAAATTACACGACAAAGGTCAGGAAATGGGCCAAAGAAACTGGTATAGGCATGGGTATTCACATACAGAGATATGTAAACAGGCTGAATACGGCGCTGCGGCCGGCAACGCCTATATAAGACAACAAGTGTCTGGCACAGTTTTTAGGTCGGTTACTGTTGCTACAATGGCAGGTTACCAAGAAATTAGTGAGTCTGAGCGTTGCGTTATAGTCGGCGCACTAGCGATGGGACACAGCATCTCCCAAGTAACGATGAAATGGGTATTTTTCCCGCACGAGCATTTCACGAGTGTATCGTGAATATCAGGAATCCGCTAAAACATAAAATCTCCGACATCGCTGCGGGCGGAAAAAGATCTATCTTCAACGGGACCAACGACCACTGAAGAGAATCGTTCAACGTGACAGAAATGCAAGCCTTCCGCAAATTACTGCAGGTTTCAGTGCTCGGCCATCAGTGTCAGCGTGTGAGCCATTCAGTGAAATAGCATCGATATGGGATTTCAGAGCCGAAGGCCCACTCGTGCACCCTTGATGACTGCACGACACAAAGCTTTACACGTCGCATGGATCCGTCAGCACTGACATTGCACTGTTGACAACTGGAAACATGTTTCCTGGTCGGATGAGTGTAATTTCAAATTGTATCGAGCAAATGGACGTGTACAGGTATGGAGACAACCTCATGAAACCATGGACCCTGCTTATCAGCAAGGGACTGTTCATGCTGGTGGAGGCTCTGTAATGGTGTGGGGTGTGCGCAGTTGGAGTGGTATGGGACCCCTGATACGTCTAGATAGAACTTGTCAAGTGCACGTACGTAAGCATTCTGTTTGATCACCTGTATCCATTCGTGTCCATTGTGCATTCCGACGGATTTGGGCAATTCCAGCAAGACAATGCGACATCCCACACGTCCAGAATTGCTACAGAGTGGCTCCAGAAACACTTTTCTGTGTTTAAACACTTCGCTGGCCACCACACTCCCCAGACACGAACATTATTGAGCAAATCTGGGATGCCTTGCAAAGTGATGATCAGAAGAGATCTCCACCCTCGTACTCTTACGGATTTATGGACAGCCCTGCGGGATTCATGGTGTCCATTCCTTCCAGCCCTACTTCAGACATTAGTAGAGTCCATACCTTACCGTGTTGCGGCACTTCTGCGTGGCCGCGGGGGCCCTACACGATATTAGGCAGGTGTACCAGTTTCTTTGGTTTCTTTGGCTCCTCAGTGTAGGTTTACCCTGCAGTATTTTGAGAATCTAACTGCTGATTGATCAAAAAACGCAAGATACATCACTGTCCAGATCAGCAGAATAAAGTAAAGATCATGTTGCAATGACAATAAGCAGGAATCCTTTACTTGCAGCAGTTCTCAGAAGTGACAAATAAGATCAGTTCAGCTGTCCAGTGAACAAACAGGCTCATTTTTCTTGCTGCAATTGTCACAGCACAGACGTACGGCAGTAGTGTGATAAGTCTGGTAAATTTCTATAAAGAATGGACCATTTTTGTTGCGCATTCATGGTTCGTAAGCTTGATTATTCCAATGATCGTATAAAGAATTTCAGCAATATAAAAAGTTCATCATTGACAGCCGTCTGAATTGCACAGTGTCTCGACTGCGATTGAAAATCGAGAGAACGGATTTTCATGCTGTTATTAAACATCTTCATTTGAATGTTTGAACAGCTGCTTTAATCAAAACAGACATGGATAAATTTCACGCAGACTCCGCACCATCACAGAGGACCATTAATTTTTCGATTCATCACTGAAGACAATTTATTTTTGGATTCATAAATTTAAATATGGTCGGATAAGTACTGAAAACTAAGCACGCTCTGGACGTCCATTTCTCAGATCAGCACAAAGGGAACCACTGATGAAATCCATTACATGGTAATGAAAGGCTGCCGAACAAAAATTCGTCAGATTGCCGAGAATGTGGGCAGCTCAACTGAGTGAGTGCAAAAATCCTGCACGGAGTACTGAGTATGAAGAGGCTGTCTGCAAGGTGGGTGCTGCGAGTGCTCACAGTCGGCCAGAAGTGCAACTAACAAAACACTACTCACATTAGACCAAACGCGCGCCCAGCAGAACATTCAGCACAATGTCTAGAGATCAATAAAATCTCCTCTGTTTACAAGCCACGTCATTTCGAATCAAACATTCAAGCTTTCGAAAAGTGTCTCCATGAATGTCATCAGGAATTGATATGATTTACCTATGTTATCTTTAACAGGGCATAACGTATCTCATATCTTGGAGGCAGACAAGAACACTGATCCCAGTCCACGTCTCTTCAGCACCCGCCAGATCTTGCTAGTGGTTGCTCCACAGTATGGAAAGAATGCAGCTGGCTTGGTCTCTTCCGCCGATTCATGAGGCGTCTTTAGCTGGGGGCACTTGAAAGCTTTAGCAGTTTCTCACTTGCTGGAACCATTTTCTCTGAACCCGAGCTTCAAATGCTAAAATTCAGACTCCTGCCTTCCGCTCAACTAAAACAGCCAAGAACGGAAGCTTGCCATCCCTCTCCAACTCGACAGTAAATTTAATATTGGAACAGACACCGTTCATGTGGTCGACGAACTGCTGCAGTGCATTTTCGCCAGGCGGCCTCATCGAGAAGGTGTCGTCAACGCATCATAGGAAGCAAGATGGACACAACCTCAAAGAGTTCGGAGCTTGCTCCTCAAAGTGCTTGAAGTTTGCGATGCTGGAGACAGTGGGGATCCCATGACTGTCCCAACTGTCATCTCACAAAGGCGTGGCAGACCAGCTTGACGATCTCAGGTGGAAACTGTTGGGCCAAAAGATCCAGTGTGTCTCATATTGCCACTCTTGCAAAAAGTGAGACAGCGTCCAGACTAACCATTAGGTTACTTTGTCATACATTTATTTTCTTGAGGGGTCTCAACAAATGACTGGGTCGACAACAGGATGTTGACAGCGTCCCAGTTTGGGTGCTAATAATCCTGTCATATCTTTTTCCCATGTGTAGGTGGGTAAACTGACTGCGCTAACTACACTGAAGCGCCTAAGAAAATGGTATAGGTATGCGTATTCAAATACAGAGCTATGTAAACAGGCAAAATACGGCGCTGCGGTCGCCAATGCCTATGTAAGACAACAGATGTCTGATGCAGTTAGATCGGTTACTGCTGGTACAATGGCAGGTTATCAAGATATAGTTGAGTTTGGTGTTATAGTCGGCGCACGAGCGATGGGACATACCATCTCCGAGGTAGCGACGAAGTGGGGATTTTCCCGTAAGACCATTTTACAAGTGTATTATGAATATCAGGAATCCTGTAAAACATCAAATCTCCGACATCGCTCTGGCCGGAAAAAGATCCTGCAAGAGCGGGACCAACGATGACTGAAGAGAATTGTTCAATGTGACAGAAATGCAACCCTTCCGCAAATTACTGCAGATTTCAATGATGGGCCATCAACAAGTGGCAGCACGCGAACCATTCAACAAAACATCATTGATACGGTCTTTCGGAGCCGAAGGCCCACTCGTGTACGCTTGCTGACTGCACGACACGAAGCTTACGGCTCACCTGGGCCAGTCAACAACGACATTGGACTGTTGATGAGTGGAAACTTGTTGCCTGGTCGAGAGCGTGTCGTTTCAAAGTTTATCGAGTGGATGGATGTGTTCGGGTATGGAGACAACCTCATGAATCCATTGATCCTTCATGTCAGCAGGGGACTGTTCAAGCTCTGCAATGCTGCGGGACGTGAGCATCAAACTCATTACTGAGCATCAAACTCATTACTGAGCATCTCTGGGAAGCCATGCAACGTGCTGTTCAGGAAATATCTCCACTGCCTCGTACTCTTACGGATTTATGGACAGCCCTGCGGGATCATTGTGTCGGTTCCCTCCAGCACTACTTCAGACATTAGTCGAGTCCAGGCCACGTCGCGTTGCAGCACTTCTGCGTGCCCGTGGGGTCCTTACACAATATTAGGCAGGTGTACCAGTTTCTTTGGCTGTTCAACGTATAGGACTCAGAGGAACATTCCCTTGTTTATCTTCGGCAAACTATAAAGCCTGGAGGTCGGCGACATGTGGCGTTAATTTCTTTGTCACTTCTTATGGCATACTGGAATCCTTTATTAATTTTCTTATATTTACCTGATGACGGTATGTTTATGATAAGCATCATTTCTAATATATGCAGCAACTTTAGGTGACAGTCTTCGGTGTTCAGCAACACAGTGGCATTTCCATTACCTGCTGGTGAGGAGACGAAGTCGTCACTCTCACGTAATAAGCG
The DNA here is from genome assembly GCF_021461395.2 of Schistocerca americana. Classification (NCBI taxonomy): domain Eukaryota; kingdom Metazoa; phylum Arthropoda; class Insecta; order Orthoptera; family Acrididae; genus Schistocerca; species Schistocerca americana. Next base: position 206,115,688 of record NC_060124.1, on the reverse strand, counting down.
AAAGCCAAGTCGTTCCTCCCGGCTAATACTGGATTTCAGTCGCTTACTTTCGCTAGGATACGGCTAGTAGTTAGTCTGACGTCCTCACCCGTGTCATGCGAGATGCCTAATGCACTGCATATTCCGCCAGCAATCTCCATTATTGGCTGACGTGGCCGATACAAACCCGATGCCAAACACTTAAATGCAATTAGTCATATAGATGTATATGTTTTATCTCTGCTACGGTGCTTACGGCTGTGAAGTGACGTAAGAGGGGTCCCCAGGTGCGAGGGGAAGGCAGAAGGCGAGTGAGTAGTGGGAGTGCGCGGCCAACGGCCAAAGCCAACTGCACCCGCAGCTACCGCTGAGGAGGACGCCTAGCCGACGCCGCTGACCCCGCCGTCGCCGTCGCCAGGCGTCCCGACGCCCCGCCCCTGCGGCGAGGAGACAGCAGCACACTCGCCGCTAGGTAAGGACAGTCAAGGCGACGCACCTGTCTCCCTGCCTATCCACTCTGCAGCCGGTCCGAAAGGCACTTATCAACCAGAATCTTGCTTCTCACAGCCTGCCAGTAACTGTCCTGCTTCTGCAGCATCACTACGATCTTTGGACATAAAGCGGTCCCCACACGCTCAGTATACACTACTGGCCATTAAAACTGCTACACCACGAAGATGCCGTGCTACAGACGCGAAATTTACCCGACATGAAGATGCTGTGACATGCAAATGATTAGCTTTTCAGAGCATTCACAGAAGGTTGGCGCCGTTGGCGACACCTACAACGTGCTGACATGAGGAAAGTTTCCAACCGATTTCTCATACACAAACAGCAGTTCACTGGTGTTGCCTGGTGAAACGCTGTTGTGATGCCCCGTGTAAGGAGGAGAAATGCGTACCATCACGTTTAAGACTTCGATAAATGTCGGATTGTAGCCTATCGCGATTGCGGTTTATCGTATCGCGACATTGCTGCTCGCGTTGGTCGAGATCCAATGACTGTTAGCAGAATATGGAATCGGTGGGTTCAGGAGGGTAATACGGAACGCCGTGCTGGATCCTAACGGCTTCGTATCACTAGCAGTCGAGATGACAGGCATCTTATCCTCATGGCTGTAAAGGATCGTGCAGCCACGTCTCGATCCCTGAGTAAACAGATGGGGACGTTTGCAAGACAACAGCCATCTGCACGAACAGTTCTACGACGTTAGCAGCAGCATGGACTATCAGCTCGGAGACCATGGCTGCAGTTATCCATGACGCTGCATCGCAGACAGGAGCGCCTGGGATGGTGTACTCAACGACGAACCTGGGTGCACGAATGGCGGATGAATCCAGGTTCTGTTTACAGCGTCATGATGGTCGCATCCGTGTTTGGCTACGTCGCGGTGAACGCACATTTGACGAGTGTATTCATCATCGCCATACTGGCCTATCACCTGGCGTGATGGTATGGGGCGCCATTGGTTATACGTCTCGGTCACCTCTTGTTCGCATTGACGGCACTTCGAACAGTGGACGTTACATTTCAGATGTGTTACAACCCGTGGCTCTACCCTTCTTTTCATCCCTGCGAAACCCTACATTTCAGCAGGATAATGCACGACCGCATGTTGCAGGTCCTGTACGGGCCTTTCTGGATACAGAAAATGTTCGACTGCTGTCCTGGCCAGCACATTCTCCAGATCTCTCACCAACTAAAAACGTCTGGTCTATGGTGGCCGAGCAACTGGCTCACCACAATACGCCAGTCACTACTCTTGATGAAATGTGGTATCGTGTTGAAGCTGCACGGGCAGCTGTACCTGTACACGCCATCCAAGCTTTGTTTGACTCAATGCCCACGCGTATCAAGGCCGTTATTACGGCCAGAGGTGGTTGTTCTGGGTACTTATTTCTCAGGATCTATTCACCCAAATTGAGTGAAAATGTAATCACATGTCAGTTCCAGTATAATATATTTGTCCAATGAATACCCGTTTATCATCTGCATTTTTTCTTGGTGTAGCAATTTTAATGGCCAGTAGTGTATACTGCGCGATACTGAGGACTGTGCAACAATATTGTTGTCCGCCATTTTATTGACAGTTTGCGCAATATCCTGATGAAGACTGAAGAGCTTTAAAACTACTGGCGCTAACGTCAGAGCACTGTGCTATATATTGCACTGCGTAAAGGTGATACCAGCCGGCCGAAGTGGCCGTGCGGTTAAAGGCGCTGCAGTCTGGAACCGCAAGACCGCTACGGTCGCAGGTTCGAATCCTGCCTCGGGCATGGATGTTTGTGATGTCCTTAGGTTATTAGGTTTAACTAGTTCTAAGTTCTAGGGGACTAATGACCTCAGCAGTTGAGTCCCATAGTGCTCAGAGCCATTTGAACCATTTGAAAGGTGATACCGCGCGAAACACGGCAAATCCTACAGAGATCGAGCGAAATTCAATTCGCTTCGAACAAATTATCACGTAGAACTGGAAAAGTTAACGACAATTCGATGGAAAGATGTATGACGACAGTGCGAAATTTGAGAAATGAAATTCCTGATCAGAAAACGCCAGATACCTCATCGTCCACATTAGGAAAGGAATCTGAAGATCATTATGCCATGACACGAAACATGTTTTACTTGGAGCACTTATCAGAAGCGAAAAATAAGATCAGGTCTGTTCTCCAGTGGGCAGTACATTTATTTCTGTTGTAGGAGCTGTCACAGCATGACCATAAGATCTCGACAGCTTTCAATCAGTAATCACTAAATAATTGTTTTTCATTTGCACCAGTCGTAACAGTGCAAAAACACACATAAACCGCACATGTACATGATAAATCACACAGTTCAGTTGTTTAAATTGTAATTAGTTGGTGTAGTTTACGAATTTATACTGTCGTCAATGCGCCTCCGATGGCTGAAATGTTCACAGAAACATTTTCAGACTTGTCTGCATTATATCTGTGTGTGTGTTTACCAAGGCAAAGCAACTCTTATCACAACATTTGTGAGTTCTACATTGACGATCACCGACAAGTTCTCTGTGAAGGTAGAATCCTATCTGACCCCCTCTGGACATAAATACTGTGCAATATTATTCTACCGTTAATGGCTTCGCATACCCACGCAGAATATTGGCACAATATTATTGCGTCAGTAAAACTGAGACCTATTTAAGAGCCCGCATCTCGTGGTCGTGCGGTAGCGTTCTCGCTTCCCACGCCCGGGTTCCCGGGTTCGATTCCCGGCGGGGTCAGGGATTTTCTCTGCCTCGTGATGGCTGGGTGTTGTGTGCTGTCCTTAGGTTAGTTAGGTTTAAGTAGTTCTAAGTTCTAGGGGACTTATGACCACAGCAGTTGAGTCCCATAGTGCTCAGAGCCATTTGAACCTATTTAAGATTCCCATCACGTTTCATCTGTAGGGATCGCGTATGAGGCCTATAAGATTCCCAGCACGTTTTGATCTGCAGGCATCTCCAGTCATAAAAGAAGTGTAAATCGAACAATGTGTCTTGGCTGCATAAACTAAGACACCTGTAATGTGGGAAGTCGACGCAAAAATGGTCATCAGCTAGGCAAAAAACAGTCATCGGTTGAGGAGGCGCCAGCTGCTCAAGTAAAGCAAAGCTATCAGGGGCTTGTTGAGCAACGTAAGTATGAACTTCACAGTCGTCATGAGGCCCGAATTGACAAGAGGTGTCTGTTTTGAAAAAGCAATACACACGCAGAACTATAAAAAAAACCAAAACTCGTTTGTTATCTCAGGGATTGTATGAAAACCAGAAATATCAAAGAGAAGTGGGTCAATAGTGCAGAGTTAATCTACATCTACATGGCTACTCTGAAATTCACACTTAAGTGCTTGACAGAATCTACAGTGAATAGTCAGTCTGGAAGTGGCAATCTCAGATAATGATGGAGAGTGATGAAGTATATCGTCAAGGGGCCTGCGATCTGAATGGATAAGTATTTCACACAGCAGTGCTGGGTGATCTAACAGAGGTCTGAATTTGTACGTAGAACGAGGGACATAAATGATCCTTGTCTCTAAGATAAGTAGCAGATATTTGATAGAAGTAGAACAAAGATGAGTTGCCTTTTCTCTCTACCGTACAATTAAGTAACAAGCAATCCAACTTCAAGAACCCTTTTTGTAAAAGGTAACATGTTTCAAGAACTAAATCTCATTCAGGCTGTTAGTCACTACACATGAGAAAATTCCTAATATTGTAACAGGTCTGTTCTGCCTGGCTATCTACTCTGCTCCATTAACCTGACCTCCAGCCACTTAAGAGTTCTCCCTCAATCCGTTGACATTGCAAAAATGTTTTTAAGTCTTTAAGTTTGATATACATCATTCATTATTATGTACCATTACTGCTCGCCTGGCCACATGCTGAGCAATACGCGGAAGTTACTCCTGATTGAACAAAATCTTTCTTCACTAAATTCATGCCCAGCTTTCGTTAGACAGACATATGCTGTACTAAAGGTAGCCGTTTTATTTTCATCACAGTATCGCTCCGTTTCCATATGGTATATCATTACTGTCTGGCATTAAGATGTGTCGCGAGATGTCTAAGTGGGTAACTGAATGACTAAAATGTTAAAGATTGGGAGTTAAAACCTCGCTCAGTTCCAATGTAAGATGTTTTCTGCCACTTTTTCTGATTTGTATACGTGAAATACGCTATGTTGCACTGTGGTTCGCAATTAATCTGTGTTGACAATTACATTCTAAGTCCCACTCTGCCTTGGTAAATCATTTCAAAGGTCGGGCGAAGACACCAGGAACATGACAAGTATAGCACTGTAGCGTTCAAATCAACGTCTACTTTCAAGAAAGCATGATCTTATAATGAAACAAGAGGACAAATAGGTATTACTGTTTTATAGTTTAAAAGACTTCAAGTGGAAACAATACTTCGTGCTTTGATAATCACTGCTACATGGTTCCTTTGTTGGCGAAAGAATATCAAGTTCGTCGCACCCTGCTTATTGTTTCTCAACACGCGACACTGCCGTACTTCCAGACAGACTGCACGTCAGATTCGCACATACCTGCCGCTACACTAGCAAGATGATGCAACATCGTTTTCATGTGCATAAAAACGTCTGACAAGCCAGTTATACAAAACACTCAAAGATGCAGCGCGGGTCCTGCGGAATGTGACAACTTTCTCCTCTTCTAGTAACTGTTTATTTAAACTTGCTGGAGTAACGAAATATTCCAAGCGACTGGAAAACGGTGCAGGTCATTCAGGTTTATATGAAGAATCAGAAAACAGGTGGACACTGATGTTTTGATGAGTGTTCCGTAAGGCTGTTCCAGTACTATCTGCAGGAAATTCTGCCAGTACTTGCTCCTCTTTTTTGCATAAATTTATTCAATGGGCAAGGGGGGGGGGGGGCGGTAAAACTCTAAACTGTTCGTTTTTGACGTAAATGAGATGGTAAACTTTGAAGCATGGTAGAGAATTCTGTAACGACAAAAAATTTGTACTCCATATTCTAGGAGGGGTGGTAGAGTGGCATCCTAGGGGTGAGGGGTGGGGAGAGGGGGCGGGGGGAGTGTCCCCATTCATGCTACCCCATGTGCTCTGCAATGGAGATTCCTATCGTCCTCGGCCCTTTTATGCTTCTCACACAGATGCGTAAGGTGTTCCAGTTTGTCAGTTCGCTAATATTAGTAAAAAATGGTCTTGATTGCAGAGTCAGTTATTAAAAATATGACCGGTTTTGGCCTCTACTAGTGGGCCATGTTCAGACAATGCACCATCCAGCTGACAATGACGACGCTTGGAGCAGCTGTACTGACCCCATCCGCAAAACTATGGCAAGAGTCAGCACAGTAGTTCCAAGCGTCATCATTGTCAGCAAGATGGTGCGTTAACTGAAGATGGCCTGTGCGATTAAGACTGTTGTTTACTAATTTTACTTTACCGATAGATCGCTGTTCCCAACAATGTTATTTAAAATTATGAATGCTTTACTGTGTCAGTCTGCTGTTTGTAAATGACAGTGCGCAGCATATGGTGAGTGGCTATACTGCTTTGAAACTTCCTGGCCTATTAAAATTGTCAGACTATGGATCGAACTTGGACTTTGCCTTTTCTGGGAAATTCTTTTACTGACTGAGCCACTCAGACACGATTCATGATCTGCTCTCATAGCTTTACTTCTGCCCTTAGCCACAGCCAAGAGGATTGTTTCCTGAGCGAATCTTTCACTCCAAGCAGGTATGTGAGAGGTCTTCTCAGAAGGTTGCTCCAATTACAGGACAGGCCATAGCGGAAAAAAAGCAGCTGAGGGCGAATTGAAGAGCCCTGCTTGGAAAACTTCGTCAGTAAGAGCACTGGCCATCAAAGGTTTCAAGTTAGAGTCATGGCCAGGCACACAGTTTTAATCTGTCAAGAAGTTTCAAGACAAGCCACACTGCTCTGCCAAGTGAAAGATTCGTTCCGGTACCCTCACTGATGCTGTATACGATATTGCTACCTTGGCAGCAAAATAACAAATGACGGACGGAGCAAGGAGGACATCAAGAGCAGACTAGCACTGGCCAAAAGGGCATCCCTGACCAAGAGAAATCTGCTATTATCAAACATAGGTCTTAATTTGAGGAAGAAATTTCTGAGAATGTACGTATTGAACACAGCATTGTATGGTAGTGAAACATGGACCGTGGGAAAACCGGAACAGAAGAGAATCGAAGGATTTGAGATGTGGTGCTACAGACGAATGTTGAAAACCTGGTGGACTGATAAGGTAAGGAATTAGGAGATTCTGTGCAGAATCGGAAACGAAAGGAATATGTGGAAAACACTGACAAGAGGAAGGGACAGGATGGTTGGGCATCTGTTACGACCCCAGGGAATTACTTCCATGGAGCTAGAGGGAGCCGTAGAGGTCAAAAACTGTAGAGGTTCAAATGGTTCAAATGGCTGAGCACTATGTGACTCAACATCTGAGGTCATCAGTCCCCTAGAACCCAGAACTACTTAAACCTAACTAACCTAAAGACATCACACACATCCATGCCCGAGGCAGGATTCGAACCTGCGACCGTAGCGGTCGCGCGGTTCCAGACTGAAGCGCCTAGAACTGTAGAGGAAGACAAGAATTGAAGTAGATCCAGCAAATAACTGAGGACGTATGTTGCAAGTTTTGAGATGCAGAGGTTGATACAGGAGAGGAATTGGTGGTGGGTCGCATCAAACATATCCGAAGAATCATGACCCAACAAAAAGAAGTCTGTCAATGTTCAGTAACAAGCAACGGTTGCCCTCTATCCATAATAATCAGTATTCTGTCATTTCCGTCTGATTACAGTGTTCACAGTTAGCAGAGAAGTAGCTTCTAATCAAATTGCATGCCTATGGAGTATCGTCTCATTTGGGCAACTGGAATCGAGATTTCCTGCCAGAAAGATCACAGTTCGTCCTGACAAGAAGTCATCAACTGAAACAAAAATGATATCTGGCGTTATAGGCCCCCTCCTGCTATTAGTCTACGTAAACTATTTAGGAGACAAACTAAGCAGTCCTCTTCGTTTGCAGACGATACTTTCGTTTACCGTCTAGCAAAGTCTTCACAACTTGAAAACCAACTGCATAAGAATTATAAAAGATATATTAACGAAGCAAAAAGTGTTAATTGAACCTAAGCAATAAAAAGTGTTACGCTTTCCAGCTGAACAGGGGAGAGTAAAGTTTTCCTACAGATGACAACAAAAAAAGCTGTTCCATGATACAACATGAACAGCTACTTCAGGAAAAATATTCTGTTTATTTCCAAATATGAAGTGTTAGATGGCGGAAGACATCCTTCCGGTTAATAACCGTTTGCACATAGCGTAATTCGTTTTAAAAATATACATAATTTTACGCATCATAAAACTCTGTAACTGAAGAATTAACAATATACTCGAAATAGCCTTAATATGTCATACAGCTCGTAAGTATGTGCAGAACTCGCAACACAAAAAACCTTAAAATTCGGTTACACGATATTTCACACAAATTTAAAGGTTTTCGATTCAACTCCCACTTATAGATTACAATTACGAACAACTTAAAATTCGAACTATCAGGTAGCAATTTTTGTGGATTAGGCTTTTTACTGGCAGACTACTTAGACGCTGCAATAAATTCATCACAGCAACTGTTTACAGTATGCTTGTCCGTCCACTTCTGTGCACTGTGGAATCCATACTACATAAGATTGACGAAGAACGACGAAAATGTTCAAACGAGGGAAGCTCGTTGTCTTATCGCAAAATAGGGGCCGCGCGGAGTGGCCGTGCAGTTTGAGGCGCCACGTCACGGATTGCACAAGTTTAAGTAGTGTGTAAGTCTAGGGACCGATGACCTTAGCAGTTTGATCCCTTAGGAACTCACACACATTTGAACATTTTTTGAGCACAATAGGGAAAAGAATGTCACATATATTATGAGTTAGGGTGGCTACCACTGAAACATAGGTATTTTTCGTTGAATGAGATCTCTTCCGGAAATTTCAAACAACACAGATTGTGAAAACATTTGACTCCAACTTACGTAGGGAGAAATTACCATCGTAATAAAATAAGAGAAATCACAGTGGTCATATAGGTGTTAATGTTTTATCGCTGCCACGATTACGGGAACGGGGTGCTTGGCGCTATGAAGTGACGCAATGCTATCCGCAGGTGCGAGGCGAAGGAGGAGCGCGAGTGAGCAGTGTGAGCGCGCGGCAGCTGCCGGTGCCAGCTGCCACCTGCAGCTACTGCTAGCGTGAGCGCCTAGACGACGCCCCCGACCCCGCCGTCGCCGTCGCCCCGCCCCTGAGGGGAGGAGACAACAGCACAACCGGGTCCCTGCTCTGCCCCTAGGTAAGGACATTCCAGGCGACGCGCCTCTTCCTGCCTACCCACCCACCAGCCAGCCACAGCCAGCCAACCAGCCACGGAGATACTTATCAGCCGGGAGGTTGCTTGTCTTATCCTGCCAGCGGTTGTACTGCTTTTGTACATCACTAAGATCTTTGAAAGAAAAGGGGGGCCCTCACATGCGCAATATTCATCCTGTAATATTGAGGATTGCGCATTTATATTGCCTTTCGTGTTGACAGTTTGGCACGAAACAGTGAAAGACTGCAGAGCTTTCAAAATAGTGGCACTCGCTCATATGCACCGGCGTCATGTCGCGAAAAACACGGCACTTCTTGCCGCGATCGCCAGAAACTCAATTCGCTCCGAACAAATTTCTGCACAGAACTGAAAAAAGTAAATGACAAAAATAAGGAATTGGGCTGGAAGACGCACGGTACACTGAGAAATGAACTTCCTGATTGATCAGTACACGCCAGATACCTCGTTGGCCACAACAACAGAAGAAACTGAAAATTGTGGCGCCATGATAGAAAGTAGCAATGTTTTACTTGCAGCAATTCTCAGTAGCAACAAATAAGATTTTTCTTGCTGTAGTTGTCACAGTACGTTAGATCACGTAAGATTTCTGATTTGGAACAGTTGTTATTTTTTTTATATATATATATATATATATATATATATATATATATATATATATATATATATATATAGAAAACAGCACATGTACACCATGAATTAGTCAGTTCAGTTGTTTAAACTGTGATTAGTAGTTGTAGTTTATTAACTTATGCTACCATGAATGTGCCCAGATTGAAATGTTCACCGAAAGATTTTCATACTTCTTTATCTGCATTTTTTTGCTTGTGTTTAGCAAAGCAACTCAATCAGAGCACATATGAGTTGTTGAGCACCGACAAGTTCTCTATGAAGGCGGAGTTCTAGCTGACGCTTTCCAGACACAAATATAGTTTCGCTTTTCCGCACAATATAGTGATACAATATCATTGTGTCAATAATACTGAGCATGTGATGTCAGCTTAAGATCTCCAGCAAATTTTCAAGTGCTAGGATCTCCAGTCGTAAGGATAGGTAATTTCGAACGATGTCCCATGGCTACGTAAACTAAGGCAGGTGTATTGTGGGCAGTTGATGTATAAAATTTTATTCAGGTGGGCAAAAAATGGTGATCGGCTGACAAGAAGCAATCTGCTCAGGCAAAATAAAATCATCAAGGGACTGCTTGTCAACATAAATATCCATGTCATGTCATTACGAGGCTGGAACTGAGAAGAGATGTCCTTGTTTTGAAACAGGAATCACGAGGAATAATGAAAAAAAAACGAAGTCTTGTGTTAACTCAGGGATAACATAAAGCCAGACATATGAGAGAGAAGTGGATCTGCAATCTTGAGTTCATCTACATCTGCATGACTATTCTGCAGTTCACACTTAAGGGCCTGGCAGAGGGTCATGAGTCCATAGTAAGTAGTCCTTCTGGAGGCGACCATTGGGGAAAATGACGAAGAGCAATAAAGTGATAGTCCTTTGGTCACAATTATCAAGTCACAGAATAGTGACTTTGTAGAGAAGCAGCCTACGAGATATTGGTAACATGTTGTCAAGGGGCCTCGGTCTGAACAGATAAGTAATTCACAATGTAATAATGGGTGATCTTACGCAGATCACAATGTGTACGTAGAATGAGTGATGTCAGTGGGTCTTGTCTCTCGCAACTGCATCATCCAATGTTATAAATCATTTCAGTTTGGTTAGCTACGTGATGTGCAGTATGTGGAATTATTCCTGATTGAACATAATCTTACTACAGTAAATTCTCGCCCTGCTTTCGTTTGACAGGCATATATGATACTGGAGGTAGGTTTTTTGTTTCCATCACACTATCATACAGTTGCCACATGGTGTGCCAATACTGCCTAACATTAGGGTGTGTTGCAAGGTGCTTAAGTGGATAACTGAAAGACTAAAATGTTAAAAACTGTGAATTCAATACCCGCTCGTTTCCAATGGGAGACATGTGGCGAGACTTTTTCCGAGTTATATATGTGAAGAACACCAAGTTGCACTGTAGTTCACAATTAATCTGTAGATCCCTCTGTACACGGCTGGGTAAACCATTTCAGAGGTCAAGTGGAGGCAAGTGTCTAGTATAGTTGCCCTCCATACATAAAAATCACAGTCCTGCCGTGTCTGGTTACAATGTTCACAGTTACGAGAGTTCCTCAGATGTACCTTCTAACCAGATTGCATACCTATGGATTATCGTCTCATATGGGAGACTGGATTTGAAATTTTCTGTCAGAAAGATCACAGTTCATATTAATTGACAGGAAGTCGTCTACTGAATCAAAAGTGATACCTGGCGCTCCCAAAGGAGGTGCTGTATGTGCTTGCCTGATCTCAGTATACGTGAACTTCATAGGAGATAACCTCAGCTGTCCTCTTCGACAGTGGGATTTTTTACACATCATAAAACTTTCTTACCGAAGAATATTTTCAATATGTTACACAGCACTCAAATACGTATTTAGAACTGCGGCAAAACACAAAACTTCATGTGTCACAAGAACAAAAACGGTAGAGAATGGGTTACAGTGCTTATGGTGCTTTCTAGTGCACATTCCTTCACGATTCTAAAATCAGCCACTAGACTGAAACTATGTCCAAGGAACTTCCTCCATGCATGACTAGCTAATCTGCTAAAAATATTTGTAAAAACTTGGTTACACGAGAGATCACACGAATTTAAAAGTTGTCGATTCAGCTCTTACTTACTGATTACAGTTACAGACGACTTAAGTTGGAACCATCAGATCGCAAATTTTGTGGATTAGGCATTTCTCTGGAAGAAAACTTAGAAAGTGCTATAAATTTGTCACAAATTGTCTACAGTAGCTTGTTCGCCCTATACTCGAGTACAGCTGCGTGTTATGACAAAGTGCAACAAAAAAACTTCAAAGAAGGGCAGCTCGTTATGTGTTATCACGGATATGATAAGTGAGCTGGAGTGCCTATCATTGAAACATAGGCACTTTTCGCTGTGCAATATCTTTTCAAGACATTTCAGACCACAAATTTCTCAGAATGGGAAAACTTTTTTACTCCCCCTTACGTTGAGAGAAATCACCTACATAGCAAAATAAGAGGTACCAGGGCTCACATGGTAAGAGTTATAAGGTGGCTATAATTTCACACCTTACAAGCACTCATCCACATACTTTGCCGTGAACTATAACCTCAATTACGTATCATTTGATAGGTTGTGCATCGTATATCTGAATATTGAAAGGAGACTGGCATTGTCACATACGCATTGTAAATAATTGTTAATGCCTATTGCATGAAAGGTGACGGACTATATTATCAGAATGGCGTAATGAATGATTGCCTATACTAGTAGAGGTTGGAACGACAGTGGAAATGAAACAGCAGGCGGAACTCAAGCCCTGGGTGGAAAGCCCACACAGGTGTGGTGGTCCATCTCCACATAGGAAGTGCCTAGACGGACAATCCGAGCGCGAAGACACGATACAGGGGCGGCGGGCCGCTATTGTAGTAGGGCCGGAAGGATAACCGGATAATACTTCCGAACTCTGGAAAGCTTTGACGCAGCTGAGAGGAACGAAGAAATGTCACCTCGGAAACCACGCAAGCTGGGTTATTTCCAAGCATTTTTACTCAGAAGCGTACCACTGTACGAGTATAGTTTGTTTGTTGTTGTGGTCTTCAGTCCTGAGACTGGTTTGATGCACCTCTCCATGCTACTCTATCCTGTGCAAGCTTCTTCATCTCCCAGTACCTACTGCAACCTACATCCTTCTGAGTTTGCTTAGTGCATTCATCTCTTGGTCTCCCTCTACGATTTTTACCCTCAGCGCTACCCTCCAATACTAAATTGGCGATCCCCTGATGCCTCAGAACATGTCCTACCAACCGATCCCTTCTTCTAGTCAAGTTGTGCCACAAACTTCTCCCCAATCCTATTCAAACGAGTATAGGTATTTCCTCACAAAATTTCCGCGCTGGACGACAAAAGACCAAAATATGGTTGGTCGGTGTATGGAAGAATCTGTAGAGACGGAGAATATTCCGTGGTTTCAGGGATATGATTCGTTTTCGGAATTACGAGGGTGGGGAGCCGAGCCTTACTGGGAAGCCAGCGGTAGAGAGACGAGGTCTTCCATTGTGAGCGCCCGTGTGTGACGGTCGCTCGGTATCAGCTTTGTTGATTGAGACGGAACTGCTGTCTTTGCTCTCAGGAGAGTTTACAGTTAGAACAGTTAGGCACTGTACTGTTGCAAACATATACGATTCTGGACTTCACCTCCGGGTTGGAAGTCGTCGTTGAGTACGCAGCGTTCAGTAATTGAGAGCACTTCTTTTGCCTATACTTACGTTGAGACGTTATCTAAACTCCGTCCTTGTGGCTAGGAGTTAGCGTTTCTCGTCTGTAGAACACAGAGAGGAGAAGAAAGTATATTAGTCAGAGGACCGCCTTCTACCGTCCTAGTGCTTGAAAGAGTTTATTTGTGGCTTGAGTTCTTCCATCGTTGCAGGTGAGTACGAGAATCATCACTTCGATGCAGCGGACGCAGTACATACGGTGATATCGCAAACTGCATCGGTTTCTTAGGGCTATAAAGCTAAACAGCTGTCAGTACGTTAGTTTATTTCCACTGAGGTTCCACAACACAGTAGATCATCTTTGAAAGTAGTGTCTTCTAGTGTTTGGTACATAGATGACTTCAGTCATTTCGCGTTATTGATATTACATCGCGCAGTCATAATAAGGGGCAGAGTTGGGCAATTGATTAATAATTTTAGTTAGGAAATACAGAAAATTGTACTTAAAGAGTTGATTTTAATCTATAATAAATATATACTGAACAACAAAGTTTATCATTTAGTTGGTTCAAATGGCTCTGTGCACTATGGGACTTAACTTCTGAGGTCATCAGTCCCCTAGAACTACTTAAACTTAACTATCCTAAGGACATCACACACATCCATGTCCGAGGCAGGATTTGAACCTACGACCGTAGCGGTCGCGCGGTTCCAGACTGTAGCGCCTAGAACCGCTCGGCCACTCCGGCCGGCTATCATTTAGTGGTATTAGTAACCTTCATCATACATTTATGTTTAGATTGTAATTCATATATAAAAAGAGAATGAAGAGGTCCTATGATCTGCTTGAGGGGGTAGTCAGACAGGGCCAAATCATCGTTTTAGTGTTTATTATTTTCCGTTGCGCACATTCATTTTACACCCGCCAGGAGTAGCATCATGGAGAGTCATGTGTTCATTTTTCCTACATGTTATTCGAGGATGAAAGTCGAGAAGCAGTTAAAAGTGGTTCTACAAACCTTATGCCACACACTTAAGTGCGATTAGTCATACAGACGTATACGTTTTATCTCTGCTACGGTTTCGGAGGCGGGGTGCTTGTCGCTACGAAGTGACGTAACACTGTTCGCAGGTGCGAGGAGGAGGCAGAGGCAGAAGTAGAGGGCAAGTGAGCAGTGGGAGCACGCGGCCAGTTGCCGGCGCCAGTTGCCTCTGGGAACGACGCCTAGCCGACGCCGCCGATCCCGCCGTCGCCGTCGCCAGGCGTCCCGACGCCGCGCCCCTGCGGTGGGGAGACAGCACACACCCGCCGCTAGGTAAGGACGCTTCTGGCGGCGCTCCTATCTGCCTGCCCGCCCACCCACCAGCTCGGCCGGAAGGCATTTATGAGCTAGGAGGTTGGCAGCACTCCAATGCCTTTGTAGCATGACTACGATCTTTGAAAGTAAAGCAGCCTTCACACGCTCAATATTTATTGTGCGATAGTGTGGATTGCGGAATAATATTGACTGTATGAGATCAGTGTTCACCGTTGGCGCAATATGCCGAACAAGCCTGCAGAGTTTTAAGGGTGTTGGCTCTCCCTCGGTGACTGTGCAATATTTGTACCGTGTAAGGGTGATACTGCGTAAAACACAGCAGTTCCTGCCGAGATCAAGACAAAATTCCATTCACTTTGAACAAATTACCTCAAATAACTGGAAAAAGTACACGATAAAGATCTCGAATTGGGCGGGAAGATGTATAACGTCAGTGCGAAATTTGAGAAATGAAATTCCTGATTAGGAAACGCCACATATGTCATCGTCCACAAGAGGAACGGAATCTGAAAATCATGATGCCATGACACTAAGCAGATATGTTTTATATGGAGCAGAGGCGAAAAATAAGATCGGGTCAGTTCTCCAGTGAGCAACATATTTATTTCTCTGCAACAGTTGTCACAGCAAGGCCATACGATCACGTTAGATTTCAATCAGTAATCGCTGAATAACTGTATTGTTTCGTTTGCAGCAGTTGTAACAGTACAGAAATACATAGGAACCGCACATGTACACGACAAATCATACAGTTCAGTTGTTTAAATTCTAATTAGTAGTTGTAGTTTACGAATTCATGCTGCTGGTTGACTGAAATGTTCACTGGAAGATTTTCAGACTTGTTTGTCTGCGTTATTTCTGCGCGTGTTTAGTAAGGCAAAGCAACTCTATCACAACATATGTTAACTCCACATCGCCGAGCATTGACAACTTTCTTTGAAGGCGGTGTTCCATCTAATGTCTTCCGGACATAAATTCTGAGCAATATTACTTTACCGTTCGTGGTCTCTCACACGCTCACAATATATTGATATATTAATGTGTCACAGGGTACTTTCGAACATCGTGTCATGGCTGCATAAACTACGATAGGTCTAACGTGGAAGTCGATGTAAAAATGGCCATCCGCTGGGGAAAAAAAAGGTCATTAGCTGACTAGGCGATATGTGATCAAACTCACAGCTGTTATGGGGCCAGAGTTAAGAAAAGATATCTTTGTTTTGAAAAAGCGATCACGTGAAATTATGAAAAGTCCAGAAGTTCTTGTGTTAGGTCAGGAATTATATAAAAGTCAGACATATCCAAGAGATATGTGCCTAATAGAGGGTCAAGAGTCCCCACTCTGAATGAATCTCTCGCTCCAGCAAGGTATGAGAGGTCTTTTCTGGGGTTTCTTCTTCTTAGACGAGAGGTACTAGCGGAAAAAAGTAGCAGAGGCCAGCTTGAAAAGCAGTGCCTGGAGAGCTCATTTGGTACTGCATTCCAAGATCTATTCCCGAATCGAAACATTGGTTGAAACCTATCAGGAAGTTTTAAAACAAGGCACACTCCGCTGCCGAGTGAAACATTCAATCTTGTAGCCACGCTGATGCCAATCTACTAGCGTCTGGGAAGAGTTTTAAATTCAGGACGGTGAAACTAGTCAATGTGAAATTTCTGTGGTCAGTCCTGTCTGTGTGTGGTAACGTGTGAGCTGCCTTCCAGCCATAAAAATCTGTGTTATTTCGTGCCTGTCTGGTTACAATGCTGACAGCTGGCAGAGTTCCTCAGAAGTAGCTATGGAGTATAGTCTCACATGGTGTGACTGGATTCGAGATTTCCTGTCAGAAATACCACAGTTCATACTAACTGACAGGAAGCCACGTTCTGAAACAAAAGTGATACCTGGCGCTCCCAACAGAAGCATTGTAGGTCGTCTCCTGTTCTTAGTCTATGTAAACTATTTAAAGACGACCTGAGCAGCCCCTTTTGATTGTTTCCAGATGATGCTGCCGTTTACCACCTACTAAAATCTTCAGAAAATGAAGAGCCACTGCAAATGATTTAGAAAAGATATCTTCATGGAGTGAGAAGTGTTTATTGACCCTAAATAATAAAAAGTGTGAGGTCCCCACAAGAGTAAGGGAGAATATAAGGTTTCTAGAAATGTAAAACACTGTTCTGAGATACAATATGGGCGTCTACTTAAGAACAAATATTCCAGTACAATTTAACAGTGTTTCAATCGAGACGATATGGTACAGTCCGTTACATTACTACACTACTCCACATCAATAATCAAGAAGTGAAATTGAATTAACAAGAAGTATTACGAAAAAGAAGTTAACAACATTTTGAACTAGATGCTACTGCCAACTAGCAAATTTACTTTTTCAATACAGGGAACATTATTTAGACATTAAATAAACTCTGTTCATTACAGATATTGTGGTTGGCAGGAGAGCCAACACCGTGTTACTAGAGGAGGCCGAAAGGCACGCGTTTTAGCTCACGCAGGCTGGCGTGACGTCTGGAACGGACGTAGCTGGTGGAATACTTAACTTTAACCCATTAATGGTGAACGTCGCTCTTGACTGTACATGATTCACAGTATCAATAGTAACTGGTAATGGCGCCTTGCTAGGTCGTAGCAAATGACGTAGCTGAAGGCTATGCTAACTATCGTCTCGGCAAATGAGAGCGTATTTTGTCAGTGAACCGTCGCTAGCAAAGTCGGTTGTAGAACTGGGCGAGTGCTAGGAAGTCTCTCTAGACCTGCCGTGTGGCGGCGCTCGGTCTGCTATCGCTGATAGTGGCGACACGCGGGTCCGACGTATACTAACGGACCGCGGCCGATTTAAAGGCTACCACCTAGCAAGTGTGGTGTCTGGCGGTGACACCACACATATCGAGTGTTCCATGGTAGACAATTTCCATCTGTTTGAAGGTACAAGATGGTACACAACCAACGAAGTATGGCTTACACAGTCCACACGTACTGTAAACTAGCTTTAAAAATATAGCCTGCATAGTTTTACTCACCATAAAACACTAACTGAAGAATTAACTATATACTCGAAACGGATTTACTATGTTATACGCCGCACTTCATTATGTAGAGAACTCGTAATATTTGCAACTGCAGAGAACAACACAACTTCATGTCTCAGAACAAGAAAAATGGTGGCAAATGGCTGAAACTGGTTTGCACTTTCTGGTGTACATTTCTTCAAGTGATTCTCAAATCAGTCAAGACCGAAACACCGATCAGGAAACATCATGTGTTCCTAGTACACTATCCTCCACATACAACTCTCTCCCCTACTAAAAAGGAAGTTGTTAAAATTCGATTACGCGACAGATCACAGAAATTTAAAGATTGTTGATTCAGCTCTTACGTATGGATTACAATTACGAATAACTTAAACTGCAACCATCAGGTGGAAAATTTTGTGTGTTAGGCAAACCAAAGACTGCATTTAATTGGTAAAAACTTTGAAGGTGGAATATAAGCACTGCAGGAATTGTCTATACGCTAAGATTGCCCGTCCTATACACGCTACGAAATCCATAACAGGTAGGATTGAGGAAGGACAACGGCAAAGTTCGAAGACGGATAGCTCGTTTTGTGTTATCGCGAAACAGGAGAGGACTGTCACAAATACGATAACGGAGTTGGGAAAGATTTAGTATTCATTTTTCCCTTGTGCTGCTCGGGAGTGGATAGGAGAGCATTAAGTGGGTTTCCTGAACCTGTGCCAAACGATTACGGAGACTGGTCCGTGAATACCAGGGGAAACCTTGGAAAAAAAAGAGTCAGTTTTCTAATCAGTGTAACTGAAAGAATAAGATTTGTAAGCCCATATAATGCCTACCATCTTTTGAGACATATTTTAGGAACATTTTTATGCATTAACCATGGCTTTAGCTCTCACACATTTTTTTAATTGCATTTCTTTGTTGCAAGTGAAATTAATGCTAATTATTTTTTACATCATAACTACACATCACTCAAAATACAAACAAAGTAGAACAAAAATTTTGGAAATGAATTCAGGGTTTTTCTTCAAAAAACCATTTTATTTTCAGAGTTAAGTCACAAGAGTACTCTAGCATGTTTTAAGACAGTATACAAAATTTCAACTCTATTATCTTTAATAGATTTTAGCCAAAGTGTACCAGAACATGAAATAATTTAAGTTAAAGTTGAAATTTGCTTTTTCTACTAAACTTGCACGGCGCTAATGCATCCCAGGTCCATATTCATCTTGTTTCTTGTGTTCGTCTTCCTCCCTTCTGTTTTCTACAGTTCTTCTTATTCTTGCTTCTTTGGTGTCTTCCAACAATGATTTTTCAGCTTTGAAGAGTCTCTTTGGACAAATGGCTGTTAGAGCTCTGTGCATATTTAAACCACCAGGCACTCCCATCAGTTCCATAACATTCAGCCTCGACACTGCACCGTCATTGAAACACAGAACAGCATCTAGCACACCTATTATCGAAGTAATTAGTCCTACTAGAACAGTTTTTGGCACCCATACCATACACAATTGTTGAAACTTTCGATTGAATTTTGAATCCTGCCATGTAAACATTTCCCTAATAATCTTGTGTCACTAAGATCCCTGTATATAGGCTTTATAACTTCCATTATAGCAAGTGGCAAAGAATGTTTACGGGTGTAGGTCTCACCCTGAGTAACAGCTCTCTGGTAGCCACACCTTGAATCACCGCCAGGTGGGCTGAGTGCATGACATGGGTTTGTCAAAGAAGGTAGCCCATACTGCCTTTTTCATTACCCCAAGGTCATTTTTCTTTTGTCTTATGGCCTGTCCACAGTAATACAATAAGAAACTCACGCACACAATTACTTCGCTATAAACAAAATATTCGCGCCAAGACAACAGCAAACAATGATTAAACTCTGTACAAACAAAATCTAAACAACCGTAAAGCTTTCGCAGGTTAGCCAACTTACGGGGCTAAAAAGTCAAAAACGAAACAAATGAGAGCAAAACTTTATTTTTAACAGAGCTGACTGTGTGCCATGGGGACGTCGTGGTGCGTGCAGCGACTTTTAAAATCCTCTAATTTTGGTACTTTCTGTGGTCCACGTTTCTGGAAGTGAACTTTTTTCGCAAAAACAGACATAATGTCTTATGGGATAACAGCAATCAGTGATTTAATAATGTTACTTTAAATCCGTCCTGATTGCAAATTTTTTTATTATTCATATGACCGGTTTCGGTTCATTCAGAACCATCTTCAGATCTGAAAAAATAATTATACTAATTTACTATTTCACGAAAGCAAATCTTTTTCATCCTATCTAATCAACATCAAATGTACCAGAACGTACCTGATATTTAAGTTACAGGAGTAACCCGTCCAATTCAGCAACTTTCACATGCTACGTCACATAAAATT
The DNA here is from genome assembly GCF_021461395.2 of Schistocerca americana. Lineage (NCBI taxonomy): Eukaryota > Metazoa > Arthropoda > Insecta > Orthoptera > Acrididae > Schistocerca > Schistocerca americana. Next base: position 206,095,763 of record NC_060124.1, on the reverse strand, counting down.
GGTTGACAGAGTGCACGTCATTTATATTAATTATAACACTATTACCGACAGGTGGCAACTGGTACATTTGTTACATTCTATTTGCACATACTGTATTCAGTAGATCTTTTTTATATTAAAAATATTTAATTAAAATATGTAGATGTCAAAGCTAAAATCTGTACTTGTCAGGATTAAAAAACAGTAAAATTATCATTTTTATACGATCTAAAAGGCATAGGGCGATTTATATATCTATGGTGCTGGTGTGAACTTGTTTTCTTCTACGGTCTGCTTCCGTGGTTCCCGCCAGTTTGGTGTTGTGCCGCGGTCCGCTCAGTCGTTATCAACGAGCGCTCTTGTCACCCACCGCGATACAAATGGGCATATTTTACTTCGATGGTATACAGGCTACTAAGATTGCCACTAAGCCAACACGAAGTAGAAAAGGAGTTAAGTATTTTAAAACAAGTGGCCGTAGCGAACGGATATACGTGTAAGCAGGTGATGAATATTTATAGGAAGATAAAGAAGAGGCAAATGGAACAAACAGAAGGAAGACAAGTAGCAGTTAAGAGGAACAACAAGAAAAAATATGTAGCTCTCACTTACAATGGAAGAACTGCAGACAAAATTGAAAGATGCTTTCGTAAATCCGACGTTAAAATAGGGTTCCGAACAAATAACGACTGAGCGGACCGCGGCACAACACCAAAGTGGCGGGAACCACGGAAGCAGACCGTAGAAGAAAACTAGTTCACACCAGCACCATAGATATATAAATCGCCCTATGCCTTTTAGATCGTATAAAAATGATAATTTTACTGTTTTTTAATCCTGACAAGTACAGATTTTAGCTTTGACATCTACATATTTTAATTAAATATTTTTAATATAAAAAAGATCTACTGAATACAGTATGTGCAAATAGAATGTAACAAATGTACCAGACGCCACCTGTCGGTAATAGTGTTATAATTAATATAAATGACGTGCGCTCTGTCAACCAATTTTATGTGACGTAGCATGTGAAAGTTGCTGAATTGGACGGGTTACTCCTGTAACTTAAATATCAGGTACGTTCTGGTACATTTGATGTTGATTAGATAGGATGAAAAAGATTTGCTTTCGTGAAATAGTAAATTAGTATAATTATTTTTTCAGATCTGAAGATGGTTCTGAATGAACCGAAACCGGTCATATGAATAATAAAAAAATTTGCAATCAAGACGGATTTAAAGTAACATAGTAAACTTTTTCTCGAGCAGAAAACTACAGAGAATTTTTTACGATAAAAATTAAAAAATCGATTTTTTGACAGTTATTCACTTAAAAGTCCCCTTAGGTGTGTAATGCAGAGTAGTCCTACGGGTGTATATGTTTTATCTCCGACACGGTTACGGAGGCAGTGTGCTTGTGGCTACGAAGTGAGGTGACGCTGTCCGCAGGTGCGAGGCGAAGACAAGAGGCAGAGGGCGAGTATCAGTGGGAGCGCGTGGCCAGCTGCCAGCGCCAGCTGCCACCTGCAGCTACCGCTACGGAGGACGCCTAGCCGACGCCGCCGACCCCGCCGTCGCCAGGCGTCCCGACGCCCCGCCCCTGAGGGGAGGAGACAGCAGCACACCCGGGCCCGTACTCTGCCCCTAGGTAAGGACAATTCATGCAACGAGTCTATCTAGCTGCCTGCCCACTCACCAGCTGTGAGCCGCTTATCGGCCAGCACCTTTGCTCTAGTATCCTGGCAGGGGTTTACCGCTTTACTAGCATCAATACGATCTTTAAGGGACCCTCACACACTCAATTTTTATTGTGCAATAATTCTCACCGTCTGAGATCGGTATTGACGATTTGTGCACTACACTGACGTGGCAAAGTCATGCGATAGGAATATGCGCACAATCAGGTGGCGGTAGTATCGCGCACACGAGGTATAAAGGGCAGTGCATTGGTGGAGCTGTCATTTGTACTCAGGTGATTCACGTGAAAATGTTTTCGAAGTGATTACGGCCACATGACGATCATTAATAGACTTTGAATGCGCAATGGTTGTTGGAGCTAGACGCATGGGACTTTCCATTTCTGAAATCGTTCGGGAATTCATTATTCCGAGATCCACAGCGTCAAGAGTACCGAGAACACCAAATTAAATTACAAATGATCAGGAAGTAGACTGGAAGATGAATGTCAAACCACCATGCAGTACTTTGAAAAATGAATTTCGTAATTGATCAGGAAATGTCAGGTGGTACCAGTTCTTAGACGTGACAAATACCAGGTCAGCAAGTTCATTTTTCTTGCTACACTTGTCACAGCACAGACGTAAGATCATGTAAGCTTTAAATCAGTAATCACTGAATAATTGTGTTATTTCGTTTGCAACAGTTGTTTCAGGACATCGCAGATGTACACGATAAATTACACAGTTCACCTGTTTGATTTGTAATTATCTGTTGCGGTTTATGAATTTATAGTGGTGTACTAAAATGTTCAGTGGAAGCTTTCCAAGCTTATTCCGCCCGTTAAACATTATTTCTGGTTGTATTTATCAAGGCAAAGGAACACGATCAGAATACATGCAAAAGCCACATCGTCGAGCAATGACGTGTTCATTACGAAGGCAGATTTCTCATTAACCCTTTCCGGATAAAAATATTTCGGAATATTATTGCCCCGTTGTTGGTCTCACACTTCTGTACAATGTATTACCACAACGATATTGCGTCAATAATATTGAGTGTGCGAGGGCTGCTTTAGATCACCATGACGTCTTCAAGTGCAGGGATCTACAATCATAACAGTAGTGTAATTTGGACCAATGTATCACAGCTGGACAAACTAAGGTAAGTGCAATGCTGGATGTCGACGCAAAAAACGTCATCAGTGGGCAAAGAAGGGTATCATTTAAGCAGACACTATCTACTCAAGCAAACTAAAGCTATCAGATGACTGTCAACGACCAGTAAGTACGCATTTCTCAGTCGTAATTAGGCTGGAACTGAAGAGAGATACCTTGGTTTTGAAAAAGCAATCACACGGAATTATTAGAAAATCCAGAAGCTTTGTCTTAGCTCAGGAATTACGCCAGTGAGAAGTGAGTCTAGTGTGTGGAGTTAATCTACTTCTGCATGACTACTCAACAATTCACAATTAAGAGGGTCAGGAGTCCTCGGTGAGTAGTCATCCTGCAGGCCACGATCGCGGAGGACGCAGAGCGATAAAGTGACAGTTCTCTAGTGACAGTCATGACATCACGGAAAAGAGTCTTTGTGGAGAAGCTGTCTATGCCGAACTAGTAACATAGTCAAGAGGCCTGCGGTCTGAATAGGTGAGTATTTCACAGAGTAATACTGCGTGATGTAACAGAAGTCCAGAATCTGTACGTAGAACGAGGGACATCACTTGTTGTCTCTTACACGAGTAGCAGAGACTTGACGAAGTGGGAGAAAGGTGAGCTGCCTTTCGTCTCTACATTATACACTACCGGCCATTAAAATTGCTGCACCACCAAGATGGCGTGCTGCAGGCGCGAAATTTAACCGACAGAAGAAGATGGCTGTGATATGTAAACGATTAGCTTTTCAGATTCTCATACACAAACAGCAGTTGACCGGCGTTACTGGGTGAAACGCTGTTGTGATGCCTCGTGTAAGGAGGAGAAATGCGTACCATCACGTTTCCGACTTTGATAAAGGTCGGATTGTAGCCTATCGCGATTGCGGTTTATCGTATCGCGACATTGCTGCTCGCGTTGGTCGAGATCCAATGAGTGTTAGCAGAATATGGAATCGGTGGGTTCAGGAGGATAATACGGAACGCCGTGCTGGATCCCAACGGCCTCGTATCACTAGCAGTCGAGGTGACAGGCATCTTATCCGCATGGCTGTAACGGATCGTGCAGCCATGTCTCGATCCCTGAGTCAACAGATGGGAACGTTTGCAAGAAAACGACCATCTGCACGAACAGTTCAACGACGTTTGCAGCAACATGGACTATCAGCTCGGAGACCATGGCTGCGGTTACCCTTGACGCTGCATCACAGGCAGGACCGCCTGCGATGGTGTACTCAACGACGAACCTGGTGCACGAATGGCAAAACGTCATTTTTCGGATGAAGCCAGGTTCTGTTTACAGCATCACGATGGTCGCATCCATGTTTGGTGACATCGCGGTGAACGCAGATTGGAAGCGTGTATTTGTCATCGCCATACTGGCGTATCACCTGGCATGATATGGGGTGCCATTGGTTATACGTCTCGGTCACCTCTTGTTCGCACTAACGGCACTTTGAACAGTGGAAGTTACATTTCAGATGTGTTACGACCCGTGGCTCTACTCTTCATTCGACACCTGCGAAACCCTACATTTGAACAGGATAATGAACGACCACATGTTGCAGGTCCTGTACGGGCCTTTCTGGATACAGAAAATGTTCGATTGCTGCCCTGCCCAGCTCATTCTACAGATCTCTCACCAACTGAAAACGTCTGGTCAATGGTGGCCGAGCAACTGGCTCGTCACAATACGACAGTCACTACTCTTGATGAACTGTGCTATCATGTTGAAGCTGCATGGGCAGCTGTACCTGTACACGCCTTCCAAGCTCTGTTTGTCTCAATGCCCAGGCGTATCAAGGCCGTTATTACGGCCAGAGATGGTTGTTCTGGGTACTGGTTTTTCAGGATCTATGCACCCAAATTGCGTGAAAATGTAATCACATGTCAGTTCTAGTATAATATATTTGTCCAATGAATACCCGTTTATCATCTGCATTTCTTCTTGGTGTAGCAATTTTAATGGCCAGTAGTGTAATTAGGTAAGAAGCTTGCTAACTATACGACACCTCTTCTGATAACGAAAAATGTTGAAGAGTATGTCTATGCTGCTGCCGCTCTGGTGGTAACTGGATGCTCGCTACCGGCACATCGCACCTCACTGCTCGGAGCCTGGAGTCATTGTATTTACGTTGCAACCTCGCTGCTGGCCGGTACTAGTCAATCGGCAGAGTTACACACAGCGAACTCAAACAAAGCATTGCTGGAGTGACCATGGAGCAGCCAATCACGGCTCAAGTTTCAGGACATCCGGCGAGGATCGGGGTGAGTAGCGATGGTGCTGGTGAAATGGTTCGGTAAGTGTGTTCCATCTGGAGTTGCACACCAGATGTGTGCCTCGTGCACGTCGTGCGCCACGGCACTTGCCGCGTCGCTCCAGTGTGCGCCCTGCCTGAGTCTTCTCCCTCTCACGCAGCAGACATGGCAAAAAGCAGGTCTCGCAACCCTTTCACTGTCGCTCTAATTCTGTCCGCAACTAATGGGGATGCGAGTAGTGCGGCTGAGTTAGTGGAAAAGATAACAAAAGATGAGAAGAAAAGATGTCTACAACTCTTATGGGGAAGCGTATTTTCTACGCCACAGAACATTTTATCCCTTCTGTACACATGTGCAGAGCATTTCGTCGTATAATACTCTGTCAAGCCAAGACAGAAGCTCCAATGTATCTATTGCCCTATGTTCCTGTCAGGTTCACCATAAACAACTATCGAGGAATCTCTCTCTTTCAAAGCACTGTAAAATTTTCTCAGTCTGTCTCCTCTAAAGCACACTGGAACAACTTGAGCACAAAACAGATAAATACCAAACCACCTTTTTCCTTGATCGACAACGATCAGAACAAATTTTCAACCTAAAATCACAGTAAAATATAAAGCAGTCATATTTAGCCCGATAATTTTCTCTTGCGATGATTTCAAAAATTCGGTAGTCAATCTCTCTTCTACTTCCTCGAAGAACAAGGACTTGTTCTGAAAATTCTGAACATAATTAAACATACACGTATCAACACAAGTTCTAAAGTGGGATTCACTGGCGAAATATCTCATCCCTTCCTGATCAAGACCGGTAACTGACATTAGGATAGCCTGTCTTCAATCAAAGACATCGAGGAATGGAGAAAAGAAAAATTCAGAACTACTGGAAACCTATTCACCTAGAACAATAGACAAATGATATCAAAATCGTATGCCCAGCCTTTTTAGGAGAATTGGCCATATTAGCAAATGATGAGATTACTGTAGTCAAACAAAAAGAAACCCTCGAAGGAGAGTTTGACAGAGCTGGCTTGTAAATTTCCTTCCGAGAAACTAAACTCATGTGCTCACAAGTTACCATTTAAAAATTTTGCACAATGTATGACCAAATCGATAGAGTCTTGTACTCCTCAAATACCTAGACGAAATTCTCCTTCTTAAGGAGATATGACGTCATAGACATTGAGATGTGTGAAAAACTGGCTTTTCCTTGAAATGCGGTGGAAAGTACCCAGTCTTTAATCTACTGTTTAATAACGAGAGCACTTAGCGACTTTCAACATATTTTATGCGTAACTTCAGATCTTTCTGAACTCTCTCATTTACATGCTTTTAAGTCAAATATTTAACATATTTACTCATTTACACAGTAATCGGACGAATGAAGCTGTTCTATACATGGCTGTTTGATTCTTTAAAGAGTCGTGGGTCTACTGGGTATTTTGAAGTATTTGTGATAACGTTATGTTCAGTCAATAGCCTACAATGGTGGCTATGACGTTCCTAAAAATTTATGGGCTGTGGAACTCAATCTACATGTCGACAAATTCAGTATTTCCTTTTTCCCCATTGGTATGACGTTCGAATATGAAGATGGTGCAGAAGGGAGTAATATCTTGATCTCGTATTGAAAAGAACAGGACCTACACAAGGATACGGAGTGAGGATAAGGGAGGTAGGACGTTCTGAGCATCGTAGGATGTGGTTATTAACGAAATACGTTGTAATACAGAGATGATTGTAGGTAAGTAGGTTGGTGGCAGGAAACAGAAACGAGCAAACTTTACTTTGTCAGGCAATGGTGCAAAGAGGAAAGGAATGGAAATAATCAGCGCTAATGCGAAGGATTTCGTTGATTGAGAGAAGAAGTCGCCTAAAGTTGCGTAGGAGGGCATGGACTCTGTGGGGAGGTAGCGTTGGCGGTATGCGCAAGTACAGACGCGGAAGTTTCTCAGATTTGTACATCAGACAGGGAACAAAGGGGTTGTTGGAGCCGGGTTTGCAGATATTGGAGAATGTTCGCCGTGGGTGAGGAAGGGTAGGAAAGTATTGAAATTGTAAAGGATTTACGTGAGGATACAAGGACGCAGAATGCAAGGAGGAGTGCGTGATGGCGCTCAAGGATTTGAGTGGTATCTTGCCTTTATAAAAGACAACAAAAATATTACTTATTTACTGTCACTGGGTTTGTAACACGATAATTGTATCTGGCTTACCGTGCATCGCCTTTGTTCGTACTTACGGCAAAGTATGGATGTACGAAGAGGTAGGACGGCTCTTTTACTATATTCTACGAGGCATTAACAAGTCTCCCCAATCGACAACGATAAAAATAAAGTACGCTACGTTAGAATGCAGAAATATGTTCTGCGTATACAACTCATAACTCTGAAGACGTCGACAGAACTGCGTGTCCATATATTTGACCTTGAAGAGCGGTTGCTACGGCTGGCGGCTGTAAATAACTCGGCTCTTGCGCAGAGTAGTAAGGCGCTGTTTTCCCGTTAAGGAATCAAAGAACCTTTGTGAATCACAGGACGCGAACGGCAGCATATGAGCGTAAAAACGTCGCTAACGCCTCTTGCCGTTTCTCATTAACTGTGGAAGCACCGCTTCCTCGCTAATGGGCATTGGACAGCAGACAAACACTATAAATATACAGTAATATAAAAAGAAAGCGTTTGATATGTCTTGTGGGCCGGGTAAAATTCGGCACAGAAACTTACATACACACCGTGGTAACTGTCTGCTTACATAACAAAAACACTGTGCCCTGAGGTTAGCGAGGGCGTTGCTCGGAACTTTGAGCACGTTTGATGTCTTCCGATTATATCTGTAGTAGAGCCGTGGCAAGGCTGATGGGAAAAAGTTAATGCGGTATTTGGTGTAGGATGGTTGTAAAAATAAAAAAAGATCGGAGTGTTCTAGTGAATAGATGAACTGCCTGACATCCATTGATCCTTCTAAGATTTGTGACGCTTGAAAATGCATTTTAACCATCTACAAATAAGTCAGCTAGACCCACATGCAGAGCTATCACCCTATTAAAACGAAAATATGTGACATTAAAATCGTAATATACAAGCGGTAGTCAAATGAAAACGTGACAGATGGAAAAAAATAAGCAAACTATTTATTATTCCAAGAGTAATCGCCATAAGTGCTAATACATTTATCACATCATGAGACAAGAAAGTCAATGTCTTCATGGAAGAATGTTTGCGGTTCCCTACAGAATCATAATAGTATCCAGAGGCATGCACGTCAACGTCCAAAGCAAATCGACAGGCACGAAGGTCTTTCTTCGACGCACAAAAAATACTGAAGCCGCTTGGGGAGAGATCTGGACTGTATGAAGGATGTGTAAGGGCTTCCCAGCGAAACTTCCGCGGCATTGATGAAACAAACTTGCCTACATGAGGACCCGCCGTCATGATTCTTTTATAACGGACAAGGCCGTGAAGTACAGATACGATGCACCCCCGAGGATATAACGGACAAAATCTACAATGTTCGTAGAAACAAAAATATTTCTTCATAGCTACAGTATGTATTAAACAGTTACTTGCCTTCTGATATTCCACCATGAGTGCTTCATAAATAGTTTCCCACATTTCTGGCATTATTTTCATCAATGTGGTTGGTTGGTTTAAAAAGTGGGGAGGGGAAAGGGACCGAACTGCGGCGTCATCAGTCCCTTGCTCCCAGTAGTACAATTACCCAAGGGAAAGAAGAAAACAAAGAAGACGTACGGCACAATAACAGGAGAAAGGAAGAACCAGAAGAACGACAGAAGGACAATAAACACAACAAGGGACAAAATAGGACAAGAAAACGACAGAGGGACACAAGAGACAGGGAGAAGGGATTCAAAACAAGAAAGATTACCATGGCTGGCTGACCATGAGAATAAAAGAGGAGAAGCCAGCCACTCTGCGACACATTAAAATCTCCACCCTAAAAGCCCTAGGGTGGAGGACACAGAGGGACAAAGGACATGCGCTAAAACTCAGATCAAATGATAAAAGCCACCCTCACGAGTAAAACGTAAAACTGAAGCTGCTGTTGAGGCATTATCGCCCAACACCGAAGGTAGGGTGGTGGGAAAGTTAAAAGTCCGCCGCAGAGCGGCTAAAAGTGGGCAGTCCAGCAAGAGGTGGACGACTGTCATTTGGAAGCCACAGCGACACTGAGGTGGACCCTCGCGACGGAGGAGGTAACCATGTGTGAGCCACGTATAGTCAATACAGAGCCGACAAAGGACAACTGATTCCCTACGAGAAGCCCGCAGGGACAACTTCCACACATTCGCAGTCTCCTTAATAACACGCAGTTTGTTGTGCATACTGTTATGCCACTCCATCGCCCAAAGCCAAAAAAACCTTGCGGCATAAGACAGAACGCAGACAATTTCAGAGATGTCCATCTCCAGGAGCGGTTTCCGCGTATCCTGTTTGGTCAGCCTGTCAGTAAGATCATTGCCCGGGATCCCGACGTGTCTTGGGGTCCACACAAACATCACTGAACGACTGCACTGTTTCAGGGCAGAGATGGACTCCTGGATGTTCGCTACCAGAGGATGGCGAGGGTAGCACTGGTCGATAGCCTGTATGCTGCTCAGGGAGTCAGAACAGAAGAAACGACTCACTAGAACAGGGGCGGATATACTGAAGTGCACGAGATATGGCCAGAAGCTCTACAGTGAATACACTGCAACCAGTGGGCAAGAAATGCTGTTCAATATTGCCTCTGTGGACATAGGCGAAGCCAACATTACTATCAGCCATCAAGCCGTCGATGTAAACAACTTCAGAGCCCCGGAACACGTCAAGAATCGAGATGAAGTGACAGCAGAGAGCAGTGGGGTTAATGGAGTCGTTACAGCCATGCAAAAGGTCCACACGAAGCTTCAGCTGAGGTGTACACCACGGAGGTGTATGTGAATGGACCTCGAGGAGAGGTGGTAAAGGAAAGGACTCCAGTTCAGAAAGAAGGGATCGCATGGGACCCGCAATTGTGAGACCTGACCTGGGCCACTGATGCGGGAGATGAACTACCACGGGTGGGAAAATGAGACGGTAATTCGGATGCTCAGGAGATCTACGAATGAGTGCAATATAACTAGCGAGCAGTTGTGCACGTTGGATCCGCAATGGAGGAACTCCTGCCTCCACCAGGACACTGGTCACCGGACTGGTTCTAAAAGCTCCCGTTGCTAAGCGAACGCCACAGTGGTGCACTGGGTCGAGCGAACACAACGCTGAGGGCCGCCAAACCGTAAACAAGACTCCCATTGTCATGGCGGGATTAAACAAGGGCTCTGTAGAGCTGCAGCAGCGTAGATCGATCTGCACCCCACTTGGTGTTGCTGAGGCAGCGGAGAGCATTGAGGTGCTGCCAGCACTCCTGCTTATGCTGATGAAGGTGAGGTAGCCAAGTCAATCGGGCGTCGAAAACCAGTCCTAAGAATCGATACGTCTCCACTACCGTGAGGCGATCGTAATTAAGGTAAAGTTCAGGTTCCGGATAAATGGTACGACGCCGACAGAAATGCATGACACACGAATTCACGGCTGAAAACTGGAAGACGCGGGCTAGAGCCCATGAGTGCGCCTTGTGAATGGCTCTCTGTAAGCGCCGCTTAGCAACACCAGTACTGGAGGAGCAATACGAAATGCAGAAGTCATCCGCATACAGAGAAGGGGAGACCGACGGCCCTACATCTGCTGCTAGGCCGTTAATGGCCACTAAAAATAGAGATACACTCAATACAGAGCCCTGCGGGACTCCATTCTCCTGGATGTGGATGGAACTATGGGAGTCACCAACTTGGCATGGAAAGTACAGAGCGACAGGAAGTTCTGGATAAAAACCAGGAGCGGGCCCCGGAGACCCCACTCAAACAATGTAGCAAGTATATGATGTCGCCAGGTCGTGTCGTATGCTTCACGTAAGTCAAAAAAGACGGCAACCAGGTGTTGGCGTCTGGTAAAGGCTGTTCAGATGGCAGGCTCGAGAGACGGAAGATTATCAGTGGTAGAGCGACCCTGGCGGAAGCTGCCCTGACATGGAGCCAGCAGGCCATGACTCTAGGACCCAACCAGCCAGCTTACAGAGAACGTTGGTGAGGCTGATCGGTCGATAGCTATCCACATCAAGCGAATTCTTGTCGGGTTTTGGCACCGGAATGATGGTGCTCTCACACTATTGCGATGGAAAGACGCCATCGAACCAGATTCGGTTGAGATGACGAGGAGATATCGCTTGTAGTCAGACGAGAGATGTTTAATCATGTGAGTGTGGATCTGATCCGGCCCAGGAGCTGTGTCGGGGCAACGCGCAAGGGCGCTGAGGAGCTCCCACTCTGTAAATGGGGCGTTATACAGTTGACTGGCGTGTAGTGAACGAGAGGACTTTCCATCCGGCGTTTGAGGGTGCGAAAGGCTGGGGGGTAGTTCCCCGACGCAAAGGCTCGAGCACAGTGCTCAGCAAAGTGCTCTCTGCTCAATCACAACATCGACGGCACCATGTGGGGGAGATTCAACGGTGACAGCGGAGGTGAAGGCTACCCACTCTGCCTTGTTTAAAGCCCATCTGGGTAGGTGTCCATGGGCATGACGCTGGGGAAGTGACAGGAAGATGAGGAAGTGGTCACTAGCACACAGGTCGTCATATCCTCTCCAGTGGATATGATGGGAGAAGTCCTGGGCTGCAAATTGATAAATCAATGGCCGAGTAACTGCCATGAGCCACACTGAAATGTGTGGCGGCCCCAGTATTTAAGAGATAGAGGTCGAGTTGGGACAGTGTATTTTCGACATCTCTGCCTCAGCCAGTAAGCACGGTGCCACTCCATAATGGGTTATGCGCATTAAAATCTCCCAAAAGTAGGAAAGGTTTAGGGAGTTGATCAATCAGTGCAGCCAACACGTTCAGACGTACAGCACCATCTGGAGGGAGATATACATTGCAGACAGTTCTTTCCTGCATCGTCTGTATCCTGGCAGCCACAGCTTCAAGAGGAGTTTGAAGAGGCACAGGTTCACTACAAACCGAGTTCAGGACACACAAGCAAAGTCCAGCAGACACTATATTCGCTATGGTTCTTGTAACATCCCCTGTAGCCATGAAGGGCAGGGGTCCGCACTGCTGGGAACCAAGTATCCTGGAGGGCAATGCACAAAATTGATGTAAAGCTTAACAGTTGCCGTAGCTCAGTCAGGTGGTGGAAAAAACCACCTCAATTCCACTGGAGGAAGACGTGATTGTGAGACTGGGAAGGCATGAAACACTCAATGAGGCAGCCTACGCCTCAGGGTCACCTGCTGCCAGCGACTTATTTCCTGAACAGGCTATATCCATTGTGTCTGAGGGTCTGGCGAGATCTAGGTCCTCAGCAGACGCCACAATCTTCACCTCATCCTCAGATGCAGAGCTTGTAGGCGGCGGTGGTGTGGGTGGCACCACAATTCCCTTGGTCTTGGGGGTCTTCTTTCTAGATTTCTCTCGCTTATCCTTGGGTTTCTCTGGCTGGGAGGGCTTCACTGATTCAGTCTCCGGGACTGAGGATGATCATGAAGTCCTACAACCAGCTGCTTTTGGGCACTTCAGCCATTGGCGGGTGTCATCTTTCCGGACAGCGTACTATTCTGGACAGAACACGTTAATAATATTGTTACGAAAACAGAAAAAAAACTTTGAATGTCCAACATTCTGTTATGTGATGTGTGGTGGGGGCCGAACCGTTCTATTTGGAAATGCCCTCAAAATGTACTACAAAAACTAAATGTATTTCAAGTTAGGGCTATTAGTGGAGTGCCCAGGTGCAATGAGGTCGTCACCAAAAGCCTTCTAACAGAAACCAAAGAATGCTCCCAACTTTCGTAGAGAACTACAAGCTAAGAAGTTTCTGCTCCAAAGATCCATAATTAATCATCCTGTCAGAGTTATCGCTAAGCGTTTGGTAGGAAGAGGATACCCAGAAGAAAGCAAACAAAAACATCATTGTTAGCGAAAGGCCTACGATGTCTCAGATTCAAGTTTTCTTCGACATGGAAGGACCGAATATTACCAGTGTTTAGTAAGGAATATGAAACGACTGTCTTTCAACCTGACATCTTTTACCTGTCAAAATTTAGTAAAAGCTGGAGTGTCGGCGAGTCTTCCATTATTTGCCCACGCTACCAAATTGTTGACGTTTGCGTAGCCAATCGCATGATAGTATACGTTAGTTTATGAGAATCGCCCAATCTAATAACTTCTTTCGGTAGAAGATACGCATCGATTACATTCGTTTCCGATATCAAGAGCGTCAGATTAACTTAGTGATTTGGCTGTGATGAATTTCAAGATTGCTTACTGATTATCACCTTGCTTACTGATTATCAAGATTCTTTGGCGGCTGGAGGAAACTAGGTGTGCTGACAGACCGACCTGTAGCGTAGCCCGTGGCCTAGGTTAGGTTGTCATTTGATTATCTGCTTGTTAGTTGGAGGAGTAACCGAATCTTAGCATTAAAATACGATTGGCACAATAGACTTGATTTGTTGCGAAACCGGAAATATACATCCCTCACTGCAACAACCTGCTTGTACACTGAAGAGCCAAAGAAACTGGTACATATGCCTAGTATCGTGTAGGGGCCCCCGCGAACACGCAGAAGTGCCGCAACGCGACGTGGCATGGACTCGAATAATGTCTGAAGTAGTGCTGGAGGGAACTGACACCATGAAGCCTCCATGGCTGTCCAAAAATCCGTAAGAGTACGAGGGGGTGGAGATCTCTTCTGAACAGCACGTTGCAAGGCATCCCAGATATGCTCAATAATGTTCGTATCTGAGGAGTTTGGTGGCCAGCGGAAGTGTTTAAACTCAGAAGACAGTGCCTGGAGCCACTCTGTAGTAATTCTGGGCGTGTGGTGTGTCGCATTGTCCTGCTTGAATTGCCCAAGTCCATCGCAATGCTAAATGGACATGATTGGATACAGGGGATCACATAGGATGCTTACGTCGTATATCGACGTATCAGGGGTCCCATATCACTCCTACTGCACACATCACACACCATCACAGAGCCTCCATCAGTGAATAGTACCCTACTGACATGCAGGGTCCATGGATTCATGAGGTTGTCTCCATACCCGTACACGTCCATTCGGTCGATGCAATTTGAAACAAGACTCCTCCGACCAGGCAACAAGTTTCCATTCATCAACAGTCCAATGTTGGTGTTAAACGGCCCTGTCGAGGCGGAAAACTTTGTGTCGTGCATTCAACAAGGATACACGAGTGGGCCTTCGGCTCCGAAACCCCTTATCGATAATGTTCCGTTGAATCGCACGCTGACACTTGTTGATAGCCCAGCATTGAAATCTGCAGCAATTTGTGGAAGGGTTGCACTCGTGTGACGTTGAACGACTCCCTTCAGTCGTCGTTGGTCCCGTTCTTGCAGGATATTTTTCCGGCCACTGCAACATCGGAGATTTCATGTTTTACCGGATTTATGATATTCATTGTACACTTGTGAAATGGTCATACCGGAAAATACCCACTTCATCGCTGCCTCGGAGATGCTGTGTCCCGTCGCTCGTGCCCAGACTAACACCACGTTCAAACCCACTTAAATCTTGATAACCTGCCATTGTAGCAGCAGTAACCGATTTAACAAACGCGCCAGCTCCTTGTTGCCCTAAATAGGCATTGCCAACCGCAGCGCCGTATTCTGCTGCTTACACATCTCTGTATTTGAATACGCATGTCCAGACCAGTTTCTTTGGCTCTTCAGTGTATGCCTTATTTGTGGTTTCGACGGAAATTCCGACGACGTGGTTTAATGCTAACCTAACAGAACAAAATACGAACTCCGCTGCGCCGGTCCCAAGCCCCGGGTCTCACCAGACAAGACGTGAGGAAGGAGGAGGGGGAGGAGTAACAACGTCGTTAAAAAACCAAGGTTTACCTGGCGTTGGTGATAGTGCCTTGTAAGGGCTCCTCGCTAGGACTACAGTGAAGACCTCAACGGTAGTAAAGGCGGAGAAAATAGCTCTCTGTAGGGCGGAACTGGCAGAAGAGGCAACCGAAGAAAAAAAAAATCCACTTGGCGTCTGTCTTGAAACAAGCGGCTACGTGGTCAGCGTATGTCCACCAGTGGCGCAGCTGAAAACCGTTCCTCGGAGCTAACAACATCGAGCACAATCCTTAGTGGACTTGTTCCCTAACCCAACAAACAATCATCAATGGATACGCACCTTGTAAGAGATTTTGCCAAAGGGAGTAACCAATCTCCAGTTTCTAAGGAAATTAAAAACAGGCATTCGTATCATGGGGGCCTACAGCAATGTGCGAAGGATGAGTTAGAGCATCCTGAAACCTGCCTTAAGCAAGCAACAATTAAAATTAAACACAAAAATATAAACTATTTGGCAACTTTCAACGTAAACTCGTTTCTAAAGACAGGAAAACTTAAAACGTTAGTAAATTTTATAAAACAGAAAAATATAATGATAACAGCACTCCAAGAAACAAGGCATACTGATGAACATTCATTTGATTCAGAGGGATTCAGAATCTTCAAAGGGAAACTGGGAAAAAGAGTTATGAAGAATGTACCCCAATTTGGAACAGGAAACATTGTAAACCAAAAATATATTAACTAGATAATAGAATTTAAATATATCAATGAAATACTTTCAACATTAACCTGCAAATCAGTAAACCAACTGTATACCATTGTAAACACACATGCACCAACAAATGAGAAAAACAGAACACAAAAAGAATTTTTTGGCGGGAACTGTCAAACACCTTAGACCAGATTTCATCTAAAAACACAAAAGTATTGCTGGGAAATTTTAATGCTCAAATCGGCAAAGAACGTCATCACCGATCCATAGTAGGCAAATACCCTGCACGTAAAAGAACCAATGCAAATGGAGAAAGACGTATTAGTTTATGCAGAGAACATGACATAGTTCTAAAGTCTACATTTTTCAAAAAACTCCCTACAAAACAAACTACATGGGTATCCTCGAATCCAGTATGTGGGGAGAAACAACTGCTATAAGCAGACAGTCTACATCAGAGACACTCAATGTAAAAGTTATTAAGAGTGCAGGTTTAGATTCAGATTCAGATCACTATCTATCGTTAAATTCAAAATTAGGCCAATATATAAAAGAAAGAGCCAATATTAACCTAAAAAGTTTGACACTCAGAAATTAACTAAGGAAGATAATTTCAGGACACTTTTGGAAAAGAGAACACCTAAAACATGGGAACAACTTCAAAAAGACATAGTACAGACAGCAGAAGAAACCACTCTCCCTACCAAAAAATGGAAACATGCCTGGTGCAATGATGAGTGTGACGAACTAATCCTAACAAGACAACGAGCTTGGAACATATGGAATGCAAATAAAAATGATAAAAATAGGAGCTCCCTAAACAAGCCAGAAAGCAAGCATCAAAAATCCTTAAAAATATCACAGTACAATACATGAAAGACCAACTAGCATCAACAGACTCCAGTCTCAAACGGAACAATGCTAGGTACTTTTACAAAACTTTCAAAAATAACTTAAAGAAGTACACTCCACCTAGTCTATATTTCACGCACCCAAAAATGCAGAAAACTGCATACAATAGCATAGACAACTGTAGAATACTTGCCGAATACTTCGAAGAACTACATAACTGTGATCCACCGAAAGAAAAATTTAATTTCGATATTGTAAACCCAACACCACCAGACGCAAAGCCGCCAACCACAGAAGAAATTAAAAAATCATACGACCTTAAAAATAATAAAGCACCTGGAGAGAATAATATAGTTGCTGAACAATGGAAGTACTCTAGTGACAACATGATACAATGTCTATCAGAAACACTCAAAGAAATCTGGACAACACCCAGCTTACCACCAGAATGGACTTTTGCACTAATACATGCACTACATAAAAAAGGGAAGAAAACAGACCCTAGCAATTATAGGGGAATCTCCCTCTTACCAGTGACTTATAAGATCTTGTCTAAGGCGATTTTAAAAAGAGCAGAAGAAATACTTGACAAACAGTTAGGAGAGTATTAGGCTGGATTTAGGAAGGGAAGGTCATGTGCAGAACAAATATTAAACTTAAAGAACATAATAGAAATGGGAAAATCAGGAACTTTAATTGTGTAATTACTTTTGTGGATTTTAAAAAGCCTATGATTCAACTGACAGAAGTACGCTGTTTGATATCTTAAAAGAATTGGGACTCCACACTAAAACAACTGAAATAATTTAAGCAATTTTGACAAATACAAAATCGAAAGTAAAATTTAGGGGAGTGCTGTCAAAATCGTTTGAAATAAACTCAGGTGTTCGACAGGGAGATGGTTTGTCACCTCTGCTTTTCAATTTTGTGTTAGAGAAGGTAGTTCGAGAATGGTGGAAGGTCATCAGTGCTAAAGGGATTCAAGTAGGAAGAAATCCACGCAAGATCACTGTCGACTGTTTAGCCTTCACAGATGACATGGCATTAATTACAGATTTGCTAGATAATGCCCTAGAACAAATAATAACTGCAAAAACAAGCAGCCAAAGTAGAACTAAAAATATTCTTTGAAACGACAAAGTTCGTGACAAACATCTGTGATGCTCCTCAAAATATTGCAGCTGACAAAAATACAAGACACAAAACAGAGTCGTTTAAATACCTAGCAGAGAAAATTACATACAATGCAAAAGAAAAGACAGCTATAGAAACTAGAGTGCACAAAATAGAAGGAGTGTTTCATACGACCAAAAACGTTTATAACAAAAAATCCTTGTCCTGGAACACGAAATTAAGACACTAACAGCGATCAGACCTGAAAAAGTTAAACTAACAAGAAATGGAGATCTTGAGAAACCACAGAAGGTCGAAAGAAGAATTTTGAGCAAACACTGGGAGCTAAAAGAAACGACAATGCTGAATACAGGTTAAGACCAAACAGAGAGCTATACTTAAAAACTGAAAAACTAACTGATGTAATGCGAAAGAGAAGGCTGCAGTTTTTTGGACATATATTCAGACTGGATACAACAGACTAACCAAGCGCATATTCACATCACTCAATAGCTACAAATCCAAGCCTCCATGGTTCACAGAGACTGAAAAGGGCATGGAAAACGCTGGAACTACAATAGACAATAGAAAACAGAACACATTTCAGAAAGGCAGTTCAAAAGGCAGAATTTCAGGAGAGAAAAAACAACTAGGCGAAAGTGGACTCTAGAAGAAAGGGAACAAGACTCTTAAAGGATGAAGGAAATTTGGAAACTACGGAAATCCTATACAATGAAGAGTAGCCAAAGTTGATTCATCGTACTCTCCAAATGAATTATTCGGAAGAAGAACAAAATACCGCCTAACATAATTTACTAAACATAGAACTTTACCAAAGAGAATCTCACTGGCTACCTAAGTCCAACTCGCCATTCTTCGGGATGCAGCACACGGCCAGCAAGACACCGACACCGACACCGGTAAGTGCACTTTTACCTGGTTCAACAGTTTTCGTGCTAACAGTGATGTAATAAATGACCCGAAAAGCGTATGTTCAGATTTTCTCGATACGAAACACAACAAAGTTGGTTGCACATACTACTGACCTAGGTTGCACTTAGCGAAAAAATCTTCCTTACCACAATTTAATTATGTTTATTTATAGACAATCACAGTTAAAGAAGCAATAAAGTTTGGAACAATTAAAAAAGAGAACGAAACATTAATTCTAACCGACTATAGAAGTGCTTTGGATCAATTGGAGCATGAAATGATAACAGCTGTATTTATAACATAGTGTTATTAACAATGTAGTGGTATTGCTAACGAAAGCGAGCAAAAAAAAAAAAAAACCGTTCATGTAATGTGGCTAAATGGGCACTCAGGTGACGTAGTACAGCGCCTTGCAAAAAAACAGCATCACAAAAGCGGATCTTAAACACACAATTTTGGAATATTCTAAATATCCTCCACAGCAAAATGAAATGTGGGAAAATTTCGCAAAAATGAAGTTTCCCTTGCCACCAAATTTTAAAACACTAATGAATGAAATCAAACACGAAATTAACTGTTTAATAACACGTTACCAAAAGAAGAGGGTACGAATCTCTGAAGTGTCAAATACTGCAATTTAATTATATTTACGTGAAAATAGATACACACTTAAAATTTGACTGTCGTCATTAACCTTAATGTGCACCTGTCAGAGCTATACTGCTTTCGGCAAAAATCCAACAAAATTAAATTAAAATAGTACCAGTTAAATAGTTCCACAAACGATGTTATTAGTTCAGTAACTATTTTCTACACCCCAAAGGAATAAGTGCGCTGTTTTCTGATAACAGCTATCTTGAGGCATGTCAGAAAATGAGATCTTGCCGTTACCCGGAAATGATGAGCACAAAGATCGATTCACAATGGTGGTACGGAATCAAACGTCCAAACACTCCGTAACGAATGTCATGTGCCGGCTTCAATGTAGATCGTCAACGAAACTGAACAGAACGTTACTTCAAAGATTCTCAGCAAGAAAGATTTGACTGTGGCGTCATCTCCAAGCAGCGGAAGTTAACCAACTCACAATGCGCATGCACGCGTTACACGGAATGGAACCTACTATATTCTCGCCGCGCATGCTCGCGATAAAGGTATTGGATGTTGGATCTTTTTATCTGTATTTTTATTACCTGATTTGCTTTCGCAGGATATTGCTCACTGCTTTGGGTGCTTTATGAAAGACACACATTATGTGATCAAAAGTACCCAGACACCTGGCCGAAAATGACAAGTTCGTGGTGCCCTCCATCGGTAATGCTGAAATTCAACATGGTGTTGGCCCATCCTTAGCCTTGATGACAGGTTCATGCTTTCGCAAGCATGCGTTCACTAAGGTTCTGGAAGGTTTCTTGGGGAATAGCAGCCCATTCTTCACGGAATGCTGCACTGAGGAGAGGTATCGATGTCGGTCGGTGAGGCCTGGCACGAAGTCGACGAGTCGTGTGAAAAAATGGTTCAAATGGCTCTGAGCACTATGGGACTCAACTGATGAGGTCATTAGTCCCCCAGAACTTAGAACTAGTTAAACCTAACTAACCGAAGGACATCACAAACATCCATGCCCGAGGCAGGATTCGAACCTGCGACCGTAGCGGTCTTGCGGTTCCAGACTGCAGCGCCTTTAAACGCACGGCCACTTCGAGTCGTGTGAAGTTAGCACCCCTTTTTAGAGAAATGTACATTTTTTTCACAGTTCTGGTTAGATGTGCCATAGTTCTAGAGTTCTTTGCACAAAATTTCAATAGTTTTGCAGAATGTAACGAAGAAAACAATACTGGAAAAAATTTTCATATCGAAAACATTCTTTGTCAGTTTCCGCATAATGTAAATAAGTACAAGAGTTCTGAGGACAGAACTCCAAGAGTTCTATCGAAAATCCCAGTAACATTTTCTTTTGCAGCTAATAGTTTACGAGATAATTGCAATTTAAGGAGAAAATCTTTTCAATTACTGTGAAGTTGGTACCCTTTTTTCAGAAATGTATATTTTTTCAGAGTTTTTGATAGATATGAAATAGTTCTAGAGTTCTTTGTACAAAATTTCAATAGTTCTGCAGAATTTAGCGAAGAAAACAACAATACTCAAAAAAATTTTCGTATCGAAAATATTCTTTGTCAATTTTCGCAAAAAATTAAACTCGTACAACAGTTCTGAGGACAGTTCTGAACAGAACCCCAAGAGCTCTATCGAAAATCCCAATAACATTTTTCTATGGCAATAATATTTTATGAGATAAATTGATTTCATGTGGGACACACTCTCTCTACAGAAAATATAAATATATTCGTACAACACTTCTGATGATAGTTCTGGACACCACGTGAAGAGTTCTCTCGAAAATCCTAGTCGCATTTTTTTGTGCAGGTAATAGTTTAAGAGGTAATTGCAACTTAATTAAGAACTCCATAAGAGCTCCTACTGTGAAGCTGGCACCCTTTTTTCAGAAATATATATTTTTTTCAGAGTTCTTGATAGATAAGCCATAGTTCTAGAGTTCTTTGTACAAAATTTCAATAGTTCTGCAGAATATAGCGAAGAAAACAGCATATAACATAGCTGATTCAGGAACCCTTTCCTTCTGATACAATTCTTACTGTTGCCACAATATATCACTTGTACATATATTCCAACCGTATTGATCATAACAAAAATATAACCATTGACCAATGGCGCACATTTCTTGCAGCGTTGTACAAAGCATTCAGCCTATCCGATGTGAAAATGAAACCACATTTAATGCTATTGTAAAATTTACGATGGATGGCTTCAGTTTTCTAGTGTCAGCATTTATCGAATTATCTTCATGCAAACGTGATGCCAGAATCCCACACTTCCCCTTTGTAGGTACGGAGGAAATTAGAGTTCAGTCTTGTGGAAGCCAAAACAGGAACTGTGGGCAGCCCTTCTTTTACTGATAGGAAACTCCAGAGAAATCTCACGCTTGTTTTTCTTCATCGTGCCAACAAAATAAAAATTCTTCCTTCATAGCTCTATTATCATTCCAGTACTAGCAAACCAGTTGTCCGCTTTCACATTTCGACTTGACTGCTGTATAGGTTTACACAGTCACAGAACAACATCAAAATGTTTATTGCTCTGTTAGTAAATCCTTCTGGTTGCAACACAGCGTATATTTCCAAATTGTACAGGTAAAATACTTAAGAATCAGCAAAAGCATAAATTTTAAATCCATACTTGTTTGTTTTGATACGTACATATTGGCAAAAACTGCACCTTCCACAGAATCCTTCCAGCTTCTTGTCTACTGTAACATTTTCACCGAGGGTATAAGATTTCTGCTATTTGCGTACAAACACAGTAAATATTTCTCGAATTGCTATTAGCTTGTCTAATTGTCTCCTTTCATCACGAACAGCGCGACTGTAAAATATAAGGCACTCCACAATAAATTTGACACGTTTTATGTTCATTTTCGAGGTGAAATTTTTCAATGCCATCCCCATCAGTTCCACACAGATCTTCCAGGCTTTATCTGCTACTTTTGTTAACAACAATTAAAAACAAGAGACTGATGAAGGCTTTCAATTCAATAACATCTATTGATTTTACCCCTCTCTCACGCTGAAATGAAGCTTTGACGCTCTCAAAATGCTGATTGGAATACAAAACTACAATAGGCAAATATCGTTATCTATGAGGCAATTACAGCCTATTGGTCCAAGTAAATTTCGAATAATATTATCCTCTTCGAACAATATGCTTTGGATTTCTTCAAAATGATCTAGTACATCCCACTTAAAATAATAAAATTCCTATAAAATAACGCAACTAGGTGCAGTGTATTAATTTGATATTTGACGTTCAGGCAGCGGACACTGACGATTAAACAGATCAAACAGAATTTAAGAGCATTTTACTTTCTGGATTAGCTTTGTACTACTTACTACGTTGATAAACAAATAAATTAACTGCTGAAATGAAATACGAATGGGCACAGTAGATAATAACGAGCAATCGGCTCATATCTCATTAAGACAGCATTAGCGTCGATATTGAATAATACAACAATGAGAGGCATACACAGAAAGGAAGCTACAACGAGAAGGCGCCAGTGCTGCCAATTGTTGGCAAGTAATTTACACAATCACACAACAATGAAAAACATACGGAGAAGGGAAGCTATTAACGAGAAGGCGCCAGTACTGCAAATTGTTGAAAAGTAATTTACAGAAAATCTCGACATGTATCAATCTGAACAGCTGCGCCCGATGGAAGGATAATAAAAACTGCGATACGTCCCTGAGACCTCTCAAGACCAAAAAATAATAAGCAAAGCACAGCAACAATGCAAAAGTCGTGGCACTACATCTGGAAACAATGAATACGTGAACTGCGTCTTCTAAACAATCGGCAAGTAACGTCAGCATAGCAGTTACGATAATGGTAGCATCAAAGCTAATGACAACAACAGCTGCACTTTTTGGGTGGTGCGTGCCGCGTCGTGTGAAGGCGCCAGCCAGCGCTGCATTTCGCTCATTGATCTGCCCCTAATGACTAAACGTAACAGTACTACTCACTCTCATGCGAATAATCATTATGCTCGTTAAGTCAAAGCTCTTCTGCAGTCGGTGCCTGTTGTGCAGTCGGTGCTGTTGCGTAAGTGATGTTTATTGACCATAATACCCATAAAAATGTAAAATCTACCAGAATTGAAACGTCTTCTCAGCATGGAGGAATTTAAAGTAATCGATGATAGAGGCATTCAATTCACTCCGTCTCATCCGGTCTTCCAAAAAACGGTCCGATGCCATGACCGACATCGGCTCGAAAATGTCTTCAAAACATATTTAAACAACAATTAAAGAAGATCGTCATGATCTGCTTACTTTTGTTAGAAACACCTTCAGGCTGGAATGTTTCGTTGAAGAAAGAGGCGACGACAGCAAAGATGAGTCGTGTAATGTTTTTGGTTCTTCGTGCAACAAGGACATGATAAAGCAATTTGACTAACTACTGTCAGCTGAAAGGTGGTCTACCATAAAACCAACAAGAGGAAAGTTGGAAAGCCTTCAAGACTGGAAATAGGGAAATGGACCGATTTGATGGCTGATAAAATTTATGAACATCACAAAATTCCATGTGCCTTTTCTTTCAAATACGCGAAAGGTGTGGAAGTTCATTTTCAAAGTACTTCTTGAAGATCAAAGGAAGATGTACAGAATGCGGAGCCACTTTCCAAGGGATTGCTCTGAAGAAGCCAAAAAAGGACAACGATAGTAATCACCTGGAAAGAAGACATCTTCGTGGCACGAGAAGATAACAGGTAGCTATTTTTTCATAGTTCCACACAACTTCTTCCTGTTTTCTCGATTGATCTGTGTTCAGTTTTTCAATGCCTATCCACTGTGCCAACTTATAACTAAATCTGAGGGGGGTGCGATGGGGATGTTCCCTTGTGAGCGGTTCTAGGCGCCACAGTCTGGAACCGCGCGACCGCTCCGGTCGCAGATTCGAATCCTGCCTCGGGCATGAATGAGTGTGATGTCCTTAGGTTGGTTAGGTTTAAGTAGTTCTAAATTCTGGGGGACTTATGACCTCAGAAGTTAAGTCCGATAGTGTTCAGAGCCATTTGAACCATTTTTACTCCATCATTAAAACATATTGCAAATGCTGAAACGCATTCTGATTTTATTTTATGCCATGTAAACATTTTTCCTGCACATACGACAGTCGACAGGTACTTCAAAGATATTACATAAACGAGGTTCTACGGAAACTGCGGCGCCCAAATTAAACGAAATTACATTTAAGCAGGAGAATGACGAGGTAGTCTACTGTACATGAAGAGTATATTTTTAGAATCAGTAAGAACCAGAAGAATTTTATTACGTAAAACTGTAATTGTTTTGAGCTCTCATGACATCCAGGACCCAATAACAGCTAAAAATATGCCCAAGACCCTCATGGATGAAAGTTAAGTGGTAACAACACCAGACGCTAGGACACGTAAAAACATGTGCTGTCTGTAACGGATAAATTTGAAATTGCAATCATTAATATTGTTGCAAACATTTGTTCTAGTTAGAAAGGAAGCGTGGTAGTTTGATGAGTTACACTACGGTGGGAGTCTAAAGTCTTTACAATGTATAGAAATGTAAGTATATTTAAATGAATATATTGTACAAATGAACTAAGTAGTATGTTTAAATCCTAATTCAGTACATGACTGATAGAAATGCTATTATGTTGAGGGGATACAGTATTAACGTTAATAAGGAGTTCGAAATTTGTGAACAAGAACCTCGTTTATTTGGTCCTCACTAATCCGGATTTCCGGTTTATCCAGATTCATATTTTGTGTCCCTTGGTATTTTTCTCTTTTTTTCTTATAACACGAAGATATGTAGTCGGTGAGGTACATAGATTGTTTATCACTAGGCCGGTAATTTAGTCTAGTACTGAGTGATTAAGGAGCTCAGAGTGTGTGAATGACATTGTTTCTCAAGTATTGTACATTAATATAAAGGTGTATTGGTGCCCATCAAGTAAGTTGAATAGTAACCATGCCAACAGCACTCCGTCACAGCTCATTGTACCTCTGGTGCGCTTCTCGACAGGTGTGCCACCATCTGGTTAGTGGCGTGTGTGAATGTATCTGCTCCTCTCAGCCGTCTGTTTGTTCTGCACTGACGAGCCTTCTCTCTTTGAATCATCTAAGCGTGCACATCCCACGCTTCCACCTACAGTTACTACAGTCAGTCTTCAGAAGGTGTATCGGCATTTGTACAGTGCTGAACATTTAAACTTTTTATATTTATGAGAATATATATCGAGATTTTCGGTTATCCGGATTGCTTCCGGCCCCACCTAGTCCGGATAAAAGAGCTTCTTGTGTACTGCACTGCAGATTATAACATTGTTTATGTCTCACAAAATTCCAAAATAAAAGTGAGAATTTACGATCCGTACTCATAGCTGTGCTTTCAGCAGTACCGCCTCTCCTGCGTCCCCAATTTCGCAGAAGTTGTCCTACGAAAATTGTAGAAGTAGCACTCCTGGAAGATAGGATATTGTGACGATATTTCTTCGTCACAGCCTGGGGTTAGGGACCCGGTCCGGCACACTGTTTTTATCTGCCAGTAAATTTCACATCGGCGCACACCCACTGCAGAGTGAACACACAATCTATTTCATAATCTATTGGCACCATAAAATTGTTATGAGGGTTTTTAGAAGAACTCTTTCGATGCTATCCAGAACTGTCAGCAAAAGAGTTGTGCCAGTTTATTATAATGTAGACCAAGTGGGTCTCTCGTAAATGATATCTCATTAACTGTTATCCCCACAAAAAATGTTATTACAGTTTTCGGTAGAACTCTTAGGGTCCTATTAAGAAATACCATCAGGCCTTATGTACGAATTTATTACTTTTACATGACAATAGTGAGTCCCACATTAATTATCTCATATAATGTCATCGTCACAAAAAATGTTATTATGGTTTTTGGTAGAACTCTGTGGGTGCTATTCAGAACTGTCATCAGAACTATTCTATGAATTTCGTTTTCGTACAGAAAGTGAGTATCAGATTAAAAAAATTATCGTATAAACTATTATCGCCACAAAAATTTTCTTATCATTTTCAATACAACTCTTCGGGTGCTATCCAGAACTGCCAACAGAACTGTTATACAAATTTATTTTTCCAAACTGACAAATAATTTTTTACTATACCAAAATTTTGCCGAGTTGTTGTTTTCTTCCCGAAATTCTGCAGAAATATTCGTGTTTCGAGCAGGGAATTCTAGAACTATTGCATAAATATCAAGAACTATGAAAAAATGTATATTTATCGTAAAAAGGGTGCAAACTTCACGGGAAATGCTCATAAGCATTCCTTATTAAATTCAGTTACTACGTAAACAATTACCTGCACAGAATATGTTACTAGTATTTTCGATAGAACTCTTACAATGCTATCCAGAGCTGTCATCAGAACGTACGACTGGACATAATTTGTTTGTAGAGTAAGTGAGCCCCACAATTAATCAGTTATCTTACAATCTATTATGTTGTTGTTGTGGTCTTCAGTCCTGAGACTGGTTTGATGCAGCTCTCCATGCTACTCTATCCTGTGCA
Organism: Schistocerca americana; assembly: GCF_021461395.2. Lineage (NCBI taxonomy): Eukaryota > Metazoa > Arthropoda > Insecta > Orthoptera > Acrididae > Schistocerca > Schistocerca americana. The sequence continues at coordinate 206,069,015 of NC_060124.1, read as the reverse complement.
ACCTTCTTCATCTCCCAGTACCCACTGCAACCTATATCCTTCTGAATCTGCTTAGTGTATTCATCTCTTGGTCTCCCTCTACGATTTTTACCCTCCACGCTGCCCTCCAATGCTAAATTTGTGATCCCTTGATGCCTCAAAACATGTCCTACCAACAGATCCCTTCTTCTAGTCAAGTTGTGCCACAAACTTCTCTTCTCCCCAATCCTATTCAATACCTCCTCATTAGTTACGTGATCTACCCACCTTATCTTCAGCATTCTTCTGTAGCACCACATTTCGAAAGCTTCTATTCTCTTCTTGTCCAAACTGGTTATCGTCCATGTTTCACTTCCATACATGGCTACACTCCATACAAATACTTTCAGAAATGACTTCCTGACACTTAAATTTATACTCGATGTTAACAAATTTCTCTTCTTCAGAAACGATTTCTTTGCCATTGCCAGTCTACATTTTATATCCTCTCTACTTCGACCATCATCAGTTATTTTGCTCCCTAAATAGCAAAACTCCTTTACTACTTTAAGTGTCTCATTTCCTAATCTAATCCCCTCAGCATCACCCGATTTAATTTGACTACATTCCATTATCCTCGTTTTGCTTTTGTTGATGTTCATCTTATATCCTCCTTTCAAGACACTGCCCATTCCGTTCAACTGATCTTCCAAGTCCTTTGCTGTCTCTGACAGAATTACAATGTCATCGGCGAACCTCAAAGTTTTTACTTCTTCTCCATGAATTTTAATACCTACTCCGAATTTTTCTTTTGTTTCCTTTACTGCTTGCTCAATATACAGATTGAATAACATCGGGGAGAGGCTACAACCCTGTCTCACTCCTTTCCCAACCACTGCTTCCCTTTCATGCCCCTCGACTCTTATAACTGCCATCTGGTTTCTGTACAAATTGTAAATAGCCTTTCGCTCCCTGTATTTTACCCCTGCCACCTTCAGAATTTGAAAGAGAGTATTCCAGTTAACGTTGTCAAAAGCTTTCTCTAAGTCTACAAATGCTAGAAACGTAGGTTTGCCTTTTCTTAACCTTTCTTCTAAGATAAGTCGTAAGGTTAGTATTGCCTCACGTGTTCCAACATTTCTACGGAATCCAAACTGATCTTCCCCGAGGTCCGTTTCTACCAGTTTTTCCATTCGTCTGTAAAGAATTCGCGTTAGTATTTTGCAGCTGTGACTAATTAAACTGATAGTTCGGTAATTTTCACATCTGTCAACACCTGCTTTCTTTGGGATTGGAATTATTATATTCTTCTTGAAGTCTGTGGGTATTTCGCCTGTCTCATACATCTTGCTCACCGGATGGTAGAGTTTTGTCATGACTGGCTCTCCCAAGGCCATCAGTAGTTCTAATGGAATGTTGTCTACTCCCGGGGCCTTGTTTCGACTCAGGTCTTTCAGTGCTCTGTCAAACTCTTCACGCAGTATCTTATCTCCCATTTCATCTTCATCTACATCCTCTTCCATTTCCATAATATTGTCCTCAAGTACATCGCCCTTGTATAAACCCTCTATATACTCCTCCCACCTTTCTGCCTTCCCTTCTTTGCTTAGAACTGGGTTGCCATCTGAGCTCTTGATATTCATACAAGTGGTTCTCTTCTCTCCAAAGGTCTCTTTAATTTTCCTGTAGGCAGTATCTATCTTACCCCTAGTGAGACAAGCCTCTACATCCTTACATTTGTCCTCTAGCCATCCCTGCTTAGCCATTTTGCACTTCCTGTCGATCTCATTTTTGAGACGTTTGTATTCCTTTTTGCCTGCTTCATTTACTGCATTTTTATATTTTCTCCTTTCATCAATTAAATTCAATATTTCTTCTGTTACCCAAGGATTTCTATTAGCCCTCGTCTTTTTACCTACTTGATCCTCTGCTGCCTTCACTACTTCATTCCTCAGAGCTACCCATTCTTCTTCTACTGTATTTCTTTCCCCCATTCCTGTCAATTGTTCCCTTATGCTCTCCCTGAAACTCTCTACAACCTCTGGTTCTTTCAGTTTATCCAGGTCCCATCTCCTTAAATTCCCACCTTTTTGCAGTTTCTTCAGTTTCAATCTGCAGTTCATAACCAATAGATTGTGGTCAGAATCCACATCTGCCCCTGGAAATGTCTTACAATTTAAAACCTGGTTCCTAAATCTCTGTCTTACCATTATATAATCTATCTGATACCTTTTGGTATCTCCAGGATTCTTCCAGGTATACAACCTTCTTTTATGATTCTTGAACCAAGTGTTAGCTATGATTAAGTTATGTTCTGTGCAAAATTCTACAAGGCGGCTTCCTCTTTCATTTCTTCCCCCCAATCCATATTCACCTACTATGTTTCCTTCTCTATTATAACTACAAAAATATTATGGTTATCGATAGAAGTCTTGGGGTGTTATCTAGAACTGTCCATCAAAACTGTTGTATGAATTTATTTCTGTGGAGACAGTGGGTCTAACATCAAAGCAGTTACCATATAAACTATAATCGCCACAAAAAGATGTTACTAGGATTTTCGATAGAGCCCTTGGTGTTCTGTTCAGAACTGTTATACGAATTTACTATTTGCGAAAAATGCCAAAGAATGTTTTAGATACGAAAATTTTTTCGCGTATTCTTGTTTTCTTCGTTAAATTCTGCAGAACTATACAAATTTGTTACAAAGAACTCTAGAACTATGGCTTATCTATCAAGAACTCTGAAAAAAATATATATTTCTGAAAAAAGGGTGCCACAGTAGGAGCTCTTATGGAGTTCTTAATTAAGTTGCAGTTACCTCTTAAACTATTACCTGCACAAAAAATTGCTACTAGGATGTTCGATAGAACTCTTCATGTGGTGTCCAGAACTGTCATCAGAGCTGTTGTATGAATATATTTGTATTTTCTGTAGATAAAGTGTGTACCACATTAAATCAATTTATCTCATAAAATATTATCGCCATAGAAAAATGTTATTGGGATTTTCGATAGAGCTTTTGGGGTTCTGTTCAGAACTGTCCTCAGAACTGTTGCACGAGTTTAATTTTTGCGGAAATTGACAAAGAATGTCTTCGATACGAAATTTTTTTCGAGTATTGTTGTTTTCTTCGCTAAATTCTGCAGAACTATTGAAATTTTGTACGAAGAACTCTAGAAGTATGGCATATCTATCAAGAACTCTGAAAAAATACACATTTCCGAAAAAAAAGGGTGCCAACTTCACAGTAACTGAAAAGATTTTCTCCTTACATTGCAATTATCTAGTAAACTATCAGCTGCACAAAAAAATGTTACTTCGATTTTCGATAGAACTCTTGGAGCTCTGTTCAAAACAGTGCTCAGAACTCTTGTACTTATTTACATTTTGTGGAAATTGGCAAAGAATGTTTTCGATACGAAAAGTTTTTCGAGTATTGTTGTTTTCTTCGTTAAATTCTGCAGAACTATGCAAATTTTCTATAAAGAACTCTAGAACTATGGCACATCTATCAATAACTATGAAAAAATTGCAGATTTCTCGTAAAGGGGGTGCTAACTTCACACGACTAAGTCGACGTTCCAAAACAACACAAAGGTGTTCTATAGAATATAGGATTCAGGTCAGGATCCTGTGCAGGCCACTCAATTACAGGGATGCTCCATAGTGTTGAAAGATGCAATCGCCATTCTCGAATTGCCCTTAAATAACGGAAAGCAAGAGGGTGCTTCAAACGTCAGTGTAGGCCTGTGCTGTGATAGCGCCACGCAAAACAAGGGGTGCAAGCCCTCTGCATGAAAAACACCACCGCCTCAGAAATTTACTGTTGGCACTACACACGCTGGCAGACGACGTTCACCGGGCATTCGTCAGACCCACACCCTGCCATCGGATCGCCACATTGTCTAGCTTGATTCGGCACTCCTCACAACGTTTTTCCACTGTTCAATCGTCCAATGTTTACGCTCCTTACACCAAGCGCGGCGTCGTTTGGTATTTACCGGCGTGATGTGTGGCTCGACAATGAAATCAAAGTTTCCTCACCTCCCGCCTAACTGTCATAGTACTTGCAGTGGATCCTGAACCAGTTTGGAATTACTGTGTGATGGTCTGGATAGATGTCTGCCTATTGCCGGCCAGTGTGGACCTTGCGGTTCTAGGCGCATCAGTCTGAAACCGCGTGACCGCCACCTTCGCAGGTTCGAATCGTGCCTCGGGCATGGATGTGTGTGATGTCCTTAGTTAGGTTAAAGTAGTTCTACGTTCTAGGGGACTGATGACCACAGATGGTAAGTCCCATAGTGCTCAGAGCCATTTGAACCATTTTTTTGTCTGGCTATTACACATTACGGCGCTCTTCAACTGTCAGCGGTCTCTGTCAGGCAACAGACGAGGTCGACCTGTACGCTTTTGCGCTGTACCTGTCCCTTCACGTTTCCACTTCACTAACACATCGGAAACAGTGGATTTTGGGATGTTTATGAGTGTGGAAATCTCGCGTACAGACGTATGACGAGTTACACCCTATCACCTGACCATGTTCGAAATCTGTGAGTTCCACGGAGCGCCCCATTCTGCTCTCTCACAATGTCTAATGACTACTGAGGTCGCTGATATGGAGTATCTGGCAGTAGGTGACAGCACAATGCACCTTATACGTAAAATGTATGTTTTTAGGGGGTGGCCGGATACTTCTGATCACACAGTGTATCTGACAGCTTTAGTTTTCACGATGCCCGTACAAAGGGTAAACCTGCATTGTACATAAATATGAGCTTAAATAAAGATGTTTTAAAACGTAAATAGTTTCGACATTAAAACAATCAGTTCCATTGTGGGAGGGAGGGAGGGAGGGAGGGAAGGAGGGAGAGAGTGAGTCAGTTTTTGTCGCTATTTGGCAATATGGAAGAAAAAACCGACGCTATGGCTGAAGCACAAGGCGACATGCACTGTCTTCTAAATACTGCTCATTGCTTTTTTAATACAGTTAATAAATGCACGTTTTTTGAAAAGTTTGTACAATATTTTTCCTATTCTTGTACTGATGGAATTATCATTCGGCTCATGTCAAGTAAATCCATCAATGGAATTAAAACACCGTTTTACTATAACCAGTCACAAGTTTTTCATTATTTCTGCTACGTGTTTCGAAGGACTATACCTCCACCATCACGTGGGTTTATGCCAATATAGTATGTAATCATAACCATGTATGTACGACTGTTCGGTAACCTGTGACACGATCTTGCAGTGGCCATATGCTCATTTTCCGGTCTTATTTACTACACATACTGTCCACTGAACAGTATGAGATGTAAATACGACCGCTGATGAAACCTATGGCCACTGAAACACAGTGCCACAAGTTTTCCCAAAAGTCGTACATGCTATTTACACAAGGTGTTTATACTTAAATTTTCGCTGCTTTGGCGGGCCCCGATGACTAACGGGTGGCCATGGGATAATGAAACTTCGTCGTAACATTTGTAAGCGGATTCGGAAGGGAAATAACGAATGGAAAGAAAAAGATTTTAATGCCCAAATAAGAGGGTAACATTTGTTAATAGCGTACCATGTTTACGTTCCAGGTTACACACATTACTCAGTGTGAATAAAATCTCCATTCCCGGCAGCCTGGAACCGCACCAGAGTGCTTTATTGCTACGTAAAACAAGAGTGGGCCATGGAATGCTGTCGTGACAACTCGTGCAGTGCTTGAAGGTCGCACACTGCCTCCAGCATTTTCAACCATGGCAATAGTTAACGTCAACAATTTGTGGCACAACTGCTCTCCCAAGACCGAATTCCTAACTCGCCTGTTAATTCGAACTTCCGAGTCATCGTCTTCGACCCCGGTGCAGAAAAGGGGCCTCTCCGTAATCCTTCAAAGCGTCATCAGTCAACAAGAGCAGCAGCACTGTTGCTGTTTTTGTGATAAAACAGCTTTACGAGTAAAGCACTGCTCACCTTGTCCAGACCCATGTCGGCTGCAGTGCACGATGACGCTCGTGTTTCAACCCTGTGTCGCCATAATCGTACCGGCGCCTAACGGCAAGTCATAACACGAACACTACGAACTACGCAAATCCTGTACCGCACAGTCCGAACATCACGCCTCTAAAGTTGGGAACCCTTCCGGTAAATAGTTTTCCTTCTACACTGGCTGAAGTACAGAAAGTTTAATTGCAACCCTCCGTGTCCATGTCCTGTTAACTGACAATCTGCCTAATGACGGGGATCTAGCCCTCCGGAACGCGTATTGGTAATAATAATAAATTGTGACTGGTGTTTCAATTCATGTTCATAACGATAACGATCAAGCACCTAAACATCCATAATAGATTCTGCTATGTATTACAGGCATTCTGATCAGAGGACGACCTGCAGATTGTTATACTCGAAGAACTATTTCACAGCCAAGATTGCACGTAAATATTTATTTTGAATTGCTGACCGGTTTCCACACGACTTTGCTGCCTTCTTCGGATCTTTGAAAAAGATGAGATCCAAAGATGACAGCAAAATACTACTGAAACCGGTCATCAATTCAAAATAAACATTTACATGCGATATTGGTTCTGAAGTTTATTTCTTCAAATATGATAAAGTTGGTTTCTGGTATTAATAAATTCTGCTACCGTTGCTGGTCTTAATACTGATATTAGTTGCGCAATTTTGCCAGACGGGAGGTTTCACCACTTCACCTTCACACTTCTGTACTTGGCGGGTCTGCACGAGGTTTCCTTTGACGTCCAGCCTGAGTGGACCATAAAGCAGCTCCGCGGGCCAGTTCCACGGCCTAGGCTAGCGTTGCCAGAGATGTGCTTGCTTACCTCTGTCTGAGCGAGCCCCGGCTCGACTTTGATGACAGGAAACGTCTCGAACCGCGTCGCACCCCTCATGGCCGGCGGTGGGCAACTGTCGGCGCAGGACGGGCCGCCGCGTACCCTGGACAGACACAAACAGCCACCCGCTGTGGACAGTGGCGCGCTGGGGCCAGCCAGCACAGGCTGGGAACGGGGCGGCCCCAACCGCGCATAACACCCCCGAACTGCGAGGTCAGCAGGCGCTCAGGTGTCGCGAGCCGAGCTACCCAGCCGACGCCAGAGCTAGTCAACAACCCACACACAGCGCCTGTCGCTCACTGCCCTCTGCTCGTGAAGTGCACATACACAACGCGGTGGCTTATATATACGTGGACGCTGGAGTCCACATTTGTACGTAAAGGCCCTTTTTTTTACTCACACGGTTTGCAGTTTGCAAAGATGGCTCGCATATTGGAAAAGCAAGATACAAGTGCAAAACAACGCAAAAAAGAATGTGGGTCTGAAAAACGTCGTTATGTGGCACAGAAGAGGAATTTCACATTCTATACAAAGAGCTCGAGGAAGAGGAACTGCATTTTATATGTATTTTACGAAGTCAAAGCAAGAGGTGTATTGCATCTTTAACTTTGGTAGTCCTGTCTTCCTCGGTTGCGTGTAATATTACGGTATATTGATAATTTTTAATTATGGACCGTCTGACAGCAACAGAATAAAACACAATTTAAGTGCCATACCCGTTTCGCCTTTATTTTCAGCAAGGCATCACACCAAAATACACACACACACAGTTATTTCACACCAAAAAAACCACACACACAAATGCGTACACGAACAGATCACAGATACTTTAATAATTACGCTCGAAAGTTTGGGAATAACATTCGATCTTTGGCATAAACATTTGACAGTCGGCAACAGAAACCAAAACATTGCACTGAAACAAGCGTTCAGTTCATAGTGCTGTGGAATGGGGAAAAAAAACCGCAAATTGGCATTCATAAGAAGAAGAACAACACCAAAAATGCAATGTTGTTGTTGTGGTCTTCAGTCCTGAGACTGGTTTGATGCAGCTCTCCACGCCACTCTATCCTGTGCAAGCTTCTTCATCTCCCAGTACCTACTGCAACCTACATCCTTCTGAATCTGCTTAGTGTATTCATCTCTTGGTCTCCCCTTACGATTTTTACCCTCCACGCTGCCTCCAATACTAAATTGGTGATCCCTTGATGCCTCAGAACATGTCCTACCAACCGATCCCTTCTTCTGGTCAAGTTGTGCCACAAACTTCTCTTCTCCCCAATCCTGTTCAATACTTCCTCATTAGTTATGTGATCTACCCATCTAATCTTCAGCATTCTTCTGTAGCACCACATTTCGAAAGCTTCTATTCTCTTCTTGTCCAAACTATTTACCGTCCATGTTTCTCTTCCATACATGGCTACACTCCATACAAATACTTTCAGAAACGACTTCCTGACACTTAAATCTATACTCGATGTTAACAAATTTCTCTTCTTCAGAAACGCTTTCCTTGCCATTGCCAGTCTACATTTTATATCCTCTCTACTTCGACCATCATCAGTTATTTTGCTCCCCAAATAGCAAAACTCCTTTACTACTTTAAGTGTCTCATTTCCTAATCTAATTCCCTCAGCATCACGCGACTTAATTCGACTACATTCCATTATCCTCGTTTTGCTTTTGTTGATGTTCATCTTATATCCTCCTTTCAAGACACTGTCCATTCCATTCAACTGCTCTTCCAAGTCCTTTGCTGTCTCTGACAGAATTACAATGTCATCGGCGAACCTCAAAGTTTTTATTTCTTCGCCATGGATTTTAATACCTACTCCGAATTTTTCTTTTGCTTCCTTTACTGCTTGCTCAATATACAGATTGAATAACATCGGGGAGAGGCTACAACCCTGTCTCACTCCCTTCCCAACCACTGCTTCCCTTTCATGTCCCTCGACTCTTTATTACTGCCATCTGGTTTCTGTACAAATTGTAAATAGCCATTCGCTCCCTGTATTTTACCCCTGCCACCTTTAGAATTTGAAAGAGAGTATTCCAGTCAACGTCCGCCCCTCGTGGTCTCGCGGTAGCGTTCTCGCGTCCCGAGCACGGGGTCCCGGGTTCGATTCCCGGCGGGGTCAGGGATTTTTCCTGCCTCGAAATGACTGGGTGTTGTTGTGTCGTCTTCATCATCATCATTCATCCCCATTACGGTCGGAGGAAGGCAACGGCAAACCACCTCCATTAGGACCTTGCCTAGTAAGGCGGTGCGGGTCTCCCGCATCGTTCCCCTAAGCTCTGTAAAGAAGCATGGGACTTCATTCATTCATTCGTTCCAGTCAACATTCTCAAAAGCTTTCTCCAAGTCTACAAATGCTAGAAAAGTAGGTTTGCCTTTCCTTAATCTAGCTTCTAAGATAAGACGTAAGGTCAGTATTGCCTCACGTGTTCCAGTATTTCTACGGAATCCAAACTGATCTTCCCCGAGGTCGGCTTCTACTAGTTTTTCCATTCGTCTGTAAAGAATTCGTGTTAGTATTTTGCAGCTGTGGCTTATTAAACTAATTGTTCGGTAATTTTCACATCTGTCAACACCTGCTTTCTTTGGGATTGGAATTATTATATTCTTCTTGAAGTCTGAGGGTATTTCGCCTGTTTCATACATCTTGCTCACCAGATGGTAGAGTTTTGTCAGGACTGGCTCTCCCAAGGCCGTCAGTAGTTCCAAGGGAATGTTGTATACTCCGGAGGCCTTGTTTCGACTCAGGTCTTTCAGTGCTCTGTCACACTCTTCACGCAGTATCGTATCTCCCATTTCATCTTCATCTACATCCTCTTCCATTTCCATAGTATTGTTCTCAAGTAGATCGCCCTTGTATAGACCCTCTATATACTCCTTCCACCTTTCTGCTTTCCCTTCTTTGCTTAGAACTGGGTTTCCATCTGAGCTCTTGATGTTCATACAAGTGGTTCTCTTATCTCCAAAGGTCTCTTTAATTTTCTTGTAGGCAGTATCTATCTTACCCCTAGTAAGCCTCTACATCCTTACATTTGTCCTCCAGCCATCCCTGCTTAGCCATTTTGCACTTCCTGTCGATCTCATTTTTGAGACGTTTGTATTCCTTTTTGCCTGCTTCATTTACTGCATTTTTATATTTTCTCCTTTCATCAATTAAATTCGATATTTCTTCTGTTACCCAAGGATTTCTACTAGCCCTCGTCTTTTTACCTACTTGATCCTCTGCTGCCTTCACTACTTCATCCCTCAAAGCTACCCATTCTTCTTCTACTGTATTTCTTTCCCCCATTCCTGTCAATTGTTCCCTTATGCTGTCCCTGAAACTCTGTACAACCTCTGGTTCTTTCAGTTTATCCAGGTCCCATCTCCTTAAATTCCCACCTTTTTGCAGTTTCTTCAGTTTTAATCTACAGGTCATAAGCAATAGATTGTGGTCAGAGTCCACATCTGCCCCTGGAAATGTCTTACAATTTAAAACCTGGTTCCTAAATCTCTGTCTTACCATTATATAATCTATCTGATACCTTTTAGTATCTCCAGGGTTCTTCCATGTATACAACCTTCTTTCATGATTCTTGAACCAAGTGTTAGCTATGATTAAGTTGTGCTCTGTGCAAAATTCTACCAGGCGGCTTCCTCTTTCATTTCTTAGCCCCAATCCATATTCACCTACTACGTTTCCTTCTCTCCCTTTTCCTACACTCGAATTCCAGTCACCCATGACTATTAAATTTTCCTCTCCCTTCACTATCTGAATAATTTCTTTTATTTCGTCATACATTTCTTCACTTTCTTCGTCATCTGCAGACCTAGTTGGCATATAAAGTTGTACTACTGTAGTAGGTGTGGGCTTCGTATCTATCTTGTCCACAATAATGCGTTCACTATGCTGTTTGTAGTAGCTTACCCGCATTCCTATTTTCCTATTCATTATTAAACCTACTCTTGCATTACCCCTATTTGATTTTGTGTTTATAGCCCTGTAGTCACCTAACCAGAAGTCTTGTTCCTCCTGCCACCGAACTTCACTAATTCCCACTATATCTAACTTTAACCTATCCATTTCCCTTTTTAAATTTTCTAACCTAACTGCCCGATTAAGGGATCGGACATTCCACGCTCCGATCCGTAGAACGCCATTTTCCTTTCTCCTGATAACGCTATCCTCTTGAGTAGTCCCCGCCCGTGGATCCGAATGGGGGACTATTTTACCTCCGGAATATTTTACCCAAGAGGACGCCATCATCATTTAATCATACAGTAAAATGCAATAGGAGCGTAATATGTAAGAAATTGTCCACGCAACTTGTAAGTACAGTCCAAAACATTATTACTTAATAGGAAATACCAACCACCAGAACTGTTTATAACCTACAGGTACAGTGACAAAAATGTAAATTAAATAGCAAACTTATGTACATATTCCAGGCCACTGATGATGCCTTGCAGAAAATAAAGGTAAAACGCGTATGGCTCTAAAATTGTGTTTTACTTAGTTGCTGTCAGACGGTATATAAGTAAAAATTATAAATATACCGTAATCAAAACAAGAGTTTTTCTTCATTTGTTGTGGCAAACTGCACACAGAATTGTTAAAGGAATACATTTTTACGGGATACCATCACAGCCTGTGAAAAATTAATTTATTTAAGATTAAGCTGCCAGTCCAGTGCAAATTTTTACGCAGTACAAAATTGTTAAGGGTTTCGTGGTCACTTGTTGACAAACTGCTTGTTGGCTTCTGTCTCAGGTACTTCGGCCGACGTTTGTATGACGATTTTTTTGACGTTTCGCCAACACGAGTGGCTGGCATTCTCAAATGTTCACCCTGCATTGCTAGTGGTGCACTAGATGTGCAAGAGGAGACACGCACGGCGTTGGCACACCAGGTACATACAATCTACGTCCGCGAGCTCGACTCCAGTCCACCACCAGCAATGGAGGGTGAAGCTTTGACAATTCCAGCCACTCAAGTTGGCGAAACGCCAGAAAAAAAACATCAAACAAACGTCAGAAAGAACCCGAACAGAAGCTAATAGGCAGTTTTATGCGATAGTCATATCTCCCTCTATACCACGGGCGTAGCTATGTTTTGGCCCAAGGAGCTGTTTCATATGAAACAAAAATTTAACATTTATTTCACGTAAAACCCCAAAAAGAGCATTCCATCAAGCGTCTTTCGTATCATATCCAATTACAATAAGAATGTCTCAGTTCACTGATTCAACTACCGTTAGATTCTCAGGTACATTCCTGTTAAAAAAAAAAAAAAAACTATGTTGGATTTATTTTGAAAGGCCCGCGCGACGTATAGTTCGCCTCGGAGATACGCAACTAACAATCAGAAGTAATATGGATTGCGCAACCGGATACGTCTGTTGCGCCGCGCGGGTGAGGCAAGTGCCAGAGTCAACCAATACATTCCACGTTTAATTTTACTGCAAACTCACAACACAATCGGCCATAAAGTTACGGACCCTCGTGGTGCACATTGGTTCACCATAGACCTCTCGTAACCACAAGTAATCAAAGCAGCTTTAATCTTCTTACAATTAATCTGTGATAATTCTCTTTAATTTTCGTAGGCTTGCATTTATTTTATGTATTCAGTTATGGTGAGCAGGTACGCCAGTCAACATTAGCAATGGTTTCTGCATCAGTACTTTCTTTTAATTTTGGTAGTACAAAATAAATAAATATTTAATTACAATAATATGTTTTTACTGACGACGCTTAAGGATTCCGTATTACAAAGGCAGAAAAGGGACCCAACTAGTGCAACTTCAAAAAATTCAAATGGCTCTGAGCACTATGGGACTTAACATCGGAGGTCAGCAGTCCCCTAGAACTTAGAACTACTTAAGCCTAACTAACCTAAGGACATCACACACATCCATGCCCGAGGCAGGATTCGAACATGCGACCGTAGCGGTCGCGCGGTTCCAGACTTAAGCGCCTGGAACCGCTCGGCCACACGGCCGGCAGTGCAACTTCATCCACTTGTCATTCTCTCTTATTTACAAAAACTAATAATGATATAGACTTGAAAAGTAGAATAGTTTTAAGAAGCAATCATAACAAAAGAAGTAAAAATGGGGATCGAAATTTTAAAGTAAGGCTGCTAGGTTAGGTGAAGCTTATGTAATTTTTTATATTCATGGTACATATCAGTTCCATAAAGCAGTTGAATACTACTCTCAAAAATCCTCGAGAGAACAGACTACGAATTTTCCCAAGTGCGCATAATAGTCAAATGGTAACAGGTAACTCGACAATGCTACTAGCCTTCCCTGTGAAGGACCAGGGTTCGATTCCCAGGCGGGTTGTATTTTTAAACACAGGTGCATAGATGATATACATTTTTAAACATAGTTGCATGCTCTAAAAGCATTTCCGTGAATCGTGAAAACCATAAAGATTGAAAAAAAAAACAGTGCTCGAGACTGGTAACTGCTGGACTGCTGGTTCGAGTCTGGTTTCGGTCATAACGTTTTTAGTTTTTTTCCGGTCAGTCCGAGCACCAACGTCATGTAAATTATGCTAATTAGCACTATTTAATTTTTATTTTTACGAAAAATGAGCGTCTTCTTATTTCTAATTACATACAACACACAAAAATCCAGTTGTGTGATATAAATCCTTAATCACCGATCCTGTGTATGTATATAAGTTTGTTTAAAAAAAGAAAAACATTTCAAATTAATTTTTTTCCGTCTTCATGTACCCTACACTTCACGGATTGCCCGTGAAACATGAACCTTTGTTTAAAAAGTTACCACAACTGGAAATCGAAGGCCACCAACGTGCAGTTGGGTGTCCTACCACAGAGCCACATACCCATCAAAACAGTCAGTTTGCTTTATGGTGTTAAACAACTTCGGGGAACTTTAATGTCGATTTTGTGCATCGAACTACTTTAGGTAACTGATATATGATTCTAACTTCATATACCATATACATAAAATATTACGAAACTCCGATTACCGTGTGGCCTCTTTGTCAGTTTCCGACTTACGGTAAAAAAATGACTGTTTCAGTTCAAGACTAACTTGGTCTGGCGTCAACTAGTAAACAAATAAGACCTAAAAGAGGAAAGCTGTAGAGGAGTTGACAACTTTTCAAGACAACTGGGCTGTAAACTATGTTTTTGTGGACTGTAAGACAAAACCCATATGTCTGATATGGTATGAATTTGTCTCGGTTCCAAAAGAATATAACAAGGAAGTGCATTACGAGACTAAACAAGCAGTTATGTTTAACAAGTACAAAGGACAATTACAACAAGATCGGATAAACTACTTAAAAAGAAAACATATTTGGACAAGATGAAATATTCAGCGTTTTACAAACATTCTATAAAAATGACTTCATTATTTGGAAACACCTGTGTAACCGCTTTTTACTCGGATGACTTACATCAAATCACAAATGAGAACACGAATTACTGATGTTCATCTGAAAAACTCTTTGCGTGTAGCAATAACTTCAGTTGAATCACTTAGTTACGTCAAACAAAGCTATACATGCCACTAATATTGTAGTTAATTAGATAGTATAATAAACGGTCTTTCCTCAGACTTGCTTTATTTTTTTAAAAAATAAATTAACATTTCTTGCTTGTTTTGGTTCACGAAACAAAAATTGGTACTGCGGCCTACAGGGAAATCCCTTCTCAAAAATTTGGCCCGACTGCCGAAAGGGTTGGTTACCCCTGCGTATACCCTTCCCTTGAAGATCTACAGGTTTCCTTCACGTCTTGAATTTGGCTTTTAATAGTTCAAAGGTCTTATTTGTACTGAGGTTGGCTAATGAAATCACATGTTGTTGTTGTTGTGGTCTTCAGTCCTGAGACTGGTTTGATGCAGCTCTCCATGCCACTCTATCCTGTGCATGCTTCTTCATCTCCCAGTACCTACTGCAACCTACATCCTTCTGAATCTGCTTAGTGTATTCATCTCTTGGTCTCCCTCTACGATTTTTACCCTCCACGCTGCCCTCCAATGCTAAATTTGTGTTCCCTTGATGCCTCAGGACATGTCCTACCAACCGATCCCTTCTCCTAGTCAAGTTGGGCCACAAACTTCTCTTCTCCCCAATCCTATTCAATACCTCCTCATTAGTTACGTGATCTACCCACCTAATCTGCAACAATCTTCTGTAGCACCACATTTCGAAAGCTTCTATTCTCTTCTTGTCCAAACTATTTATTGTTCATGTTTCACTTCCATACATGGCTACACTCCATACAAATACTTTCAGAAACGACATAGGCCTTAATATTGACCACTGATGCTTGCATAACTGTTTCCCATTCAATCCAGGGAGCTACTTAAGCGTATGTAAGACTGATACAAGAACATATTTAAACAAAAAACTTTAATACATTACTTGACGTATGCTTAACAAAAAAGCATTTCGCCACTACTGCAGTGTCTGAAGGTTTCAGTCCATTACTTTATGAAACATTAAAAACACGTGACAACACACAAATAAATTCCACTAACTAATGAATCTGATTCAATCCATAGCACTATTTTCACTTCAAGTTGCAGCCGTAATGCAATCCATTTTATTGTAAAATACTGAACGCGGGACTGGCACTTATAAAATCCACTTTATGAATACAAAAATGGAAAATCTAGGTTGGAATGTAAAAATATTATGAAAAGGATAGTTTCTCCTCACCATACAGCGGAGGTGGTGGGCTGATAGGCTCAACAAAAGAATTGTGGCCTCAGCAGTCAAAGACTGCAGTCGTGGGTGTGTGACTTTCTTTGTGTGTGTGTGTGTGTGTGTGTGTGTGTGTGTGTGTGTGTGTGTGTCTGTGTGTTCTATTTCCGACGAAGGCCTTCTTAGCCGAAAGCTCGTTTTCTGACAGTCTTTTTTGTTATGCCCATCTGCGAATCAGCATCTCAGGTATATGGTGAGTAATAACTATTTTTCATAACACTGTTGCACTTTATAAATGTAGCAGATGGCAGTTAATTTAGTACGCTCATGTTGTACAGCTCAGACTGCTGCCTCGCTATTTCAATTAATCTTTTGTCATTTATTAGAAAACTACCCTCTGCTTGGCTCGCATATCAGTAGTTTTGTTAGGATGAGTGATCATGAATTAGTAAGCTAGTAATTTTACGAGATGTCGATGTTTATAGTGGTGTAGAGACGTATATATAAGAAATGTATGCAGCACTGGTATGTAGGTACATAACGAACGTGTTTCTATTACCTCGCTGTATGTCGAATCTGAAAACATGCATTATATTTTTAATCATATTTTTAAAAATGCCACAGTTCATTACATTAGTGCAGAAGTAGAGTTTTTAGGGGTTTCTCTGGCTCACCTTGTACTGGATGTGAGATTTTGCCACCACAGCAACACATACCATGCGTTTCTCCCTTCCATTTTAATGCGTTATGTGCCTACATTTTTGATCCATCCCCCTATGAAGACTAATATATGATTAACATAATCAGTTAATAGATCATAATCAAGGGCAGCATCACCAAAAGTTTCGCCGCGTTGCGCATGTAAAGCTATGATAGCCTTTAACTGACGCCGTCGCGTGTCTCCAAGCGTCTAGAAAGCTCCAGTAGACGTGTCACGCCCAGCGTCTAAAATGCGACGGGCTTGTGAGTGTTCTGATGTCCCTGCAGCTCTTAAGGCCGCCTGATGTTCTGCATCCCAGTTCTGGCGGACTTGAGACTGCTCTTAGTTTTGTTTGATTCGAGTAACTTCCGCAGTTTGAGCTGCCTTAGAACTACGCGCTAAATCAGACTGGTTTGAGAGGCTTGGGTAATAGTTTTTAAAACGACTCTCGGGCCTACTGACCGATTTTATTGTTGTATTTCCACAGACCTTTGGAGAAAAGAGAACAACCTGTATGAATATCAAGAGCTCAATGTAAAACCAGTCCTAAGCAAAGAAGGGACGGAGTGTTATAGAGGGCCTGTACGAGGGAGATTTACTTGAGGGCAATATTGTGGAAATGGAAGAGGGCGTAGATAAAAATGAGGAAGGTGGTGCGACACTGTGTGAAGAACTTGACAAAACACTGAAATGGGTAAATCGAAACAAAGCTCCGGGAGTAGACAACATTCTGTTAGAACTACTGATAGCCTTGGGAGAGCCAGCCCTGACAAGACTATTCTATCTGATGAGCAAGATGTATGGGACAGGCGAAATACCCTCAGATTTCAAGAAAAATATAATAATTTCAATCCCGAAGAAAGCAGATGTCGACAGGTGTGAAAATTACCGAACTATCAGTTTAATAAGTCACGGTTGCAAAAAAGCTTTGAGGTTCGCCGATGACATTGTAATTCTGTCAGCGGCAGCAAAGGACTTGGAAGAGCAGTTGAACGGAAGGGAGGATGTAAGATGACCATCAACAACAGCAAAACGAGGGTAATGGAATACAGGCGAATGAAATCTGGTGATGCTGAGGGAATTAGGTCAGGAAACGAGACATTTAAAGTAGTAGATGAGTTTTGCTATTTGGGAAGCAAAATAAAGGATGATGGTCGAAGTAGGGAGGATATAAAATGTAGACTGACAATGGTAAGAAAAGCTTTTCTGAAGAAGAGAAATTTCTTAACATCGACTATAGATTTAACTGAACGTATTTGTATGGAGTGTAGCCATGTATGGACGTGAAACATGGACGAGAAACAGTTTAGACAAGAAGAGAATACAGGCTTCTGAAACGTGGTATTACAGAAGAATGTTCAAGATTAGATGGGTAGATCACATAATTAATGAGGAGGTACTGAATAGAATTGGGGAGGAGACAAATTTGGCGCACAACCTGATTAGAAGAAGGGATAGATCAATAGGACATATTCTGAGACATCAAGGGGTCACCAGTTTAGTACAGGAGGGAAGCGTGGGGGGGGCAAAAATCGTACAGGGAGACCAAGAGATGAATACTGTAAGCAGATTCAGAAGGATGTAGGTTGCAGTAGTTACTAGAGTTGAAGAGGCTTGCACGGGATAGAGTGGTATGGAGAGCTGCATCAAACCAGTGTTTGGACTGAAGACCACAACACCAACAACTCCACCAAAACTCTCCAGCTACATCAGGTGGTACAGGAACTCAAAATCATAAACCACGCGCACAATAACACTGTCACGGAATAATCTATAGGCACTAAGAGTCGCCAACCACCGCACCATCGTTGTCTGCATGCCACTCACGTATACCATATTTAAAAATGTTAATAATGCGCAAAAATATACTACATTTTAAAGTAGTCTAGGCCTTATTCAGAGTTCAAGCTATCTTCATATAAAATACCATCGGTATCAATTCAGCGGTAGAGTCGTGAAAACTTAGCAGAATGAGTTACTTTCACGATTAATAATACCGGTATCAGTGTGGAAGTATGAATTTAATACGTTGAGAACTGAATAAGCATTCTATCGATTGCGTTGAATAATATTATGTACAACATATCATCCAATAAAAGCATTTTCACAAACATGATAAAGTTCAAAAGTTAAAGAGTAAATAGCTTCTTCCAAGAATAATTATGTTCAGTATTTTGCGTTATATACTTCTGACCAATAAATATGTTGTGCTACAAACTTTCTAAATCAACATATTTTCTTCCTCAGCGTTCAGGCTATCGCCATACCAAATTTTATCAAAGTCTGTTCAGCTGTTCAGTCGTGAAAGCGCAACAGAGTTACTTTCGCATTTAAAGTATTAGTACGGAAGTATCGATTGGTGAAACACCCGAACGATCCGTCCTTCTGTCCATTGAACTACCATTATGAAAAAATTCTCTCAACATAAGAATTATGTGCTACAATTGAAAACATATAGTGGCATATATTTAGTACTTCTGACTTCCGAACGCTGAACTCTATATTTCTGAAAAAAATTCAGCCATTTGTTCTGGGCAGGTAATATTGACTTTCAATTATCCTTTGAAACTTTTGAAGCCAGAAAATTCTTCATAGCACATACTGATCAAACATTGCTGAGTCACAAATATCTACTTTTTTTTCCTTTAAATAAACCAATATCCTTCCTATTCCATTAATTTAGTCGAAGACATCCAGGCAAAAATGTCAAAACCTGATGGTTGATGACACCACTTTGTAAGAGTTTCGTAAGACTTTGTTACATCACAATAAAATTTTTCGATGGCTAGTTCAGAGCAGTGATCTTCAGCATTTTTAAAATTTCTTTAGTTTTCTCTTGTAGTGAAGTTACAGTATTCTTAATAATGACCTTCACCTCAAGATACATATGTTACTACTCACAATTTTCTTTATTTTCTTCTTAAACAAACTCAGCTGGTGGTGAATAAACAAAAAGCAAGACTCGCTAATAAAAAGCAATGAAAACTTCTGCCAGCGTCTTTGGTTTTTTCAGAGCTTTCTAAAGTTGTAAAATTCACTCGACTGTAGGCATTAGAGACAGCCATTTAGTTTTAGAGTATGGAAAAATTTCTCTGTAACAAGTATCCACAAATTCACAATAGTCAGCAAGTACTGAGGTTCTGATTGTGTAGATGGAAAAGTGCTTAAAACGTTTCGCTACAATCAACTCTATATCAATAAATAAAATGTCTGCAGCAGCCAGCAGTCGAAACAGTGTTATGTAACTTGTGTGCTGGACAAGCCCACACCTTGCATGTTCTTCCCAAGTTCCGGTTTTAAACGACTGAATATGAATGGCTTATTTCAATAGTGGTACAAGTCCATTTTTGTTCATTCTCAGATACAGAGTCCTAAAGTTAATTGAGCGCTGAAAAATCCGCTGTTGAGATACCAAAAATATTCAAGTATATGTTCTTTCCACCTCTGCGATTCCATCCCCCCCCCCCCCCCCCAATTGGTGTTGTCACCGCAAAATGCTACACAATTTTTTAAAGTAATTCTAAGATCTGTGAGCTCAGGAATGCAGAAGTTGGATATAGTCACCGACGTTTCATTTCAACTGTCGGTGGTCTCTGTCAGTCAACAGATGAGGTCGGCCTGTACGCTTTTGTGCTGTACGTGTCCTTTCAAGTTTCCACTTCACTATCACATCGGAAACAGTGGACCTAGGGATGTTTACGAGTGAGGAAATCTCGCGTACAGACTTATGACACAAGTGACCTGATCACGTTCGAAGTCCGTGATTTCCGCGGAGCGCCCCATCCTGCTCTCTCACGATGTCTAATGACTACTGAGGTCGCTGATATGGAGTACCTGGCAGTAAGGTGGCAGCACAATGCACCTAATATGAAAAACGTATGTTTTGGAGGTGACCGGATACTTTTGATCACATAGTGTAACTGTTGGAGTACCCATTGCCCCTCAGACCGCTTTCCAAGTGCTCCACATCGTGTCTGAGGTGGTGTGGTTCCCATATCCGTCTTGCTCGCGTTACGAACGTATTAATCACGCCTCTTTTCTGGCTCGGGTGGTGATTTGACAGTTTCTGCAAATATCGGTCCGTATGCGTCGGTTTTCGGTACGCGCAGTGTACGAGGTTATCAATATCCGTCGTGAACAGCACATCTAGAAAGCGTAGCTGTTGGCATGAAGGCCGTTCAAGTGCCTTAGAAAGTCACCGAGCTGTTCCTCACCATACAACGAAGTATCGTCGACGTATCCGCACCACACCTTAGGTTTACAAGGTGTCAAGTCCACTGTCTGTGCTCGAAATGTTCCATGAAGAAGCTGGCCGTCACTGGATTAAGTGGACTACTCATGGCGACGCCTTCCAAAACAACATCAAAGCTAAGCAGAATATCGTTTGGTCCGAATTTTAGTTTCTTCAGCTTCTCACTGAAATGTCCGCAGTCGTTTATGTACGTGTCATTCTTTCCTAAGTGTAGCTGCAGCAGAGGCCACGTGTTTCGCCAGTTTATACCTCAGTGAACAAGGAGCGCTAAAAATCGGTCTTAATGGAACATTACTCTTATGGATCTCTGGTAATCCATACACATGAAGTAGTAGAGCTTCTACGTTGTACAGGTTCCTCTGTATGAGAGAGATCCGCTTAGTTTTCGGTAAGTCTTCGGCTCTAATAGGTCTCGGATCTTCTTCTCATGATCTTCGGCGTTAATTACGGCAGTCGCGTATCCCTTATCAGCAGACGATGCCAATACGCTCTTGTCGGCGTCAAAACTCTTGATAGCTCGTAACTCTTCTTTCTTCCTGTTGCGATCTGGTGGTTTTGCTCGACGCAGTATTCTGGCGGTTTCGTGCGTTTTTCCTCAGCTCTTTCTCAAGGGAGGATCCGAATGGCCATTAGCAATGATGTCCTTCATTGGTATAGTTCTCGGGGTGATAGCAAAATTCCCTCCTTTTTGAAGCGCGGACTGTTCCCTTTTGGTCAATTGTCGTTCAGTGAGGTTGACCACAGTGCGTGACCTGTCGAGAAACGGTTTGTAATTCTGCTCTGCACATCTTGCACTTTTTCTTCCGTCACCCAGTGCAGGGGTCGAGTTCGTTCTGCATGCTTCTGTGAGTAATGCTGTCGATCTTGTCCCAGTCGTCTCGATGCATACTGATACTTAGTTGATGCCGGCCGGAGTGGCCGAGCGGTTCCAGGCGCTTCAGTCTGGAACTGCGCGACCGCTACGGCCGCAGGTTCGAATCCTGCCTCGGGCATGGATGTGTGTGATGTCCTTGGGTTAGTTAGGTTTAAGTAGTTATAAGTTATAGGGGAATGATGACCTCAGCTGTTGAGTCCCATAGTGCTCAGAGCAATTTGAACCATTTGAACTTTGTTGATACAAAATGTCCAGCAGTTTCTCATCCCTTCTTGCCAAGCACCTCTGTGATGCTTGAATTCGCTCCCGAAGAAAAGCTTGTTCCATTGAATGATTCAGAGGAATGTCTGCCTGTACCACCTACAATGAATCCATGGACATCCCAGTCTTACTCGATAGGTTACAGTCGCATCCGACTAGTATTGCATTATCAATCTACTAGGAGGAGACTTTCCTCGAATAATTCTAAAACTGCCACGGCGGACTTGTGTGGCAGGTAAAAACGTCTGATAATAACACGTAAGTTCATCTAGAACTCTTATACGCATCCAGATAACTTCACAGTCAGCCTCAATTTCAACCTCGATAGACACAATACTTTTGTCGACTGCAATGAATACTCCACCCTCCTATGGCGTCTAATACGTCTTTCCATTATGCCTCACCGAATATTTCACTGAGACTGGGGCAGAGAGAGAGCAAATTTATCTAACTTTGCTTCTTACTACTTTAATCGTATTTTCTACATTTTAACCACGTTCATGTCTACAAACTTTCATAATGGTGCTGATAACCTCCACGTTCAGCGCCCCCTACACCACAAACAAACACACACACACACACACACACATGAAGACATGTCCGTTTCACTAACTAAATTAGCTGTGCTGTTTCCTGTTCAGAATCGCATACTGTGTGTGTGTGTGTGTGTGTGTGTGTTACACTGATTCTGTTAGATGAGTGTAGCCGTCAAAGGGAGCTTGATGCTGTTGACCCGGAATGCAGTTACTCTGAGAGCAATCAGTAGCTGCAAGCGGCGCGAGTGCGCGCCCTCGGCAAGAGTGAAAACTCTGGTAATTGGCGATATCGAACGGGCGCGGTCCGCGCGCGCCGCGTCGGCTGAAGGTGACCCCGCGCGACCTGACCCGAAACCCCGGTTGCCGGGGTTACCACACATCTGCGCATGCGGCGAGGTGCCCGAGGCTAGGTGGGCGGGGCCCGCAGCCTCCGCTGATACGATTCCGCTGTGCCACTATCGATCCTCTATGTTGTGCTACAGTTCTGACGTCACTGTCGTTCATGGAATTCTTCATTTGTGGCCATTTTCGCAGGAAACTTACTGCTTATTTACATTGGCAGCAATGTACATATCGGCTGCACTGCGGCTTTTGATAACGTAAAGCCACAAGTCCCTCTTTTCCCCAGATATTGCCACTTCCTTTGTCTCCCTTCGTATGCTGGGGAGGGTGGAAGACAGACGAAGCAATAAATGTCTATACGTACATGCCGCAACCCACTGAAGAGTTGGATGTCGAGGGTACTTCTTACCATCTTAACCATATCTGTTCCAGGCAAAAAATGACGTCCTGTAAGTACGCGCACGTGTCTTATCTCCCTTATTCTAATTCCAGTGGGAGATAACGATGGAATCACAGAACTGTCGCACTGTCCTCGTCCAGTGCCTGTTAATTAAATTTACCCAACAAATTTTATCGAGAACAACGTCGCCTTTCTTCCAACGATCCCAGTTTCAGCTCTCTGAACATCACTGCTACACTTTCATATGGACCGTACTAACCCATTACGATCCTAGCAGTTGTTCCTGAACCATACAATGGTTTAATAATAATACTCACGTAATTTGCTTTCAAATTTCTTTCAGGTGATGCGGCCGAAACAAAGTGGAAAATTTACGGGACGGTTACTTGAGGTACAAGAAAAGCTTAAAAGGTGTAATCGGACAAGCCAAAAAGTACCGCAAGTGGCCATGAAGTGACGCACGCTAATTTTGGATAACACGCTTTGACCGCGCTTCCCAATCATCAATATACCGAATGTCGAAACAGAAGATTCCATGTCACTTGATAACGGAACTCCTGAACCTCACAACTCCGCAGATGACAAAGTCATTGACTCTTGAAAATTTCTCGTGTATTCAGCCAGGTAGCGGCGTCCAAAAGGCGTGATATTTCGGCAAGCCAATTTCTTGCCATCTTCAGGCGTTCTTGGTGTCAGACGCCTAAATTCACAGGCCTGTTTATATGTCTACTTTGGCTGTGAGACACCAAGAACGCCTGAAGATGGCAAGAAGTCGGCTTGCCGAAATATCACGCCTTTTGGACGACGCTACTTGGCTGAATACCAGAGAAATTTTCAAGATTTCTGCACGCCGAGAAAATCTCAGATCACACAAAGTCATTGACTATTTGGAAATGGAAATTTTTGGTAAGTTCCTATGGGACCAAACTGCTGGGGTGGTCGATTCCTAGGCTTACACACTACTTAATTTAACTTAAAGTAACTTACGCTAAGGACAAGACGAACACCGATGCCCGAGGGAAGACTCGTACCTCCGACGGGGTAGCCGCGCAAACCATGGCAAGGTGCCTAAGACCGTGCGGCTACCCTGCAAAGCATTGACTATTTGCAAAGCAGCTGTAAGTGTAGTATTCTCGTCGTCACTGTTGTATTTCGTGATGGGCAGTCCTGTCTTTTATGGTGAGCAAAACGTACAGGGAAAGACTTCACTAAATTCACAGGCGTGTTTACAAGGCTACTTTGGCTGTCCACTCGGCTGTGTAGGCGCTCGTTGTGGCTGCTTTGGGCGGTCGCCAGCAAGGGGCGACTCGACCCGACAAATCGGGGCCTGATGAAACTTATCGGCCACTATGGCACCTGAATTATATTGCTCTAAGATTTGCAACACTTGGGGAAGTGATGGATCTGAGTACTTTACCATCTGCTCTTGTATTCCACTACCTGGGCTACTGAATGTTATTGCATCCCTAATCAATAAATCAATGTAAAAGTTACAACAACTACACTTAAATTTACACTTCCTAGTCATGCCCTTTAGTTCGGTGTACCACTGGTAGTACGTCTGTCCCGGCATTTTCTGAAAGCGAAAAAACTGATATCTAGCTGCACCTACTTGGATCTGCTGGTCACTTGGTTGTGCGGCCGACGCAGTTTGTGCAGCCGGTAGTTGTTGTATCGTCGTCAGCAAAGCAGCAATTTGTTGGTTCTGAAACCAGGAAGTTTCAAACCACAGCAAACTTTCGGGTTAGAGATCCCGGGTTCAAGCCTCAGTCAGTAGTAGGATCACTTTTTTGGCGCCACTTGCCGCTGTTTCACCCCTAGCAATGATTTAGACAGGATGAATCACACCTCCACCTCAAAACTTTCAGAAGTTGTTCACGGACTCCTCCTGAGCATTTTTTTTATTTTTTTTTATTTTTTTTAAATCAAGGGCCTACGGTCTCTCGTGGCACGTTACACGGTTGTTGCATCTCATCTGGTTTCTTGCTTAAGTTACTTTTGTATATGTATTGCGTTACATTGCCGTGAGGCAATACTGACCCTACGACTTATCTTAGAAGAAAGATTAAGGAAAGGCAAACCTACGTATCTAGCATTTGTAGACTTAGAGAAAGCTTTTGACAATGTTGATTGGAATACTCTCTTTCAAATTCTGAAGGTGGCAGGGGTAAAATACAGGGAGCGAAAGGCTATTTACAATTTGTACAGAAACCAGATGGCAGTTATAAGAGTCGAGGGGTATGAAAGGGAAGCAGTGGTTGGGAAGGGAGTGAGACAGGGTTGTAGCCTATCCCCGATGCTATTCAATCTGTATATTGAGCAAGCAGTAAAGGAAACAAAAGAAGAGTTCGGAGTAGGTGTTAAAATCCATGGCGAAGAAATAAAAACTTTGAGGTTCGCCGATGACATCGTAATTCTGTCAGAGACAGCAAGGGATTTCGTAGAGCAGTTGAATGGAATGGGCAGTGTCTTGAAAGGAGGGTATAAGATGAACAACAACAAAAACAAAACGAGGATAATGGAATGTAGTCGAATTAAGTCGGCTGATGCTGAGGGAATTAGATTAGGAAATGAGACGCTTAAAGTAGTAAAGGAGGTTTGCTATTTGGGGAGCAAAATAACTGATGATGGTCGAAGTAGACAGGATATAAAATGTAGACTGGCAATGGCAAGGAAAGCGTTTCTGAAGAAGAGAAATTTGTTAACATCGAGTATAGATTTAAATGTCAGGAAGTCGTTTCTTAAAGTATTTGTATGGAGTGTAGCCATGTATGGAAGCGAAACGTGGACGATAAATAGTTTAGACAAGAAGAGAATAGAAGCTTTCGAAATGTGGTGCTACAGAAGAATGCTGAAGATTAGATGGGTAGATCACATAACTAATGAGGAGGTATTGAATAGAATTGGAAAGAAGAGAAATTTGTGGCACAACTTGACTAGAAGAAGGGATCGGTTGGTAGGACATGTTCTGAGACATCGAGGGATCGCCAATTTGGTACTGGAGGGCAGCGCGGAGGGTAAAAATCGTAGCGGGAGACCAAGAGATGAGTACACTAAGCAGATTCAGAAGGATGTAGGCTGCAGTAGGTACTGGCAGATGAAGAAGCTTGCGTAGGATAGAGTAGCATGGAGAGTTGCAACAAACCAGTCTCAGGACTGAAGACCACAACAACAACAACATTGCTGTTTTTCCAGAAACAGTGACACAACATATGCAGACCCATAATGAAAGATCAGTTTGAATGGAATATTTTATTGACACATAGCAGTACGATAAACAACAACCTTACTCTTCTTTTAATGTTGATTTGAATTTGCGTGTCTTGTAGAAGTGAGAGAACACTGAAAGCATTCTGAGAGGTGGAAGAAGTACGCGGTTCGCCAGGGACAAAAGGGTCACCTGCCACCCTTACAGCCAATGCGCAGAAGGCCTGCTGAAGGAGAGTCGGAGGTCCACAGCCCACCGGACACTGCCCGTTCCTTTGTGGTGCCGCACCGTGGCGTCCTGCTTTGTTCTGAAGAAACACGGTTAGGATCCCCAATGGCGCAGCCTTGTGCGAAAACATTGTACAACCTGGGAGAAGAGTGAGATGGTTCGCTTAAGCTTGTCGGTTTCTCCAGCGAGCCGGCCGAAGTGGCCGTGCGGTTAAAGGCGCTGCAGTCTGAAACCGCAAGACCGCTACTGTCGCAGGTTCGAATCCTGCCTCGGGCATGGATGTTTGTGATGTCCTTAGGTTAGTTAGGTTTAACTAGTTCTAAGTTCTAGGGGACTAATGACCTCAGCAGTTGAGTCCCATAGTGCTCAGAGCCATTTGAACCATTTTTTTTCTCCAGCGATAAACATTTCGAAGACGGATTGGGGTGCCACAGCTTAGGACCTTTGAGTACGTGAGACACCGCTTAAACGTACTGACTCTGCAAAATAACAAATGTTTATGCAATGCAAGAACTGTCAGCAGTAGCTAACGTAAATAAAGTACAAGTAAATGGACACTGGAGACTAGCTCCAAATGAAACAGTATACAAGAAAATAGAATCAGTAATGAGGACTATCAGGAAGAAATATATCTCATTCTTTGGAAATCTGATGAGAACACCAGAAAACAGAAGTAGTAAGGGTATAACAGAAAAATTGGGGAATAGTAAGAGCAATATTCAATGCATCACAGAAATTGTGAAAGATATAAGAGAACATCAAATTACAGTAGTTGATGTAAAAACCAAAATAAACACAAACCAGGCTACAAACGAAGGTCAATAAAAGAGCTACAGGAAGAGTAATCTCAGACGAAGAAAGAAATAAAAATATCGGAAAGAATGAAAAAGCATTGGACAGACGGAAGAGCAAAATATTCTTCATGTAATAATAAATTATAGTAATCCTTGGATAGCCACTGTACTATTGAATTGTCTTACTGAATTATTACTGAAGAGTAATGTACTATTGAATAACAACAATAGAGAAAGAGAGAGAGAGATAGGTTCGAAAAGGCTCTGAGAACTATGGGACTTAACTTCTGAGGTCATCAGTCCCCTAGAACTTACATGGGAACCTTCCCACCGCACCCCCTTCAGATTTAGTTATAAGTTAGCACAGTGGATAGGCCTTGAAAAACTGAACACACATCAATCGAGAAAACAGGAAAAAGTTGTGTGGAACTATGAAAAAATAAGCAAAATATACAAACTGTGTAGTCCATGTGCAACATCTAGCATAATGTGAGCTCAGGATCGCCGTGGTCCCGTGGTTAGCGTGAGTAGCTACAGAACGAGAGGTCCTTGGTTCAAGTCTTCCCTCGAGTGAAAAGTTTAACTTTTATTTTCGGTATACGTGACAAACTCTTACGTTTTCATCACTTTTTTGGGAGTGATTATCACATTTACAAGAAAACCTAAATCGGGCAAGGTAGAAGAATCTTTTTACCCATTCGCCAAGTGTACAAGTTATGTGGGTCGACAACATATTCCTGTCATGTGACGCACATGCCGTCATCAGTGTCGTATAGAATATATCAGACGTGTTTTCCTGTGGAGGAATCGGTTGACCTATGACCTTGCGATCAAATGTTTTCGGTTCCCATTGCAGAGGCACGTCCTTTCGTCTACTAATCGCACGGTTTTGCGGTGCGGTCGCAAAACGCAGACACTAAACTTATTACAGTGAACAGAGACGTCAATGAACGAACGGACAGATCATAACTTTGCGAAAATAAAGAAAGTATACTTATCACTCGAGGGAAGACTTGAACCCAGGACCTCTCGTTCCGCAGCTGCTCACGCTAACCACGGGACCATGGCGCTCCTGAGCTCAGACTATCCTTGATGTTGCCTATGTTGCGCATGGACTACTCAGTTTGTATATTTTGCTTATTTTTTTCATAGTTCCACATAATTTCTTCCTGTTTCTCGATTGATCTGTGTTCAGCTTTTCAAGGCCTATCCACTGTGCCAACTTATAACTAAATCTGAGGGGGGTGCGATGGGGAGGTTCCCTTGTTAGAACTACTTAAACCTAACTAACCTAAGGACATCACACACATCCATGCCCGAGGCAGGATACGAACCTGCGACCGTAGCGGTAGCGCGGTTCCAGACTGAAGCGCCTAGAACCGCTCGGCCACACCGGCCGCCAGAGAGATAGTGTGAAGCGACTTTTTTTCTATGGAAGACAGTAGGACGAACATTATTGTCTAACTACCTAGGTGAAAGGGACTAGTGTTTCCTAAGGAACGTTTTTATCAGTCGTCACCAGTCTGCATTTCATAAGAGACCCAAAACGCGGCAATGTGAAGTTTCCCTTTAACTAAGATTCGATCAGAAATCACTCGATCTTCAGGAGTCTCCGCCGCCAGGCTTCCACGCTGAGAGGCGACGTCGATTCCGCCGGTCTTCCACGCCACCTGAGCCCATGTGTCGAGGCCTTAGGAAAATTCCGAGCCGATCAGCACCTGGCCGATGGCGAGGGTCATCAGTTCTGCCAATAACTGATACGGCAGCCACTTCAGCCTCCACGTGCAGTACTGTGGTGAGACCGAGCCGACGTGCAGGGACATGAATGTCGTGTTATAGTCATTTGGCTACTTGAGGCTTCACTCTGAACACTTGTATTTTAACGTCAGTGAACAACCTGGTTTCAACTCCGAACACAAATGTGACGTATTCCGACCTGTAGCACTATCTGTTTTCAGTTAACACAACACAGAGTCTGGGTATTTGTCTTGTACGATTATTAGCATCCTCCCCCTCCCCCCCCCCCCCCCAGACCCCTATGCCAGATATGCCAAGGCCTTATTATACACTCCTGGAAATTGAAATAAGAACACCGTGAATTCATTGTCCCAGGAAGGGGAAACTTTATTGACTCATTCCTGGGGTCAGATACATCACATGATCACACTGACAGAAGCACAGGCACATAGACACAGGCAACAGACCATGCACAATGTCGGCACTAGTACAGTGTATATCCACCTTTCGCAGCAATGCAGGCTGCTATTCTCCCATGGAGACGATCGTAGAGATGCTGGATGTAGTCCTGTGGAACGGCTTGCCATGCCATTTCCACCTGGCGCCTCACTTGGACCAGCGTTCGTGCTGGACGTGCAGACCGCGTGAGACGACGCTTCATCCAGTCCCAAACATGCTCAATGGGGGACAGATCCGGAGATCTTGCTGGCCAGGGTAGTTGACTTACACCTTCTAGAGCACGTTGGGTGGCACGGGATACATGCGGACGTGCATTGTCCTGTTGGAACAGCAAGTTCCCTTGCCGGTCTAGGAATGGTAGAACGATGGGTTCGATGACGGTTTGGATGTACCGTGCACTATTCAGTGTCCCCTCGACGATCACCAGTGGTGTACGGCCGGTGTAGGAGATCGCTCCCCACACCATGATGCCGGCTGTTGGCCCTGTGTGCCTCGGTCGTATGCAGTCCTGATTGTGGCGCTCACCTGCACGGCGCCAAACACGCATACGACCATCATTGGCACCAAGGCAGAAGCGACTCTCATCGCTGAAGACGACGCGTCTCCATTCGTCCCTCTATTCACGCCTGTCGCGACACCACTGGAGGTGGGCTGCACGATGTTGGGGCGTGAGCGGAAGACGGCCTAACGGTGTGCGGGACCGTAGCCCAGCTTCATGGAGACGGTTGCGAATGGTCCTCGCCGATACCCCAGGAGCAACAGTGTCCCTAATTTGCTGGGAAGTGGCGGTGCGGTCCCCTACGGCACTGCGTAGGATCCTACGGTCTTGGCGTGCATCCGTGCGTCGCTGCGGTCCGGTCCCAGGTCGACGGGCACGTGCACCTTCCGCCGACCACTGGCGACAACATCGATGTACTGTGGAGACCTCACGCCCCACGTGTTGAGCAATTCGGCGGTACGTCCACCCGGCCTCCCGCATGCCCACTATACGCCCTCGCTCAAAGTCCGTCAACTGCACATACGGTTCACGTCCACGCTGTCGCGGCATGCTACCAGTGTTAAAGACTGCGATAGAGCTCCGTATGCCACGGCAAACTGGCTGACACTGACGGCGGCGGTGCACAAATGCTGCGCAGCTAGCGCCATTCGACGGCCAACACCGCGGTTCCTGGTGTGTCCGCTGTGCCGTGCGTGTGATCATTGCTTGTACAGCCCTCTCGCAGTGTCCGGAGCAAGTATGGTGGGTCTGACACACCGGTGTCAATGTGTTCTTTTTTCCATTTCCAGGAGTGTATTAATGCTGCCAGGGTTTGTCATTAATTTTATCGAGAAAATCAAAGGAAATGTAGTTCGTGCCTCATTTACTAGTCATAAGTTTCCACAGTCATTACTTTGGAGGGCACCCAGACATTGCAACACCTGCTAAGCTTACCTTGCAGTTTTAAAACCAAGCCACCTTGCAACTGCATTGAAAGTAGTGCACAACAGTGCAAACGTCGTCGGCTTGTGTCTTGTTTGCGTGAGAACAGTCTGGCTTAATTAACTCCACTCAATACGCGCATTGGTCTGGTTGCTAGGGATTATCGCACTCGCGGAAGTGAGACCCCCAAACTCAGGTAATTTTTTAGCATGTAAGACAATCGATGGTACATTTCTGTACACTCTCCCGTGCTCACAGTAGACGAAATTTTGAACACCGTATGTTCCGCGTTTGTTACGTGCTGTGCTGTAAACTGACAGAACAGGCTGAACGCACGCTAAGAAAAGTGAACTTGTTTCGTCTGAGGCTTTTTGCTTTACTCTGTGTTGGGTGTTGCACATTTTTCTTATTGCACATTACAGGATTCTTCACTGTTGTGAAGATATTTTCACAGAAACAAGGGTGATTGCGGTAACAAACCGAACAAATAATAATTACGTTATTACCCTGTAATGAGCCGCCAGAAACCGTGGGTCCCTTGTACCAAAATACTCAGAATCCCTGAAAGTTTGTTGGTGGGGTTCTGGTTCATCTTATATGGGTGGAAACTACAAAGTTAGATGCGGTCCAGGGTCTTTATTTGTTAGTGCATGGATTTGGTAAGTCAGTCCAAAGGTTACGGGAAGGTTAGGGTATAGTAAATCCAATATGACCATGCCTAGTCAAGCGCTGAACTGTTCAAACCACCTTTCCAATTGAGAACACCTATTATAGGTTCCATTCTAGAAGCTGGACTCTACAATGTCAGCAAAATACACACCTGAAAGAGCCAGAAAACCTGTCAGTCGTATTCACATTTTTCCCAGCACAACAGCACAAAACTTTTTCTTTTTTACGTATGGCAGTGAATCTGCTGAAAACAACACATTTTTCTACTATTCTTAATTCAAATGGCTATGGAATCCTATTATGACAGAGACCTTGGACGAAATTTTGATGAAATCCGAATCTTTCGAATACCTCTACCATCTTTGTCAGTGGTGAAGACTAATTGCTCTCTTCCCTGTTTTCCCTATGGCAGATGAGGACAGCCTCGATGATGCAGAATGTCCCTGCCTATTATTTTTTTCAATTACTGATGAAGGTAATTGGAAACTCTAACATTATGATACGTTCTTCACTACACCATCTCAACGTGGATCAGACTTCACTTCTCTCGTTTGGTCGATACGGAATGAAAGTTTTCTCGGAATTTATGAACACCAAACGAACTGGTAATTTATGCTTCTTGCTCTGTTCTATAATGCCACTCACGTCTTACAAGAGCTCAGCTGTGCTGTATTCTGTTTTCAAGCCACTTCGTTCGTTTGGCTGATTATAACCCAACGTTTTTTGATAGTAGTCATAGGACCCACAAACTACAGATTTCGATTATGACAGATTCCAGATACGTTACAAAATGTTCTGTTTGCGGATGTAATATCGCACATGCGTCTTGTACAACATGACTGCGTCGCGGTGTTTTTCGTAGTTCAAGGCTCTTAGATAGGAAACCATGTTATTATATTTTTCCTTTTATTTAAGCAACGCCTCGGTTTCGATAACAAGCAAATCTAAGTGTAAGCAGGTAATGATCTCTTTCTCCATTCACTGCATTAACACAAATGTGGAGCAGAGTTTTCAGTCCGTTTTCGCGCAGTCTGTTCATCTACATCTACATGATTACTCTGCAATTCAACATTATGAGCCTGACAGAGGGTTCGTCGAACCACCTTCTCAAGCTATTTCTCTACTGTGCCCCTCTCGAACGGCGCGCGGGAAAAACGAGTCCATAAATCTTTCTGTGCGAGCTCCGATTTCTCTTCTTCTATCATGATCATTTCTCACTATGCAAGAGGGCGCCAAAATAATATTTTCACAGCCGGAGGAGAAAGTTGGTGATTGAAATTTCGCGAGAAGACCCTGCCACAACGAAAACCGCATTTGTTCTAATGACTGCCATCCCACTTCACGTACCACGTCAGTGGCACTCTGTCCCCTATTTCACAACGTTGTGGAGGATTAGACAATGATTATTATCTCGATTCCAAAACAAGACTTCCGATTCCAGCGCCTGGCTCAGTGACAGCCCGTGCGTGTTGTGACTGCACGGTGCTGCATGTGGCGGCGGGACAGATGCTTATTCTAGACAAAACACAAGCAAACGCGTTTGGTATCCCGCCGCGCAGACAGAAAAAAAGAAAAACAAATACAATGGGAGAGCTATTAAAACATCTTTAAATCTCGTTTTCATCTGTGAGAAGCGTGTGGCAGACACTATCGTTGAGATTACGACAGATCTTCGCAGTGCAGGTGCCACACAAGTTCTCTCCTCTTCGTTTCCTTCCACAGCAGTAGTCGAGAAGAGGTTAGATTCCATTTAATGCGTTTGAGCTCCTACTCTGATACAGAATCTGTCTTCATATTAACTGATACTACTAACAGTGTTAATGTTACCAGGTCATCATAGATGTGCCATAATAATTTTAGTTTTTACACCCTTACAACGGTACATATAAGGGCCAGTCACATGAAAACGAACCAGATGGAATTGAAGGGTAGCCGCCACAACTGCGAGACAATACCAACATGGCCAATGCCTTCATGGGAAAATGTGGTTGTAAGAGAAATACAGGATAAGATTCAAAAGAAAAGCGTCTGTCCACCCGTGGCTACGATGAACTTTTGATATCACTATAAATGCGATGAATACCCCCGGTGTAGATTGTCCTCAATAGTTGCTCGTGCTCTAGTGGTTAGCGTTGCTGCCTCTGAATCGTGGGATCCTGGGTTCGATTCCCGGCGGGTTGGGGATTTTCTCCCCCTGCCCCCGGGGACAGGGTGTCTGTGTTTCATTGTCTTCATTGAAGTGGTGAGGCTGGACAGTGAAAAGATTGGGAATCTGTACGGGCGCTGATAGCCACGCAGTTGAGCGCCCCACAAACCACATACATCATGACAATTATGTGTTGGGTTCAGTCTCGAGTTCATTGGCCACCATTTGTCTCATGATTTCTCTTTCGCACGCGGGGCTGGCACTGTCGAAGCTTCACCCTCCATTGCTGATGGTGGACTGAAGCCAACAGGCAATTTGTCAACAAGTGGCCGCGAAAGCCTTAACAATTTTCAAGTACGTCATCTTGGCTCTGAGCACTATGGGACTCAACTGCTGAGGTCATTAGTCCCCTAGAACTTAGAACTAGTTAAACCTAACTAACCTAAGGACATCACAAACATCCATGCCCGAGGCAGGATTCGAACCTGCGACCGTAGCGGTCTTGCGGTTCCAGACTGCAGCGCCTTTAACCGCACGGCCACTTCGGCCGGCCAAGTACGTCATCTTGAGAAGTGATCAAACGTAGTGATGTCACATGTCTTTCTGCAGAGTGTAAACGATAACTGTTTACAACTTAGCGCAGTGGCGCAGATATAGTCAAGACGTACAAATTGATTTAGAATACAGGGCAATTGTGGATTATCAAGCCGGGAAACAAACTCAAATTGGTCTACTTAAGCCACAGCGCATGCGCGCTGCGCGAGAATTTGGCTAAAATCGTTCTTGAAAAATGAAGACCCCTCATTCTTCCACTTACAAAATGTGAAATTGACGTTTGTGTAGAATTTACGAGTATTGGAACGTATTGTGAATTTTAACAGCATAAAATTAAGCATTAAATCATTGTGTTTGCCCGGCCGTCTTACACGAAACTACTGTGCAAGGAGTAAGCTTAGAGCGAATTGCAAACGTGATTACACTTTGCGTAACATTTACAACAGTGATGTGTATAGGCAGACTGAAGCAACGAATGAAAATTTGTACCGAGGCTGTGATACAAACCTGGATCGAAGAGGGAGGGCCGGCCGAAGTGGCCGTGCGGTTAAAGGCGCTGCAGTCTCGAACCGCAAGACCGCTACGGTCACAGGTTCGAATCCTGCCTCGGGCATGGATGTTTGTGATGTCCTTAGGTTAGTTAGGTTTAACTAGTTCTAAGTTCTAGGGGACTAATGACCTCAGCAGTTGAGTCCCATAGTGCTCAGAGCCATTTGAAGAGGGAGGTGTGCGAGGCTAGTCTGTGCCGCTCTGCACAACTACTGTGCCAGCGTCGCGTTCTGCTGAGCAGGAGACGTGAGTTGCAATCCCAGCCTTGGTACAAATTTTCATCGTAGCTTCAGTTTGCATAGATACGTACATATGTTCGAGACATTAAAAGAGTTCTGGAACCATATAGTTTCATTAGTTTACAAGTCTTTTTTCTTTCATTAACTTCACAGGAACGGTTGAATTAATAATGTTAGCGAAATAACCGACAAAGTCAGTGGCGTAAGACAGCGTATGGATGTTTAAAATCTCACGCGGTGCGCATGCGTTGAGGCTTAGGCGTCTTTTGTAGGCCAATTTGAGGCTGTTTCACGCCTTGATAGACCGCAATTGTCCAGTAGCAAATTATTCGTCTCCACTTGACTCTATGTCACCGTGGTACGTGGTAAACACTTATAGTTTACATTCAGTATAACGACATGTGACTTCACTGCTATCATCACTTCCGAAAAAAGTCTACCTTTACAAGGTCGTAGCCAGAGATAAGCTTTTCGTTTGAATTCTATGCTTTATTTCTTTTACATCATTCATCAAGCGTTTAGACGCACAACTTT
The DNA here is from genome assembly GCF_021461395.2 of Schistocerca americana. Lineage (NCBI taxonomy): Eukaryota > Metazoa > Arthropoda > Insecta > Orthoptera > Acrididae > Schistocerca > Schistocerca americana. The sequence goes on along the minus strand of NC_060124.1, from coordinate 206,033,620 downwards.
GATTACGAATGACTGCTCAGTGTCAAAAAGTTACTAAACGGTATGAAAAATCCATCAGATCATCATCAGGCAGTTGCTGGTCGGATTATATAAGGTAGCCGCGAGAAATGAAAACCAAAGAGGGTTCACTCAACGAAAATTTGATTGCTACAACTTAAAACAGTCATGGGGTCTGTCACTTTCATTTTCTTGCATGACGCTTTTCGACGTTTACACTCTCATCATCTTCAGATGAATCAGTGGGTTAGATTTTTTTTTTTTTTAATGTTGCCACTTCTCTGTCTTAACCTTCATTTCGGAGATGTTGAAGCAAAAAGAAATGAACATGCATTTGTTTCACTGAATAGCACGCAAATACGAAACAAAAACAGATTATGTTTTTGTTCCAGATTTGTATGTTGTTCAGTCATACAAATGGTCAGATAAAGTAAGAAATGAAAAAATACTTGAAAGAACGGGTGAGAAAAGAAATCGGTGGAAAATCCTCACCAGAAGAAGGGAGAGGCCAGTGGGGCATTTGTTGCTGCATGCAGGTATAGTCAGTCTGGTATTAGAAGCAACTATGTGTAAAAAAAACAGGATGAGTGTGAGCAGAACTCGCGGTCTTCGGGTTCCGTACAAACTTCATTACGTATGTAGACAGTTCATCTACAGGTTTTGATGAATGAGTTTCCGAGTAACATATGTGACATAAATGGCCGCATCTTTTGACTGTGTTGACTTGGAAGCTTAATTTTTTTTACACCAATAAGGGACCGTATACCTTTTACATACATTTCAGTTCGATACCTATACCCGTTCATGAGAAAAAGGGGTCTTATGTTGTTGTTGTTGTGGTCTTCAGTCCAGAGACTGCTTTGGTGCAGCTCTCGATGCTACTCTATCCTGTGCAAGCTTCATCATCTCCCAGTACCTACTGCAAAAGTACATCCTTCTTAATCTGTTTAGTGTATTCGTCTCTTGGTCTCCCTCTACGATTTCTACCCTCCACACTGCCCTCCAATACTAAATTGGTGATCCCTTGATGCCTCAGAATATGCCCTACCAACCGATCCCTTCTTCTAGTCAAGTTGTGCCACAAATTTCTCTACTCTCCAATTCTATTCAATTCCTCCTCATTAGTTATGTGATCTACCCATCCAATCTTCAGCATTCTTATGTAACACCACATTTCGAAAGCTTCTATTCTCTTCTTGTCCAAACTATTTATCGTCCATGTTTCACTTCCATACATGGCTACACTCCATACAAGTACTTTCAGAAAAGACTTCCTGACACTTCAATCTATACTCGATGTTAACAAATTTCTCTTCTTCAGAAACGCTTTCCTTGCCATTGCCAGTCTACATTTTATATCCTGTCTGCTTCGACCATCATCAGTTATTTTGCTCCCCCAATAGCAAAACTCATTTACTACTTTAAGCGTCTCATTTCCTAATCTAATTCCCTCAGCATCACCCGACTTAATTCGACTACATTCCATTATCCTCGTTTTGTTTTTGTTGTTGTTCATCTTATACCCTCCTTTCAAGACACTGCCCATTCCGTTCAACTGCTCTACCAAGTCCCTTGCTGTCTCTGACAGAATTACAATGTCATCAGCGAACCTCAAAGTTTTTATTTCTTCTCCATGGATTTTAACACCTACTCCGAACTCTTCTTTTGTTTCCTTTACTGCTTGCTCAATATACAGATTGAATAACATCGGGGATAGGCTACAACCCTGTCTCACTCCCTTCCCAACAACTGCTTCCCTTTCATGCCCCTCAACTCTTATAACTGCCATCTGCTTTCTGTACAATTTGTAAATAGCCTTTCGCTCCCTGTATTTTACCCCTGCCACCTTCAGAATTTGAAAGAGAGTATTCCAGTCAACATCGTCAAAAGCTTTCTCCAAGTCTACAAATGCTAGAAAAGTAGGTTTGCCTTTCCTTAATCTTTCTTCTAAGATAAGTCGTAAGGTCAGTATTGCCTCACGTGTTCCAACATTTCTACGGAAACCAAACTGATCTTCCCCGAGGTCGGCTTCTACTAGTTTTTCCATTCGTCTGTAAAGAATTCGGTTAGTATTTTGCAGCCGTGGCTTATTAAACTGATAGTTCGGTAATTTTCACATCTGTGAACACCTGTTTCTTTGGGATTGGAATAATTATATTCTTCTTGAAGTTGAGGGTATTTCGCCTGCCTCATACATCTTGCTCACCAGATGGTAGAGCTTTGTCATGACTGGCTCTCCCAAGGCTATCAGTAGTTCTAATGGAATGCTGTCTACTCCCGGGGCCTTGTTTCGACTCAGGTCTTTCAGTGTTCTGTCTTCGGGCAGAAGGGGTCTTATAAGATGGCCATATTCTTTGAGTGCACTGACTTCGACGGTTAAACTGTTTATGCCACCAAGGAACCGTAGACCTCAGAATTTGGCATATATTTCAACTTGATATCTCTGCCCGTTGCTGATAGAAAGGATTATTTACAGTCGCACAGACAGACAGACAGACGGACAACAAAGAGATGCTGTAAGGTTCCGTTTTTACTGACTGAGGTACTGAACCTTAAAAAATAGTTTAGGGAGACCACGGGTAGAAAAAGTAAAACAAATTACAGAAACAGAGAATGTTAGGTCTAATAGCTAGATATGAAAACACTTGCACAAATTAGCAACAATTACAGACGAACAAAAGCACAACAGACATGTCCCAAATACTGCAGAAACCACAATACGTTGCAAAAACAACCTATGGAAAGGAGAATCTATTCGGGGAACGCCAAATTGTGACGTTGTATTTCGTCAATAAGGAATAGTTCGTTGTAGGGCACGGAGCCAACCGTCTTGGGTAAGAGAGCTCCGGGTGGAGGATGAGGAATGAAAGATTTTGAGCAACATTTGGGCCACGAAAAGAAAGTACAGGGCTATTACAAATGATTGAAGCGATTTCATAAATTCACTGTAGCTCCATTCATTGACATATGGTCACGACACACTACAGATACGTAGAAAAACTCATAAAGTTTTGTTCGGCTGAAGCCGCACTTCAGGTTTCTGCCGCCAGAGCGCTCGAGAGCGCAGTGAGACAAAATGGCGACAGGAGCCGAGAAAGCGTATGTCGTGCTTGAAATGCACTCACATCAGTCAGTCATAACAGTGCAACGACACTTCAGGACGAAGTTCAACAAAGATCCACCAACTGCTAACTCCATTCGGCGATGGTATGCGCAGTTTAAAGCTTCTGGATGCCTCTGTAAGGGGAAATCAACGGGTCGGCCTGCAGTGAGCAAAGAAAAGGTTGAACGCGTGCGGGCAAGTTTCACGCGTAGCCCGCGGAAGTCGACGAATAAAGCAAGCAGGGAGCTAAACGTACCACAGCCGACGGTTTGGAAAATCTTACGGAAAAGGCTAAAGCAGAAGCCTTACCGTATACAATTGCTACAAGCCCTGACACCCGATGACAAAGTCAAACGCTTTGAATTTTCGGCGCGGTTGCAACAGCTCATGGAAGAGGATGCGTTCAGTGCGAAACTTGTTTTCAGTGATGAAGCAACATTTTTTATTAATGGTGAAGTGAACAGACACAATGTGCGAATCTGGGCGGTAGAGAATCCTCACGCATTCGTGCAGCAAATTCGCAATTCACCAAAAGTTAATGTGTTTTGTGCAATCTCACGGTTTAAAGTTTATGGTCCCTTTTTCTTCTGCGAAAAAAACGTTACAGGACACGTGTATCTGGACATGCTGGAAAAATGGCTCATGCCACAACTGGAGACCGACAGCGCCGACTTCATCTTTCAACAGGATGGTGCTCCACTGCACTTCCATCATGATGTTCGGCATTTCTTAAACAGGAGATTGGAAAACCGATGGATCGGTCGTGTTGGAGATCATGATCAGCAATTCATGTCGTGGCCTCCACGCTCTCCCGACTTAACCCCATGCGATTTCTTTCTGTGGGGTTATGTGAAAGATTCAGTGTTTAAACCTCCTCTACCAAGAAACGTGCCAGAACTGTGAGCTAGCATCAACGATGCTTTCGATCTCATTGATGGGGACATGCTGCGCCGAGTGTGGGAGGAACTTGATTATCGGTTTGATTTCTGCCGAATCACTAAAGGGGCACATATCGAACATTTGTGAATGCCTTAAAAAACTTTGAGTTTTTGTATGTGTGTGCAAAGCATTGTGAAAATATCTCAAATAATAAAGTTATTGTAGAGCTGTGAAATCGCTTCAATCATTTGTAATAACCCTGTACAAATACAAAGATCGAGACGGGAAATATATGTACATCTACGTCCATACCCTGGAAACCTCTGTGAGGTGGTGGCAGAGGGTACATCCCATTCAGTTATGCCGGCCGGTGTGGCTGAGCGATTCTAGGCGCTTCAATCTGGAACCGTGCGACCGCTATGGTCGCAGGTTCGAATCCTGCCTCGGGAATGGACGTGTGTGATGTCCTTAGGTTATTTAAGTTTAACTAGTTGTAAGTTCTAGGAGACTGATGACCTCAGATGTTAAGTCCCATAGTGCTCAGAGCCGTTTGAACCATTCAGTTATGGAGTGCGGGAAGAATGACTGAATGCCTCTGTGCACGCCTTATTTAATGTAATGTTACCCTCACGATCCCTACGGCAGTGTTATGTACGGGATTGTAGCATATTCCTGGAGTCATCATTTAAAGTCGATTTCTGAAACTTTGTACGAAGGCTTTCCCTGGATTGTTAACGTCTTATCTTCAAGAATCTGGCAGTTCAGTTCTTTCAGAATCTCTGTGACGCACTCTCCCAAGCCAGACAAACCTCTGACCATTCGTGCTGCCTTTCTCTGTATACGTTCAGTATCCTATTTGGTACACGTCCCACACACTTGAGCAACGCTTTGGGGTAAGTCGTACCAGTTATTTGTAAGCAATCTCTTTTGTACACTGACCGGATCACCACGATTTGCCAGCGCTAGCGCAACGAGTTGTTTAAGTGATATTCATTGGACTGTTGCCTGTAAACAAGTTCCACGTCAGCGTTGTTGGAAGAGAGCTGAGGCGGTGACGTGGCTCTGTTGTTGTCCACGCTTAGTGATTAGCGAAGATGGAAAAAAATCGAGATTCGAGCAGTGATTAAGTGCTTCGTAAAAAAAGGTATGGATGCCAATGTCCAGAATACACTGGGGGACTCTGCTCCTTAATATTCAACTGTTGCCAAGTAGACAAATGAATTTAAATTTGGCCGGCAGAGCTGAGATGATGATCCGCGCAGTTGTTGGCCAAGATGTGTCACTACTCCAGAAATCATTGCAAAAGTACACAAAATGGTCATGGAGGATCGCCGATTGAATGTCTTCACTCACTCTCCGTGTTTGAGCGTTTTTAATTAATGTGAGACAACCAGTTGATACCCGTCTCTATCCGTTATGGCAATTTAATGAATAACATTGTGCTTCCGTGTGTCTGCCGAATTGTTATTTCCATTTTATGCACGATGTTTCGACGATCTACCCAGTCGCCTTCTTCAGGTGCTGCGAGTTTGGCTGTTATGTGTACTCGCTAGTTGGACTCCAACCAGGCAGTGAACTATTGGTTTTCTCACGCCACTATTTATACCCGAGTTCGATTCCCAACGCCCATTAGGCCCTTTGATGTAGTAAGAGATCTGAGAAACCAAAGAGCATCAAAGGGCGCAGCAGGTGCCAGGAACACAACTCGACTATAAGTAGCAGCGTGAGGCCGAGAATTGTTCAGCTTGGAGTTCAGGGAGCGAGGTAATAGCAAAGTCGAAGCAACTGAAGACGACAGCTGGGACGATCGTCGAAATATCGTGCATAAAATGGAATTCACAGGTATATAAATGTTTTTGCTCATTCTCCGCGAGTGAGTGATTTCACTTAGAAACTTTTCCAACCTTTTCGGTTATAGATGACACATGATTAAAAAAATGTTCAAATGTGTGTGAAATCTTATGGGACTTAACTGCTAAGGTCATCAGTCCCTAAGCTTAACCACTACTTAACCTAAACTATCCTAAGGACAAACACACACACCCATGCCCGAGGGAGGACTCGAACCTCCGCCGGGACCAGCCGCACAGTCCATGACTGCAGTGACACATGATTAGGATTGCAAACTTCTTTAGTGACAATTAACGAATCTTATTTCAAGTGGAAGTAAATAAGAAGTATAGCCTATTTCTAAAAATGAAGTACTTTCAAAATTTACCTATCTGTTTATTTAAATACAAACTTTTCGTATTGCCGGCATTAAATGTAGGTTTTTGGTTGGTTTTATAATGTTGTAGCTTGTGCTACAGTATAAATTTATGTTTAAATAAATGAACAACACGGTTTTTATTCAGATTTATTGACTCTATATATCTCTCTCTCTCTTGCCCCGGGTTTGCACCTATTACCGATAATTCTATTTCGGTAAATGTTGAGGTGTCGTGAATTTAAATTGTATAAAATACAGCTTCTTAAATTGTTTGGTGACTTAATCATTTGCTTTTTAAGCATATATCGTAACTTGTCGCAATTGTTTTTCGTGAGAAATACTTGTCATCATTAGTTAATTTTCTTAAATTAATATACAGCGTGCGTATAGTTAAACTTTCGCTACTTGAGAGGGCACCCGTACAAACGAGTGATCATTGGACAATGAAACTTTGTGGAAACATCTGTAAGGACACACGGAAGAGAAATAACAAATAAACTACTGAAATAAATACATTTTAATTTCCACATGAGGACATCAGAGAGTAATATTTGTTAACTGCGTGCAATGCTTACGTTCCAGGTTACAGACGTTGCTCAATGTCATCATACAGCCTGGAACGGCACTAGAAGTTGGTCTACTGCTGTCTGAAACAACAGTGGACCATGGAATGTTTGGCTACCGTGACACAGAAAGTGCACTGCTTGAAGACCGCACATTCTCAGTGATGGCAATAGTAACTTCTTCAACAATTGTGGCGAAACTGGCCGTCTGACACTCCCGAGAGCAATTCCGAAATCGCCAGTTAATTCGAAGTTTCTAATCATGTTCATCAATGCCGGTGCGGAAAGAAAACCTCTCCGTATTCTTTTAATGCGTCGACACTCTCGAAGAGCAGCAGCACAACCGTTGTTGTTGTTTTGATAAACCAGCTTCACGAGTAAAGCTTCTCGAGACCCATGTTGGCTGTCTGCAACTGTAATCCACAATGATGCTCGTGTTCCAGCCCTACGTCGCCTTACCAGTACCGGCAAGTCATGCCACTAACGTTACTATAAACCGATCCACGAACGATGGCGGTTCGCGCAGGTCAAGACGGAGACGGGAATTGCATTGTTGCCGGTTCCAAGCGACAACTGAGGTACGTGCACGCACGTGCTTTGAGCTTCATGAAAGCGTGTAGCCTGGAAATAATATCTCTCACTTACTTGTCTTGACTTTGTCGCTGACCACCTCCAAAAGCCATGACAACTGGCAACATACGGCATCAGAAGTCACTCACTAATTCGCTACAATCATGTTTAATGTTCGCATTGGCTACGACATTCACGTGGCCGAGCGGTTCTAGGCGCTTCAGTCTGAAGCCGCGCGACTGCTACGGTCGCAGGTTCGAATCCTGCCTCGGGCATTGATGTGTGTGATGTCCTTAGGTTAGTTAGGTTTAAGTAGTTCTAAGTTCTAGGGCATTGATGACCTCAGATGTTAAGTCCCATAGTGCTCAGAGCTATTTGAACCATTTGAACGACATTCACAACAGGTTGCTCCTTGGCTGTCAGAGAATGCTTGACGTACATAGGTGCGCAGAACAATTCTAAATTCCGACCGCCATCGATCGTGATTCTAATTATAACAACGCAAATCCTGCAGCGCACTATCGTATATTGTTGGGCATCAATAAGGTAAGTAGTTTTTCGTCTACACTGGCTAAAGTAGAGAACGTTTGATTATAACCACCCTCTAGTTTCATAACATGAGTCATCCTTACGGATACCGTATATGGCATTCAATTTACACTTTTTATGCGGTCATACGATTTCTATTCTCACACGACTGAGCGTTTCTACATTCCGATCTAGACACAGAGGTCACTATTAACCTTCGGTCAACAACGTGAAAGGCCAGGACATGTGCTTCAACGTCAGGTCTTTTGAACCCAACTCATTTTTTAGGCGCCGTGTGTCATTTTTCGCAATTTTAGGAAACAGTTAAGTATAATTTTGTTAAACATATACTTCTCCCCCACTACTGCCACCGACGCAAGCGTTGTTGAGGGAAGGTTAAGAAAACGCCTATTCATAAACATGGACGAAAAACTGAACTGTCAGCCACTTACTGGCACTCGGTGAAACGGAACTATCGTAATGGCAATAACAGTGACGACAGGTGGTAACAGAGTGTAGTTAACAATAACGTCGTTACAATGACAGAGCGAACGAACGTTTCCGCTCAGAACTGAATGCGCCCGAGGCTGGACTGTATAGGTTGCAGTTGCTCTCGTAGACCGGTTTCCCTCAAAAGAATCAATGAATAATTGAACCGATACGCAAAACTGCAACCAAATGTGCTGGTTGTTTTCCATCACCCGACTGAATCTATTGTTTTCATTCGGCTGCTGTTGCCACCGCACGGCTGGCTAGGAACGCCGCGGCGACGCTGCGTGCTCTTATCTGCGCGTCACACGGCCAGTCAGCGCCTGTGTGGTCCCAGTCAGCTGCCGGAAAGGGTCGCGCCCATAAAACATATCGCATTACTACCGGCGGAGCCACCGCTTTTATGGCTGCAGCCAGATATCACGAGAATGAGAGAAAAGAAATTGCTGACTGTTTCCGATTATGGAAACACGGCTGGGCTGTAATAAGAAACTGCTTCCGTCGCAGTGCTGGGCCACAGCTCAGAGATAGGAATTAATCGAATGAATTTCTCGCTAGATAATTACTAGAATAAATAGGTCATTCGAACAGATTTATTCGCGGATAAAAGGATTATTCCTCTCTTTGAAAGCAAATAATTGTTGTTATATACAATTCGTAATTTAAATAACAGTGAATAATAACTTTATTTTTTTGCTTACTTCTTGTATAGACTTGTGTAACTAGTGTTACCTTGGCTCAGTACAGTTTCTATTTGATAAACAAGTTATTAATGATTAATGGTTTGTGGCTCAGTTGGTGAATATCTCACATCAGTCATATCTTGGACTAGGTAAGCTACGAGGGTGAGTCAAATGAAAACCTTAAATTTGTAATAATAAATCGAAATTTCGCGCCGTTAGCCTGTAAGTTGGTAAGCGTGCTACAAACAGCGTGCAGAATGGCCTGTTGCTGGCAGCATAGTGCAGATGCACTCACACCGTCGCAGTATCAGTACAAAGATGGCCGCCCCACTTGCAACTTGCACCAGGGAAGAACAGTGTCCTGTTATTCGATTTTTGCGTAGTTAAGATGTGAAACCTACTGAAATTCATTGACGAATGAAGGTTCAGCACGTTGATGCATGTTTGTCACAGCAGCAAGTCTACGAATGGAGTAGGATGTTGTGGACTGGCAAGACAGCCAATCCACTATGACAGGAAGCCGAAAGGCACGCGTTTAAGCTCACGCAGGCTGGCGTGAGGTCTGGAACAGGACAAGGTCTTGAGACTAGCAAAGAAAGGTACGTAGCTTCTGGAATACTTAACTTAAATCCATAATTGGTGAACATCGGTCTGACGGTACATGCATCACACGATAAATAGCAAATGATAATGGCGCCTTGCTAGGTCGTAGCAAATGACGTAGCTGAAGGCTATGCTAACTATCGTCTCGGCAAATGAGAGCGTAATTTGTCAGTGAACCATCGCTAGCAAAGTCGGCTGTACAACTGGGGCGAGTGCTAGGAAGTCTCTCTAGACCTGCCGTGTGGCGGCGCTCGGTCTGCAATCACTGATAGTGGCGACACGCGGGTCCGACGTATACTAACGGACCGCGGCCGATTTAAAGGTTACCACCTAGCAAGTGTGGTGTCTGGCGGTGACACCACATTCCTCCCCCGCAAATCGGCGTACGGTTGTGTTATAAGGCTACCGCCCGCCGTGGGGAGGACCCCATGTTGACGTATGCGACGAGGTGGGGAGCCTAACAACAGGCGAGGCTGTGCCACCCGCACCCTGCCATTCGGTCCGAGGGGAGCTAGGAAACGCCTGAAAACCTAGTCCAGGGTGCACGCCAACATGCGGCGTATGCGCCCGTAAAGAGACAGGAGGGGCCGAAGGGTCGACCTCCATCGAGCCGGGGCACCCGACGGGCGAAGAAGACATATGGTCCGGAGCGAGCAAGAGGTCCATGGCGGAGGACAACGGGTCACGGGAAGCGATCGGCGGCGCGTGACCCAGGGAGGCGCCCAGCGGTTGCAGCGACGCGTCCAATTCGGGCGTCGCCGGCGGGAGAACAGGCGGCGGCGGCGGCGCGTCGCCATGGGGCTAATGGAAGGCAGCGTCGGTAACACCTGGGGCTGAGGCGAGCCAGTAGATGGGTCCCCAGGGCGCTGACCGGAAGGCACCGTCGCTGAAAGCAGACGGGGAGCGGCAGAACCCGTGCGACGACAGAGGCGCAGCTGATTGAGATGCCGGCGCACCTCACCAGAGGCCTCCAAAACCAGATACATAGCGCGGCCGAGGCAGCGAAGAATGCGCCCTTCGAGCCAACGCCGTGAACCTCGATAGTTACGATAGTAGACAACGTCGCCCGGAGCAAAAGCAGGTGTCTGCCGCTGCACAGGAACCTGATGCGGCGGATGTAGCAAAGACATCAAGGTTCGATGAGGACGACCGTGGAGCAACTCAGCCGGTGAGCGACCATCTCGGGGCTGAGAGCGATACGAGGACAACAAGAGCAACAACGCGTCCTCCCGAGAATGCGACTCTTTCAACTTCAACATCTGGAACTTGAAAGTCTCCTGACCAATCGTTCAGCGGCACCGTTTGACTGAGGCGAAAACGGCGCAGCTGTCAGATGTTGAATACCATTGGCCTTGCAGAATGACTGAAATTCTGCGGACATGAATTGTGGGCCACTGTCGGAAACAATAGTCTGTGGAAGACCTTCAATGCAAAAGATAGCAGATAACGCTTGGATGGTGGCAGATCACGTCGTGGAAGACATCTGGACAACACAAGGAAAATTACTGAATGAATCTACCCCAACCAACCATCGAGCATTCCAGAATGGACCAGCAAAATCGATGTGTAAGCGTTGCCAAGGGGAAGTGGCTGTTGGTCATGCAAAGAATTTCCGCGGTGGTGCGGATTGTTGTTCGGCACACGCCATGCAAGAAGAGCACATATGCGTAATCGCAGCATCGATTCCGAACCAAGTACAGTGCTGACGAGCAAGTTGTTTCGTTCTCACTATACCCCAATGTCCTTGGTGGAGAAGCCGTAAGACAGAGGACTGTAACGAACGTGGGAGCACGACCCTGGACTGATCATTATCAGAACGCAACAGCAAAACACCACGTCGTACAAAAAGTCTCTCCTTGTGAGCAAAAAATCGGCGAACCAACGGATCCCCGATCCGTGACTTGGACAAGGGCCATTGCGTAGCAACAAAACGCAGAACGGTAGCAAGGACAGAGTCTGCAGCTGTGGCTGTAACTACACGACGAAAATCAATCGGAAACGATTCGACCAAGTCATCGGTTTCCGCATCAATGAACATGCAAGCAAGTTCGGAAGAATCGAATGCTCTATCCTCAGCAACAGGCAAACGGGACAACGCATCGGCGTTTCCGTGCTTAGCAGTGGACCGATACAAGATATCGTAGCGGTACTGCGAAAGGAAAATAGACCAGCGAATGAATTTCTGCGCTGTACGTGGAGGGACAGGCTTGTTCGGATGAAAAAGCGATGTCAAAGGTTTGTGGTCTGTGATGATGGTAAAGTGACGACCATACAAGAAATCATGAAACTTAGTAACACCAAATACGAGAGCCAAAGCTACTTTCTCGATCTGTGAATAATTTCTTTGCGCAGACGAGAGCAATTTGGACGCAAAGGCATTAGGGCGATAGTGCGACCCATCTTTGTGCGCAAGCACAGCACCGATCCCGAAATCCGATGCATCTACCATCAACAAAAGGGGTTTCTGGGGATCGAATGGCGTAAGGCAAGTATTGGAAAGCAACGCCGATTTCAACTGGCGAAAGGCGCGTTCGCATTCCGTCGTCCAGACGAACGGAACACCTTTACGGCGTAAGCGATGAAGCGGAGCTGAAATGGAAGAGGCGTAGCGCACATAGCGGTGATAATAATTGATTTTTCCCAGCACACTCTGTAGCTGCTTCAAATTCTGCGGCGAAGGCAAGTCTTGTATGACACGGAGGTGCTCGGGACTAGGATGTATGCCTTGGGCATTGAGTACATGTCCCAAGTAAGGTAAGTCACGAGCAAAAAACACACATTTGTCCTTCCGCAAGCGAAGACCATTTTGTCGCAAGACCTGAAGTAATGTTCTGAGATTGGCTAAATGTTCTTCTTCCGTCTTTCCGGAGACCACAATATCGTCCAGATAGTTTGCTGCAGTAGGGACCGACGCACAAACAGTTTGCAGATATTGCTGAAACAATGCAGGGGCGGTTGCACACCCGAATGGCAGTCTTTGGAATCGATACAAACCAAGATGCGTGTTAACCACCAAAACGCGCTGGGAGTCTTCGTCCACCGGTATTTGCAAGTATGCATCTGCGAGGTCCAACTTCGAAAAATATTTACCCGAGCACAGTTTGTCAAAAAGATCTTCCGAGCGGGGTAAAGGAAAAGTTGCAATCACTAGTTGTGGATTCACTGTTGCCTTGAAGTCCACACAAAGTCTCAATTTTCCAGGAGGTTTTGCCAAAATTACTAAGGGTGAGAACCAGAGAGAAGCCTGTACACGTTCAATTACACCTTGTGATTCCAAATCGTGTAATGTTCTTGCGACCTCATCACGCAATGCGGGGGAACATTGCGCACTCTGAAAAATTTCGGTTGCGCGTTTACTTTCAGTTCCAAATGTGCTTTATAGTTCTTAGCGCAACCAAGGCCCGGTGCAAAAATGTCCGCAAACTCTTCACATAGACGAGAAACACTGTCTGAAGGCACGGTCTGGTTCACTGATAGGACCTGATTGACTATAGACAAGTTAAACAACTGAAATAAATCTAAACCAAACAAGTTCACTGCAGAAGAAGAACGAAGGACGTACAATGACACAAGTTTTGTTTGTCCCTTGTATGTTGCAAGAAGGCTGCACTGTCCTATCACAGGGATAGCTTGTCCTGAATAACTACTTAACTTAACATTTGCGGCATGCAACGGAGGTGTGCCCAGCTGTTTGTACGTGTCCTGATTGATCAGTGAAACTGCAGCTCCGGTATCGAGCTGGAATGGTATCACTTTGCCGTTAACGTCCAAGTCGACAAAAAGTTTATTGTCCTGTTGACGACAAGAGCGACTGTCTCGTGCAACGTGAACTGACACTGGTACAGAATCACTTGTGACGTGATGGGATTTCCGTCGATGTCGACGCACACTATTTGTGGGACAAACACAGTCACCGTTAGAGAGAGTGGCACTGGGCGGAGTGGAATGAACTACATGAATTTCCATGGGCGAAGGTTCACGAGCCTGAGTAGCCTTGGTTCGATTCCGATTCCGGCGCGAAGCAAAGGGCCTGGATTGGTTGTGAGTGTCCGATCTGAGCTTTTTCTGGCAAACGCTTTGAACATGTCCTCTTTTATTACAGAAAAAGCAAATAGCTTGGCGTGACGGGCAATTCTCACGCGAATGTCTAGTAGCACACCGCGGGCATGATTTTAGCACTGCATTTGCTTGCCTGCGCGGCACACGTGGCTGAGAGCCTGGTGGCAGCTGCGCAGACGGGCGCGAGGGCTGTTTACTGCTGTTCCGTGCAGCGCGCCCGGCGGGCCGGTTAATGTGACACACGGCTGGTGAAGTTTCAAATGATTCCTGAGCAAAGTCAAGTGTGTCTTGTCTATCCAATATGTCTATCACTTGTTGAAGGGAGGGATTGACTAGTTTCAAAATCTGTTCCCTTATACGAACATCAGAAACGTTCTGTGCAATTGCATCACGTACCATAGTATCTGAATAAGGGAGTCCACATTGACACTCAAAAGCAAAATCCATAGTAAGGCCTTGCAAGGTTGCAACCCACTCCCTATTAGTCTGACCTGCCGTACGTTTTGTACGAAAGAAGGTATACCTTTTCGCAACGACATTCACTGATTCTTTGAAATATGCATCTAATGCAGACAAAATTTCTTCGTAGGACAGAGTTGCTACGTCGCGTCGGGGAAATAATTTGACTATCACACGGTACGTTTGGACGCCGACGGACGAAAGAAGATAAGGCTGCCGCTCATTACCTTGAATTCTGTAGGCGGCCAGATGGAATCCAAATTGGCGTGACCACTCCGTCCATCTTTCCAGTGCTGCATCAAAAGGACGAAAAGTTGGTGCAACTGCGTGTTGTGGCTGTGCGAGCGGTGGTGCGGCGGCTGCCACATCGTTTTGCAGTGCACGTTGACCCTGGACGAGATGTCCAAGGGCATCCAATAAGGGCTGTACAACTGGGGCGAGTGCCAGGAAGTCTCTCTAGACCTGCCGTGTGGCGGCGCTCGGTCTGCAATCACTGATAGTAGCGACACGCGGGTCCGACGTATACTAACGGACCACGGCCGATTTAAAGGCTACCACCTAGCAAGTGTGGTGTCTGGCGGTGACACCACATAGGAAGTTCGCAAATGGTGTGACTTCAGTGGAAGATGCTCCTCGTCCAGGTCAGGCACGAGTTGTGACTCCACAGAACACTGCAGCAGTTGAAGCCATAGTGAAGGAAAACCGCCGAGTGACACTCAATGACACTGCAGCATGTTTACAGATTAGTCATGGGTCAGCACACCACATTGTGCATGATGTACTCCAGTTTCACAAAGTGTCTGCAAGATGGGTGCCACGGCAGTTGATTCCTGAAATGAGAGATCGACGTATTGATGCTTGTGAAGAACTTCTTCGGCACTTTGAACGAAAAGGTTATGACTTCCTAGCAAGAATCGTTACTGAGGACGAAACCTGGGTTCACCTCCACCAACTGGAAACGAATAGAGCGAACAAGGAATGGCGCCATTCCTCATCACCAAAACCAAGGAAGTTTCGAACAGAACCATCAGCAGGGAAGGTTATGCTGACTCTCTTTTAGGACGAAAAAGGCGTCATTTTGGAGCATTAAATGCCTAGAGGGACCACTGTCACCAGTGCATCATCCACAGATCTCCTAAAAACTCATCTGCGGCCTGCAATCAAATCAAAGCGACGTGGATTGCTATCAGCAGGTGTCCTTTTGCAACATGACACTGCAAGGCCCCACACTGCCCGTACAACAATTGCAACAATCACAGGCCTTCATTTTGAGTGTCTTCCTCATCCACCATACTCACCAGACCTTGCCCCAAGTGATTTCCATACGTTTGGACCACTCTAAGACGCAATGGGAGGAAAGAAGTTCCGTTCTGATGAAGAGGTACGCCACGCGGTGCTTGAGTGGTTGCACGGACTACCGGAAGAATTATTTTCTAAAGGAATTTATGCACTTTGTAAGCGCTGGAGGACTTGCATTGAGCGTGGGGGAGATTATGTTGAAAAGTGATACAGCTTTGTACCACTTCTGCACAATAAGTAATATTTAAAAAAATATTTAAGGTTTTCACTTAGTCGTTTATTAAACAGAATGCTACATATTGGATCAGATAAAACACAAAATAAATTTTCATAAAAGGAGCGGATTGTGCGCGGTGGCGCAGTTAGAAGTAGCCCACCTCCCCTTTGAATGCGAATGCAATATTTAGGATTTTGAAATAAACTGCTATGACACATGACATGTTTCTTCAATAATCTTTTGTTAGCATTCTTCTGTCAGCATTTCAGTTTATTCGTTAGTGAAGTGTCCGCCCTGATAGCTGAATGGTCAGCGTGACGGACTACCGTCCTAAGGGGCCCGGGTTCGATTCCCGGCTGGGTCGGGGATTTTCTTCGCTCTGGGACTTGGTGTTGTGTTGTCTTTATCATCATTTCATCCCCATCCGGCGCGCACGTCGCCCATTGTGGCGTCGAATGTAATAGGACCTGCACCAAGGCGGCCGGACCTGCCCCGTAAGTGGCCTCCCGGCCAATGATGCCAAACGCTCATTTCCGTTTCCATTAGTGAAGTTAAGACTTTTCTCTGTGCGCTCTGCTAAGTGACTTTGTCGTTAGAAGAAAGAATTGAAATTGAGGAAGCACATGTTAAAGCTGGTTCGATTAAGGAGACTCGCGAAATTTTCAGGGTCAAGTATCCGAAATAGAAGACTACCAGCAAAGAGAGCAATACAGAGTCTGTATGAAAGTTGGCACACCTACGGATCTGTCAAAATGTAAAACGACGACGAATTCGTTCAGTTCGCATACAAGAAGTTATTCGCCGAAGAATTATTCAGAGCCCGAAGAAGTCTATCGTAAAGTGGCCCAACAGGCGCATGCAAGTAGGAGTTGCCAGCAGATATTGAAAAAGTCTTAGTGTGAAGCCATATCGAGAGACGTGTGTGAAGCAATTACTAGAGGATGACAGTCAGGAACGTGGAGATTACTACACGTGGCTTCTGAATAACATCAACGATGGTTCGTTAAACCCCTTCCATTACACCGTGAGTGACGAAGCATGGATTCATCTTTTCGGCCATGTGAATTTATAGAATATGAGGTATTGGGCAACAGAGCACCCTAAAATAGTGTGTCGGCAACCACTCCATGATAAAAACTCGGTGTTCGGTGCGGTGTAACAGGAGCGCGCATCATTGGATCAATATTTTTGACACTGCCCTCAACAACGTTGCATACATGGAAATTCTTGACAAATGTTGTGCTCAGCTCACTCAATATGAAAGACAATACTGCTTCTTCCAGCAAGGTGGGACAACATGCCACACGTCCGAAGTATCCCTGGAACGAGTCCATGATGTCTTCACCGAGGAACGAACTGTCAGCGAACTTTTATGGCCACCACGTTTGCCGGATCTAACAACATGTGATTTTTTTGCTGTGGGGACACTTGAAGAGCAAGGTCTATGAAACAAATCCACACACAATACAGGAACTGAAAGACAACGTCAGCCGTGAAGATACCGCCATCGATATCCGAACTTTTCGCCGGGCGTATATGAATATATTTAGACGTGCACAGCTGTGTATTTATATTGCAGGGGGTCACTTTCAACACCTTACAAAATGTATTTTTCGTTGTATTGGTAAGTCCATTTCAGCTCTACGCCAAAATCACGAAACTCAGTGGGTGGCCACAATGTGCATCTGTGCGTGCTCGTCGTAAACTCGCTAGTGAACAGCAGCAACGATTTCTACTCTGTATCGCCGGACGGGGTGGCCGAGCGGTTCTAGGCGCTACAGTCTGGAACCGCGCGATCTCTACGGTCGCAGATTCGAATCCTGCCTCGGGCATGGATGTGTGTGATGTCCTTAGGTTAGTTAGGTTTAAGTAGTTCTAAGACTAGGGGGTCTGATGACCTCAGCAGTTAAGTCCCATAGTGCTCAGAGCCATTTGAACCATCCTACTCTGTATCGTTACTGGTGGCGATAAATGGTGTCATTATGCTAACGTAAGGAAAAGAAAGGAATGGGTGATCCCAAACAAGGCAGCAATTCCGCATGCAAAGTCGTGCGCACACCCACAAAAGATAATGTTATGCATCTGGTGGAATAGTAACGGAGTGGTGTACTACGAATTGCTTTCCAGAGGTGTAACCATCACTGCTGACTTTTATTGGCAACAACTGAGACGTCTTGCAAACGGAATCCAAGAACAACGACCAGGAAGACGGAGGACGGCATGAAGTGATGCTACTCCACGGCAATTCCTGCCCGCATTGTGTTGGGCTGACAAAAAACACTATACAGGAGTTCGGTTGGGAAGTCATTCCGCAAGCAGCTTATTCACCTGATCTTGCGCCCTCATATTTTCTCTTTTTCCGCTCTCTATTGAACAATATTCAAGCAACTTCCTTTCCGGATGAAAATGCGTCCCGAATATGGCTCGACGAGTTCTCCTCGAAACCGCGCGACTCCTACAGTCGCGGAATCGAAAAGCTACCCCAGCGTTGGCAGACTGTTGTAAACAGAGAAGGAGAATATACTGCTGATGACTAATGTCTCTGTTATGTGTACCTGTTAAGGCCGAACGGTACCGACCGGCCGCCATGTCATCCTCACCCACAGGCGTCACTGGATGCGGATATGGAGGGGCACCACTCTCCCGACCGTACAGTATATCAGTTTACGAGACCGGAGCCGCTATTTCTCAATGAAGTAACTCCTCAGTTTGTCTCACAGGGGCTGAGTGCACCCCGCTTGCCAACAGCGCTCGGCAGACCGGATGGTCACCCAGCCCGACAGCGCTTAACTTCGCTGATCTGACGGGAACCGGTGTTACAACTGCGGCAAGGCCGTTGGCCAAATTATGGACCAACTCATTACTTATCCAGCGATCATCGCCTCTGTAGAGCATGTGCTGCGCCAACAATCAGTCTCCACAGCATTCTGTCTGTTGTTGCTTTATCCCAGTTGACTATATACAAAGGTTCTGCATCTTTATTTACGTCGCCTTCCCTCCTGTTTCCTGACCTACCCAAGGGTCTTTTAGTTGTAATGTAGGCAATGAAAGCTTGTTTAGGAAGTCGGGTCAGTAGCATATGGATTACGTGACCTGCCCACTGGAGTCGCCTGATCTGCTGATACTGTAAAAACGTACGGCTGGTTCTTGATCTCATAAATTTCATTATTCTTTCTCGCTCTACAAGCAGCTTCGTCTCTTACCAGACCCCAGGTTCTTCTCATCGCCTTTCTTTCAAATGTTAGAAGCTTTTGCATCTCTGTCTGGTTATTTATTATGACTGTCACTTGAATGTTTATTTCATCATTAACTTTACATTTCTTCGTCCAGAAAGGATATAAGGCTCTCCGAAAAACAACTTTCGCTCAACTATCGTGAAATAAAGTTCACTCGATCTCGACAACGTAAACTCAATAATCCAGAGATCTTATTATCTCGTATCAGCCTTTGTGATAACGCTTTAAATAACACTTCAATAAAAAAAACTTCATTTGATCTAGAAGAACATTTTGTAGATCAATAATCCATAAAATTGTTCTTCCAATAGAATTACAAAATCCCTCAAAATTATTTACCTTCACGTTTTAAACCTTTATTGCAGAAATATTGGACTTACTGGTAATCAGAGCCACGTCTCAAACATTAACGACGTTTATTAACGTACCACACCTTTTTTCTTTTTGGTCATCAGTCTACTGACTGCTTTGATGCGGCCCGCCACGAATTCCTTTCCTGTGCTAACTTCTTCACCTCAGAGTAGCACTTGCAACCTACGTCCTCAATTATTTGCTTGACGTATTCCAATCTCTGTCTTCCTCTACAGTTTTTGCCCTCTACAGCTCCCTCTAGTACCATGGAAGTCAATCCCTCATGTCTTAACAGATGTCCTATCATCCTGTCCCTTCTCCATATCAGTATTTTCCACATATTCCTTTCCTCTCCGATTCTGCGTAGAACCTCCTCATTCCTAACCTTATCAGTCCACGTAATTTTCAACATTCGTCTATAGCACCACATCTCAAATGCTTCGATTCTCTTCTGTTCCGGTTTTCCCACAGTCCATGTTTCACTACCATACAATGCTGTACTCCAGACGTACATCCTCAGAAATTTCTTCCTCAAATTAAGGCCGGTATTTGATATTAGTAGACTTCTCTTGGCCAGAAATGCCTTTTTTGCCATAGCGAGTCTGCTTTTGATGTCCTCCTTGCTCCGTCCGTCATTGGTTATTTTACTGCCTAGGTAGCAGAATTCCTTAACTTCATTGACTTCGTGACCATCAATCCTGATGTTAAGTTTCTCGCTGTTCTCATTTCTACTATTTCTCATTACCTTCGTCTTTCTCCGATTTACTCTCAAACCATACTGTGTACTCATTAGACTGTTCATTCTGTTCAGCAGATAATTTAATTCTTCTTCACTTTCACTCAGGATAGCAATGTCATCAGCGAATCGTATCATTGATATCCTTACACCTTGTATTTTAATTCCACTCCTGAACCTTTCTTTTATTTCCATCATTGCTTCCTCGATGAGAGAGAGTAGGGGCGAAAGGCTACAGCCTTGTCTTACACCCTTCTTAATACGAGCACTTCGTTCTTGATCGTCCACTCTTATTATTCCCTCTTGGTTGTTGTACATATTGTATATGACCCGTCTCTCCCTATAGCTTACCCCTACTTTTTTCAGAATCTCGAACAGCTTGCACCATTTTATATTGTCGAACGCTTTTCCAGGTCGACAAATCCTATGAAAGTGTCTTGATTTTTCTTTAGCCTTGCTTCCATTATTAGCCGTAACGTCAGAATTGCCTCTCTCGTCCCTTTACTTTTCCTAAAGCCAAACTGATCGTCACCTAGCGCATTCTCAATTTTCTTTTCCATTCTTCTGTATATTATTCTTGTAAGCAGCTTCGATGCATGAGCTGTTAAGCTGATTGTGCGATAATTCTCGCACTTGTCAGCTCTTGCCATCTTCGGAATTGTGTGGATGATGCTTTTCCGAAAGTCAGATGGTATGTCGCCAGACTCATATATTCTACACACCGACGTGAATAGTCGTTTTGTTGCCACTTCCCCCAATGATTTTAGAAATTCTGATGGAATCGTGACCAAATCTCAACAGGAAATAAAAACATATTTTAGTCCATTACAATTCAAGTCACAAATTACATTTTTTATCATTATTAATATAGGGTCCTCCGAGTTGCTATGAGATGTCTTCCTTGGTAAGTGGCTGTCGATTCAACGCAAAAAGCCCAGCGATGATGGCTCCATCATGACAGGAAGGCTGTTCCTTCCGCTACTGCCACGACCCACTATCGTATCATCAAACACCAGAAAGAACATACATTTTTTACAGTGTTGTAACACAATACAAAATATGAACAGTCTTTAATTTTTTATTACTGTTATTAATGTTACACTATTTACCGTCCAAGTATCGTGTGGCGGAGGAAGATGGGAGGATACAGTCTATAAACCACTGTATCATCATACAGTAGTCCGCGGCTCGTGGTCTTGCGTAGCGTTCTCGCTTCGCGCGCACGGGGTCCCGGGTTCGATTCCCGGGGGGAATTTTCTCTGGGATTTTCTCTGCCTCGAGATGACTGGGTGTTGTGTGCCTTTCATCATCATTTCATCTTCATTCACTCGCAAGTCGCTGTAGTGGCGTTAAAGAACTTGTGGAGCGGCGGCGGAACCGCCCCGCGAGGGGTCTCCCGGCCACCAATGCCATACGCTCATTATTATTATCATCATCATACAGTGATATAATTTGCAGATACATTCAGTGATGTATGTAGATACCACCTGCTAAGTGTGCTGCGAATAGATTGAGTAGTAAGAAGTAATAAATTAAAACGTCATGCCTCATGTCCAAGTTTTACAGCACAAATAGCAAAATTTTATAAGTGATAGATTTTTTTACTTTCATCATTTTGTGAGGGGTATCGATGGCAAAAAGTTTCGTAAATGTTTGAAGTTATTTGAAAAGTTTGTCAGAAGTCGCTAAGTGCTCTCATTCTCAAACAGGCCTAGTGGTTGAATGAAGTCTGGGTATTTGCGCCCTGTCAGTTACGCTGCCTCAAGACAAACACGCAGTCGCTAACTCAAATTCTTGGCTTAAAGAGTAGATTATGGCAGTACTTTAAATTTTTAAATTCTTTCAGCAATTAGGGGAAATATTGAAAATCAAATTTTTTTTGCCCCTAGAAGCCGTTAAAATAGGAAAATCCGGTACAGCGGGATAGTAATGTACATACAAATTCTTGTAAGGAATGAAATGCATTGTGAAGTTACGATTTAAGCTTGCGTTGGACGCTAGATTCTGCACATCGCAGGATGGGTAGTCCACAAAAGAATGAAAGGAACTGTCGTAAGAGGAGAAAACAACAAGGGGGAAATGTAGCAGTCCAGGGGTCTGCAGAAGCCCGTACGTAAGGAAGACGTAAAGAAGGAAATGTGCGGCATACTTAGCACCAAAATCTGGTTAAATGAAAAACAAAGTAGCAAAAATGAGAATATGACTTACGGCTCTGCCAGAGTGATAAACCGATTTTCGTCAGATCAGCGAAGTTAAGTGCCACCAAGCTTGGCGAACACGCCCATATCTGTCGATAGCTGTTGGCAAGCGGGGTGCACTCAGCCCTTGTGAGGCTAACTGAGGAGCTACTTGATGAGAAGTAGCGGTTCTGGTCACAATATAAAATATGAAAAGTTCACATAGCAGTGTAGCTGTCTATTATTCATAATAAGACTTTGATTCGTTTCCCAAGTTGAAGGAACAGCTCCGTGGAAAACGTTTTGAAACAATTGACGAAGCTTCTCATGAGGTCACCCGAGTAATCAAACAGATCTATAATGCAGGTGCGCTATTCGAAATACAGAAGTTTCCAAAACGGTCGGAAGCTGTCATAAGCTAGAATGGAGATTATATTGAAGACCTGTTAAGGTATTTTGTAAAATAAACTAATTTCTTCTGTTCTATCCTACAGTTTGCAGAGCGTTTCCAATGATCCTCGTAAATAGTATTGGGGGCTTGCACGGAACCTAAATAAGCCTACATACTGTAAATGCATCGTTCCATTAACTTGTTATCTACCACTCAGTTTCCTCGCCGGTTGGGCTTAGAAGTGCGCCGATAATTCGAGGTGCCAGTATTGAGTGGAAACAACATGAAATACAAGAAAGACTACATGAAACGTTCCCGAGAGAAACGTTTCATAACCCCGATGGCCCAAGAGAAAGACGTTGGACGGAATGTTCTTGCATTGTTAGGGTACGGATCGAAAAAACCGATACCAGTATTTTAGTTCTCAATAACTTGTGTTTTTCGATATCTGTTTGGTCTTAGTTATAACAGTTTAATTTTTTACTAATAACATGGTAAAAAATCGTCATATCAATTTTGCCGTAGAAGCAGTGCTAAAATTTTTGGTTCTTAAATAAAAGTTTTTTAAAAACGAGTCATATTTATTCGTAAAACGGACGTTGTGGTCATCAAGTTATGACATTTCGCTCTCGCTCTCGCCGCATACGTTTCCTTCAGTTTCGCATATCTGCTGGAGAGAATGAGACCTATTTGTGCCGCAGCCCCAATCCCATATCGATTGTGATCTCCTACTCCTTCATCTTCATGGAAATTTTTAATCTTTGTTCGAGGCCTACGTTTATTACTCGATTTTAGCCCAAGATACACCTAAAGCACTGAAAAGTGGAAACACACAGGGCATGATTCGCAAACTATCTCACATAACAGAAATACAACCTTGCTGGTATAAAAGCGCAAGTAAGCAGCAACGATAGCAGTAACCGAAAATCGGTTATATCAGAAACTTAAATATCTTCAACATTTCGCGGCCCTGTCATCAACTGTATAAATATTAATTTTAATGATTAACAGCCTCAGTTGCATCGTTTACCTAGAATTTACCTAGGTTTCAGTCGGAGTAACCCAACCTTCTTCAGAATAACAGTAATTACCGTTTGTCCATAGTGGACATCGTCAAGCTAAATCTACAGATTCATAAATTATCGTCAGACTGTAAAAACTTATCTGAAACTGCCTCAGCCCCACTTCGCGACCGCGATGCGGCAGCCACGAGTTCTGTACTGGAACTGAGTGCGAAGTGGGGCCGAGGCAGTTTCAGATAAGTTTTTACAGTCTGACGATAATTTATGAATCTGTAGATTTAGCTTGACGATGTCCACTATGGACAAACGGTAATTACTGTTATTCTGAAGGAGGTTGGGTTACCCCGACTGAAACCTAGGCAAATTGTAGGTAAACGATGCAACTGAGGTTGTTGGTTATTAACATTAAAATATCAGAAACTGGTTATTGTGAGCGGTTTTAACAGCTAGGTCACAATGGAGACGAAAAGAACCGGTGCATCCGAAAACCGGTTGTTTCAGCGACGACTGCCATTCCTGTGCTACAGCATTTCCCAGTAGTCTTCCAGAATAAAATATATTTTTATCCACGAAGTGGGGAATCTGAAGAAAGTGCTAATTATCTTCATGGAGATTCTTTTAATACTAAAGCAGTCCCACACTGACTGACAGTCCGTGCAAATGTGTTTTTTCCTTACCTTTTCATTTCTTCGGACCTAGGAATCACATGACCCGAGTGCCTTCCTTTTCTCAGCAGTACTTCGTTACTCCTTTGTTTCATTTTAACTGCAGCATTCGATATAATTTGCATAGTTGCCATTAGGAGACACCGTATATGGGAAGCCATTATAGGCGTGTTATATTTTATCCTCAAGGGGTTTCATACTATTGCGGTGTTAATTTCCGCTAGCTACACTGTTTTGTTAGGTACAAGTCAGTTAATTGTCTTATTTATACTCGTATATTTTTGCGGACTGGAATTGCTCCTTGAATTCACGACGTCAAGTAAGCGTCCTGAGAGTACAAATTTGACTTCAGAAATACTCTCGTATCATTTACTCTTAAGAGGAGCGAAAGTGTTGCATCCAATCTCCACTATGACGACAGCGTTGATGAAGCGACGGGCAAAGCAGAAATGATAGGAATATACAATAAGACGAGGTGCTGTCTACGACTACGCAAGACACACTCGCTGATTATAGCTTATTTCAATACACAGCCGTAGTCGCATGTTAAGTTTTTTACTTTTATTTTCACACGACTGGTTTCGACCTTCTAAAAGATCATCTTCAGAATTTACATTTCTTTATGGCCATTGGAACCGTTGGCGTGGAGCAGGTCCATCTGTGCATATGTGGAGAACACGGCTCTACACGCTCTACGCGGTTCCTACGGCCATCAAGGAATGTAACTTCTGAAGATCGAAACCGATCGCCGGCCGGAGTGGTCAAGCGGTTCTAGGCGCTTCAGTCTGGAACCGCGCGACCGCTACGATCGCAGGTTCGAATCCTGCGACGGGCATGGATGTGTGTGATGTCCTTAGGTTAGTTAGGTTTAAGTGGTTCTAAGTTCTAGGGGACTGATGACCTCAGAAGTTAAGTCCCATAGTGCTCAGAGCCATTCCAACCATTTTTTCGAAACCGATTGTGTGAAAATAAACAACTTAAATGCTATCACGACTGTGTGCATTGAAATAAATTGTAATATTACAAAGATCGCTGTTTTTCCTATAACAACGTTGCGGGGGCAGGGGTGGGAAGGTGGAGGGGGGTGCAAGACGACGGTTCAATTCCGCATCCGGCTACCCCGATTTAGGTTTTCCGTGATTTCACTAAATCGCTCCAGGCAAATGCCGGGATGCTTCCATTGAAAAGGCCTGGTCGATTGCGTTACCCGTCCTTGACACAGTCGGATCTTGTGTTCCGTCGTCCGCAGCTCGTGGTCGTGCGGTAGCGTTCTCGCTTCCCACGCCCGGGTTCCCGGGTTCGATTCCCGGCGGAGTCAGGGATTTTCTCTGCCGCGTGATGACTGGGTGTTGTGTGATGTCCTTAGGTTAGTTAGGTTTAAGTAGTTCTAAGTTCTAGGGGACTTATGACCACAGATGTTGAGTCCCATAGTGCTCAGAGCCATTTGAACCATTTGTGTTCCGTCTCTGATGACCTCGATGTCGACGGGACGTTAAACCTAATCTTTCTTTCTTCTTCCAACAATGTTAAAAAAAAATAAAAATTTTTTTTGAACATTTGCTGATTGCGCAGGGACATATTTTATTCCCTGCTGAATGTTGTAGGCATAAATTCTTTAGTGATTGATGCTGTCCGTCCGTCGCCGGTAGCTGAGTGGTGCCGGCTCGGTAACTCAGAGTGTTCGGTCAGAGGGTTAGCTGCCCTCTGTAATAAAAAAAAGAAACTGAGTTAATGGATCAAACAACGAACTGAATCGGGTGTCTTCGGACGTCCGCCCCGAGCAGGTGCAACGAACGAAAACGAACAAAATGAGGTAAAAAAAAGCGTAATGAGCAGCGTGTCTGTTCAGTAATGAGTTTATAGCCGGCACGGTAACTCAGCGTGTTCGGTCAGAGGGTTAGCTGCCCTCTGTAACAAAAAAAAGGAACTGAGTTAATGGATCAAACAACGAACTGAAACGGGCGTCTTTGCGACGTCCGCACCGAGCAGATTAAACGAACGAAAACGAACAAAATGAGATTAAAAAAAATAAGAGTGTTCAGCGCGACAGAATGTCAATCTTAAGGGCTCGGGTTCGATTCTCGGCTGGGTCGGAGATTTTCTCCGCTCAGGGAGTAGGTGTTGTGTTGTCATAATCATCATCATTTCATTCCCATCGACGCGCAAGTCGCCGAAGTGGCGTCAAATCGAAAGACTTGCACCAGGCGAACGGTCTACCCGACGGGAGGCCATATTCACACGACATTTATTATATTAATGATTAATGCTGTTAACAACCCAGACAGCTGCAACACACGAAGAGATTTTCTGCACCTGTCGTCTTATCAGCTTGTTTCAGAAATTATATATTCACAATTACGTTGTTGATTTTTATTTATAGATCTACATTCATCTCCTTGTGGACTGAGTCTGCAGCGAGTATTAATGGTAGGAAACAGGCCTCAAATACTGGAGGGTTTTTCTAAAAATCAGTGATGTCTGAAATGTGATCTCAAATGCCTCTTTCGTAACGGAGCTGGACTTTCGAGCTACTGCGTCTCCCAGTTAAGTGAAACCGTTTTTATGGTAGCAGTCTGGGAAAAATGCGAGGCCGGCCTATGGGTTAGGCAAAGAGGAAACACAAGACGGCACTTTGCGCCCGCGGCGTTTGACGTCCAGAAGGATATAAATCAGCGGTCGCCCGCTAGGTGCTGGCGGCGTTACCTCGTTTCTCGGAAAAGGGGCGCGCGGACGGAGAAGTTAGGCCCGCTCCCACCTCCCGCTGGGAGCGGGCCCTGCCGCGCGCGGCGACGTCAGAGGCACGCTCTCTGAGGAGCGGCCGCGTCCCCCCCAGGGTCACATCAATCGAGCCACGGCGGTCCGTCATGTGACGAACGCCTCGCGTGTCGCCGATCCGCTCCGCGCAATGCGACGCGTCGGCTGCTGCCTCCCCACGCGCCCAGAGGTAAGGACGGCGCGCTCCCAGCACATCTCTCGCATGACGCTTCCGCTGCCGCTTCGTATCGCTAGTCTTGGAGGGGAAAAGACAACGACGCTCGTTCCACTTGTGTTGTTGTAGTCTTCCGTTCTCAGAAGCTCGTTCCACTAGTGTTGTTGCATGCGGTCTTCGTTCTCAGAAGCTCGTTCCAGTTGGGTTGTTGTAGTCTTCGTTTCTCAGAGTGATTTGGTGCAGCTCTCCACGCTAATCGATCTCGTACAGGTCTCACTATCAATGCGTAACTGCTGCAACCTACACAGTACGTGGGAAGACTTGCCAGAGTTAAAAGTGAAAATAGGTGTACATAACAGTCCATATAAACGTAACAGAAACAGAGCGTTTTTCTTTTACATTTTGGTATTTCGGTTGTTACGGGTTTATTTATCGATTGTCATTTTTTATTTATAAGCTACCTGTTGGTAGCCTTTGTTTCGTGATCTTTCTGACGTTTCGCCAGCGGAAGTGTTTAAACTCAGAAGAGTCTTCCTGGAGACACTCTGTAGCATTTCTGGACGTGTGGGGTGTCGCACTGTCCTGCTGGAATTTCCCAAGTCCGTCAGAATGCACATGAATGGATGCAGGTGATCAGATAGGATGCTTATATCACTCCAACTGCACACGCCCCACACCATTACAGAGCCTCCACCAACTTGAACAGTCCCTTGCTGACATGCAGTGTCCATGCATTCATGAGGTTGTCTCCATACTCATACACGTCCATCCGCTCGATACAATTTGAAACGAGACTCGTCTGACGAGGCAACAAGTTTCCAATCATCAATAGTCCAATGTCGGTGTTGACGGGCCCATGCGACGCGTAAAGCATTGTCTCGCGCAGTCATCAAGGGTGCACGAATGGGTCTTCGGCTTCGGAAGTCCATATCGATGATGTTTCGTTGAATGTTTCGCACGCTGACACTTGTTCTACATCTACATGGATACTCTGCAAATCACATTTAAGTGCCTGGCAGAGATTTCGTCGAACCACCTTCACAATTCTCTATTATTCCAATCTCGTACAGCGCGCAATTGCATTTTGGTATTTCGGTTGTTATGGGTTTATTTATCGATTGTCATTTTTTATTTATCAGCTACCTGTCGGTAGCCTTTGTTTCGCGATCTTTCTGACGTTTCGCCAGCAGGAATGGCTCTACATCTACATCTACATGGATACTCTGCAAATCACATTTAAGTGCCTGGCAGAGGGTTCATCGAACCACCTTCACAATTCTCTATTATTCCAATCTCGTGCGCGGAAAGAATGAACACCTATATCTTTCCGTACGAGCTCTGATTTCCCTTATTTTATCTTGGTGATCGTTCCTCCCTATGTAAGTCGGTATCAACAAAACATTTTCGCATTCGGAGGAGAAGGTTGGTGATTCGAATTTGGTGAGAAGATTCCGTCGCAACGAAAATCGCCTTTCTTTTGATGATGTCCATTCCAAATCCTGTATCATTTATGTGACAATCTCTCCCATATTTCGCGATAATACAAAACCTGCTGCCTTTCTTTGAACTTTTTCGATGTACTCCGTCAGTCCTATGTGGTAAGGATCCCACACCGCGCAGCACTATTCTAAAAGAGGACGGACAAGCGTAGTGTAGGCAGTCTCCTTAATAGGTCTGCTACATTTTCTAAGTGTCCACAACATTTTTTGTGTGTTACTTCCAATGTAAGTTGTTCGTAATTGTAATACCTAGGTATTAGTTGAATTTACGGCTTTTAGATTAGACTGATTTATCGTGTAACCGAAGTTTAACGAGTTCCTTTTAGCACTCATGTCGATGATCTCACACATTTCGTTATTTAAGGTCAACTGCCACTTTTCGCACCATTCAGATATTTCTTCTAAATCGTTTTGCAGCTTGTTTTGATCATCTGATGACTTTATTAGTCGATAAACGACAGCGTCATCTGCAAACAAGACGGCTGCTCAGATTATCGTTCATATTGGTAAGGAACAGCAAAGGGCTTATAACACTACCTTGGGAAACGCCAGAAATCACTTCTGTTTTACTCGATGACTTTCCGTCAGTTAGTACGAACTGTGACCCCTCTGACAGGAAATCCCAAATCCAGTCACATAACTGAGACGATATTCCGTAAGCACGCAATTTCCCTACGAGCCGCTTGTGTGGTACAGTGCAAAAGCCTTCCGGAAATCCAGAAATACGGAATCGATCTGAAATCCCTTGTCAGCAGCACTTCATGTGAATAAAGAGCTAGTTGTGTTTCACAAGAACGATGTTTTCTAAACCCATGTTGACTGTGTGTCAATAGACCGTTTTCTTCGAGGTAATTCATTATGTTCGGACACAATATATGTTCTAAAATCCTGCTGCATATCGACGTTAACGATATGGGCCTGTAATTTAGTGGATTACTCCTACTACCTTTCTTGAATATTGTGTGACCTGTGCAACTTCCCAGTCTTTGGGTACGGATCTTTCGTCGAGCGAACGGTTGTATATGATTGTTAAGTATGGAACTAATGCATCAGCATACTCCGAAAGGAACCTAACTGGTATACAGTCTGGACCAGAAGACTTGCATTGCTGAAGTGGAACTCGCGGCCGCAGACTATATGTACCTACCGCCCCAAACTCCCAGGGCTTTTTCATGGTCATTGCCGGTGCGGTTCTCCCCTTGCTAACTGCATTAATCGTTCACTGCAGCACGGAAGTCCACGATCAGTTCATCCTGAGGCTTTCTTCTTTCTTATTCAAGATATTGCCATGTTTGTGTATTTCTCCAGCTTCTCTGAAAAGCGGGTGTGATAACTCCTCTCTACGGCAAGAACTTCCGTGTCAGCGAATTGTACTATGCGATCGGTCTCAAAGAGCGCATGCTCCTCTACGCCCGATTTCTCCACCTGCCCAAACCTATCAATGCCTCTTATGTTCGGTGATTCTGGTGTTAATTGACCGTACAGACCAGTGGTCGGTCTCACAGGTATGAAGGCATGAACCGCATCGGAAATGCCCAGGGAAAAGCCCTTGGACGTTGGCGCGCCAGGTACATATAATCTGCGGCCGCGAGCTCGATTCCAGTCCACCACCAGAAATTGAGGGTTGAAACACGTGCGTTTCAAGTGACGTAACTAACAGCAGTCCGAAAGACGATTGTCAGTATGGGAATGGCATTTGAACGTGTATTTTAGAAATGTGAAAGTGTATTTTATCTCATCGCTTATACGCTTTGCCCTGTACTGAACTTTTCTGACTGCGAGAATGTAAACTACCAATAACTTTAAACCAAACCAAAACTGCACCTATTTACGTAACACAAAAACTGAATCTGATGCAACACTATTGATTTGAAATTGGCCCTGGTTATAAAACAAAATTTGCGCAATTTGAAAATAATGGCATCTGTGTTTAATGAATGCTATCTCTGAAATAATAAAATGTCTTACCTTTATCTGCGCAATGATAACGCTCTTCGCACTGCTCTCTCTTAGTACTTTAAATTGTGCAGTTAACAGACAGCTATTATGCACGGCTGTTGCTTAGCGTACATATTAACTAAATCGAATATGACTGAGACAATAACTTCTTGAGGAAAATAGTTAATCAGGATCGACATGGATCTGGGAACTGGTATTGGCTTGTGGTAAGAAACAATATGGCAGTAACGTTAAAACTTGTATTTTGACTCTTTGAAAATTAATAACGCTCACCATTAACACATAATAAACTGATTATACACTGGATGCGAGTGAAATACATTGTCTCAGTCATCACTTACGAATAAGTGCATTGCATTAGTAACAAACTACTTCCTTAACCTTGAAAATAAAAAAATCACCACTGCCCGTAACGAGTAAGTATATATCCAGCATACCTCAGATAGAACACGTCTTTACCCTCGAGTGTCTTCCATACATCGCCGTATCTAAAGTTACTCTAACTAACACGTCTTTAACCTTGAGAGTCCTCCATGCTTCTCTCCATCTAAAGTTACTCTAACTAGCACGTCTTTACACTTGAGAGTCATCCATACTTCTACCGATCTAAAGTTTATCTAACATATTACCCATACCACCTTCAACCAGCGATCGCTGTTGAGCAGCGACGCTACTACACAGTGGATACTACATTTGACCATCTAATGTTCAATATAAAATTTTCTTACAAAATTTTACCTTTCAGGGTGAAGCTTTGACAATGTCAGCCATTAGCGCGCAACGTCAGAAAAATCACGAAACAAACGTCAACAAGTGCCCAAAAGCCTTAACAATTTATTATTCATAGTTTACTGTCTCTATTTGAGTTTACATATTCTTATTTTGCCATTTGGAGATAGTGAGTCGAACTGTAGACGGTAGAAAATGGAGTGTCAAGAGGAGAAATCGGAACATACTCTTCTGTTTGAGTTCAGTAAAGGGTTGACAGCAGTGAAGACAGCCAGAAACATTGCCCTTGTATGGGGATAATGGCACTGGGCAGAGTATGCCAAGAAAATAGTGCCCTCGTTATAAGAAGGATAGTTTTGACGTTAGTGGCTCTCAATGTTCAGGAAGACCTTCGGGATTTTATGAAGATCGTTTAAACGCTTTAATACACTATTATCCACGTCAGTGTACTCGAGAAGTGGCAAATATTATGAACTGTGATCATTCTGCCATCGTGCGACATTTCCATGCAATGGGGAAGGTTAAAAAATCGAGTGTTTGGGTACCTCATGCTCTAGGCCAAAATCATGAAGATCAGCGGGTGGCCTTATGTGCATCTTTGCTTGCTGGTCGTCAGTTGGCTCGTGAACAACACCGACCATTCCTATCCTTTATCGTTACCGATGACGAGAAATTCTGTCTTTATGCTAACATAAGGACAAGAAAAGAATAGTTGAGCCCAAGCAAAGCAGCACCTCCCCGTACATAGACCTGCGCGCCTCCGTTTGGTTTGTGGGGGTTAAGGGGACCAGACTGCTACGGTCATCGGTCCCGCCTCCATAAGAGATAATGTTATGCTTCTGGTGCAACAGCGACGGTGTGGTCCACTACATATTGCTTCCCCGATGTCTAACCATCGCTGCTGACATTTATTATCAACCACTGAGACGTCTTTCAGACGCAATCCAAGAATAACTACCGAAAAGACTGCGTGAAGTGATACTATTCCACGATAACGGCCGCCCGCATTGTGCTAGACTGACAAAAAACACTATACAGGCGTCGGGGTCGGGAAGTCATTCCGCACCCAGCTTATTCACCTGATCTAGCGCCCTCAGATATTCACCTTTTCCGTTCTCTACCGAATAACGTTCAAGTACTTCCTTTCCAGATTAAAATGCACTCCGAACGAGGCTCGACGAGTTCCACGTGGTTTCTGCAGTCGCGAAATCGAAAAGTGACCCCAGCGTTGGCAGGCTATTGCAAATAGTGAAGGAGAATATATCATGGATGACTAAAGTTTCTGTTACGTGTATCTTCTGCGTTTATTCAACTTATGGAAAGATGCTACGAATCTTATGCACCAACCTAATAAAACTCACCACAGAAGCACGACTGGGCGAAAAACCTAAGAACAGTGACGTACACAACCACTACTCACGAAAGTACATTTAAAAATATCCGTTAAACCCTTATCCAAATACTGGATCCTCTGTGTCTTCAATACGATTCCCATTTCTTCTTCTATCACGTTATCAGACTAGTTCTGCCCCTCGCAGAGACCTCCAGTGCACTCTCTCCACCTGCCTTCTCCCTCCTTTGCATCTAATAGCAGAACTGCATATTGCGTTATTAATGGTGCCGCCTTTGCATTTAATTTCGCTGAAGGTTGCAGTGGCTTTTCTATATGTTGCATCAGTCCTTTCGAAGACCATTTCTGATTCGATTTCTTCACCTTTTTCCTGGTTCCCCACACCTCCTATTTATACTGCCTGACAAAAAACGTAAGCAACCATTAGTGGAGGAGGAAATGCAATGGAACCTTAGGTGTTGAGACAGTATGTGATATTGTTCCAGTGATTACGAAATTGAGTCAGTTTTACAAAGAAATTGGCAATATGAACGCACTTATCCGTATGATGTGGCGCCTCCTCTGGCATTGATTAGGTGAGGAAGACTGTCATGAAGCTCTGTATCCTCTCCTAAGACAAGATGTCGCACGAGTGTTGTAACTGGTCTTTGATATCTTCGATACTGGCACTGGGACAGAGTTTACATCCGAGATGGTTCCACACATGTTCTTTTGGGGACAGATCTGATAATCTTACTGGTCACGGAAGTGCCTCAACATCATGTAGACTTTATGGAAAAATGTGCCATGTGGGACAAGAATTGTCTTGCTGATAAATGAGACCACGATACTGTTGCACTAGTAAACATATGAGGATGTCCATGACATACTGTTGTGTCGTCAGAGTCTCTCAATCACTACCAGCTGTGACCTTAAGTCATATCCTATGGCTCCCCACACCATGACAGCATCAGGAATACTGCTGTACCTCTCCAAAACATTGGAGTGGGACTTCTGCCCAGGTCACCCCATACTCACCAGCGATGGCAATCCGGATAGACCGAAACTGCGATTCATTGTTGGACATTGTCTGATGTCATTCATCAGCAGTCCATGCTTCCTGATCATGGTACCATTCCAAACACAGCCGTTTGTATTGTGGTGTTAGCAATAGTCCACTGTGGGACAGTAATTCCCTAGGCTGGCTGCTACTAATTCCCGACTAATGGTGTGGGATAAGCAGAATGTTGCAGGGAGTCCTGTATTTGTTCCCAGATGGTATGTGCAGATGTGAAGGGGTTACGATGTGCCGGTGCACAATATGGTGATCATCACTTCTGGTCATTCATTTCAGTTCAGTGCCCAGTCAGCATGTCCAGAACGTAGCAACTCTGATGGCCTTATTATTTGCTTCTATGGAGCTCTGCGTGGTGCAAAGTTGTTCCAGTAGAGGGCATATGAGTAAGTGGTCCAGATCTTATGTTGTTCCACAATTGCAGGCCACGTTTCCATAATCTGTAAGGATGCCACTTTTACATGCTGGTCTTACAATGTGGGATGTACAGCCTAAAACGAGTGAGTGATTTCCAACCAGAGAATGGCAGATCATTTCATGGGCTAGTTCTTCCTTTGCAGAGATATATAGCAAAAATGGTTCAAACGGCTCTGAGCACTATGGGACTCAACTTCTGAGGTCATCAGCCCCTAGAACGAAGAACTACTTAAACCTAACTAACCTAACGACATCACACGCATCCACGGGCGAGGCAGGATTCGAACCTGCGACCGTAGCGGTCGCGCGGTCCCAGACTGTAGCGCCTAGAACCGCTCGGCCACCCGCCGGCGATATATAGCAGCATCTCACTCTTCCATCTAGTGACGTGGTTAGACTCTGGTGTTCGTACCATTGGTTCAGTCCTGGTGATGAAACTGTGTCTAGATTTCAATCAACAGACTACAGCTTGAAGATAATGCAGTGGATGATGGGAATCATTGATCTGTTTTGCCCTCTCCACCCTGGCAGCAAAAGCCCTTCTGACAGAGGGGAGACCTATTTCAACAATCGGGTGGACTGGGTCGACTGGAGTTGGCTTCATACGTCCCAACATAATCTGGGCAGTCTCAAGTTCGAGCAGAAGCACTCCACACACGTGAAGTGTACTCTGCAGATGACACACTTTGCAAGAGCAGAAGTTCTCCGTGAGAAAAGGTTTCCCAGGTGGTGGCTGTGAACTTCCTCAAAATACTGTTCCTTTAACTGACCTTCAGCCTGGTGTTATGGCTATGTCTCTTGAAGGACAGTCTACAGTCAAGAGTAAAACCCATATATACAGGCGTTGGTCAATGTTGAAGACGTTTATCTTGCCACGTGACATCTAATTCCCACTGGGCATCTCTGTGTCATATCTGAAATGTGCACATGTGAGTCTCGTTGATATTTGGCCTTAGATGATTGACATCATAATAAAGGTAAAGCATATACATAGATGAAGTTAATTTTCTTTTACCTCTTCAAACGGATCTCTTTGCATAGGCAGTGCTGTATCATTAGCATAGACGTAATGCCTGGAGTGTCCTTTAATGGTCTGTCATTGGTATAAATATTAAAAGTATAGGACCGAACACATTGCCTTGTGGTAGGCCGTTCTTTTGTATGTGTCATCTGCTCTTCTTAACCTGGAGAGAGACCTGGAATCTCCTACTCTGTAGGAGCGTGCATATGGGGGTGTTAGTTGGTAATCACTGGTGAGTTGGTAAACTTTCTGTGCCTGATAGTGTCGTAGGCGGCTATTAAGTCGACAAAGGCATCTCCAGTTACCTAACTCTGTTCAAAAGCACCCTTAATGTGCCGAGTGAGGTTCCATATCTGACTGCAGCATGATTTTCCATCTTATTGAGGAATGAACTTCCGTTTAAATATCCAGTTAGTTGATTTACGAAAATACATTCGAATAGCTTGAGGTAGTGGTACAACGATATTGAAGGAGAGCTGTTACGGTCGTATGGCTCCTTACCGGATTTCAGCAGTGCAACCTCTCGAGCTTTCCTCCAGGACCTTAGCTAAGTAGTCATTGATCAACTTAATTAGCCACTGCAGTGTGGTCCACCCGAACGTTTTGATCTATTCCCACTGCAGTGTGGTTCACCCGAACGTCTTGATCTAGTCTATTCTGAGATCTTCGATTCCAGGAGCTTTATCCAATTTCAATGTGGAAATATCAGATTCCAGTTCATTTATGGACAAGGGCTCTCGGAGGAAATGGTTCTCGCACCCTGGGACTCGTTCCAGCTGTTCCCGTGTACCCCGACTTTTAGTCTTGCCATTCATGTGTAACTGAGCTGCAACCAGATATGTTATTATTGGGGTCAAGTTTCTAGAATTCGTTGGTGAGTTAGTAAGTTTATTGGTTTAGCAAGTTAGTTGGTTAGTTACTAAGCTACATATTCCGTAGGACATTTGAACGATTTTTTATCGAAATGAAGTGGAACGGGTCAGTTTACAGGTATGCTCACATGGTTAGTGTTAACATTAATGAACATGTTACAATTAAAAACTAGTTTTTTAAATTTTGTTTCAGTTTTTAAATTGAAATTCGTTCTTGGAATAGAAGCAGTTGTCCAGGAGGAATAATTTAGTTTAGGCTGAGTCACCGTTGAGGAGACTGCACGCCCACCTGTTTACCTCCATTTCGAGGTTATCTTCCAGCGAGGTCCATTTAGATATACAGTTTGCTAAGATGGCTTGCAACAACTCCTCAGCAACCTAAATATTGTCCTCAGCAAATGACCTGCATCAAATATATCCTTATAGCGATGCATCAACTGTTAACAGGGCAGGACATTAATTTTATCATCGTTGTGCGAAATGTGAATGCATTTTCCAGAGTAATAAGGAAATACTGTATGTCTAGCTCTACAGAGCAGAAAGAGTTGTATAGATTTGTACTGTCTGAATCTCGAGCATTTAATGGGAAACACGTTGTTACATGGCACATGTTGAGGTCTTTTCTGCATGAAATGTTATAGTTGTGCCTTAACGCGTTTGTTGTGTAAGTAATTTTCATCAGTACGTATCTAATGCAGTGCTGGAAACAGTCAGAACCGCTAAACATCTAGGAGTATGAGTCGGTAGCGAACTGAAAGTGGAACGACAGCGTAAACTGAGATTTATGCGAAGTATCCTGAGATAATGTAACCCAGCCACAAAGGAAGTAGTTCACAATACCATCGCACAAACGATTCTTGCCCATCATTCTATTATCGCTATCAGGCAGGACTAATGGACGCGACAGCGACGCGTTACGCCGTGGGTTTGTGTAGCGGGCGATATAGCGGCAGGGAGACGTAATCAACCCTCAGTGTCTGGCGCTACGACGTAGTAGTCAGCATCACGTAGTGGTCAACTGCTAAAGTTTCCGATAGAGAGCGTTTCAACAAGCGTCCAGTACCGTTTTACTGTCTCCCACTGACACCTTGTGAAATCATCCTGACGGGAAAACCAGTGAGGGTGATATTCAAGCTCGTACAGAGGCTTATTGCCACTTACACTAATACTCAAAGTACTCTCTGCCTTGAAGAGAAAGGTGGCTTAAGAGGCGCCTAGACGGTCAATATTATTGCACAACATTTCAGGATGCGCAATAATACTGAACGTGTAGATGTTAGACTGAAACATGGCGCAGTAATATTGAGCACATCACACACTTTTGAAATACACTGCGCTGCTTGGAAATATCGTGCGTCTGTGGAAAGCTTTGACAATACCCCTACCAGACTCCCACGCGCTACGGTCTTTGTGTTCGTTGTTCGTTTTTCTTGTGTTGGAAATGAGTTCAAAACAAGACGAAAGAGCGTTGTTATTAGAGTGCATCGAACTTATAAATCAATGCCGACACTGTGGGGTGTTACGGCAGACGAGCATAAAACAGCAATTTTAAGAATGAATCGTAATTTTTTGCTCGGAAAATAGTACCCTACAACCACGAAGATTTTTTAAGAAAATTTTATTAATGCAAAGTTATGAAAAAAAGTATTTCTAGATATTTGTGTGTGTGTGTGTGTCCATTATTACCCGAATATAATGCTTTAGTGCACGTATAACTGCATAACACTTTCCATAATAGAGAGATTATCTCACTAAAGGGGCTAAGCGCATAAATTGTGTTTTCTACTTCATTAGGTGGTATGTGAACAGGGCTTTTATGTACTCCAAGGACTCTCAATGGTGGCTGGTGTAGATGACACAAAGGGCAGTTAATGACATGAGAGGTAACTCCTATTGCAGAACGTGTTACACGAATTGGCTATATTGGACACAGAGATTATACACTTCCGCTTGCTACAACTGTTTTGTAGCCTCTCTCTTGCGTATCTTCATTGGCGCTGGTGCTTGGAAGTCAATGAACACAAATGTTTAGTTTCTGGCAACAGCTTTTCAGCTTATAAATGTGACTTTGTAGTTATTGGGAAAAAAAGAACAAACGCGAGGAAGCATTTTGTTCCTAATGATGTAACGAACATCGCAGCAACAGCTTGCAATAAGCAACCACTAAATTGTTCAAATGAAAGGTTATTATTTTATGGACTTTCAGCAAGAAAGTGAGATGATCATTAACTCAACTACAGTTCTGCTTCAAGGATTAAAATCAGCACTAGTCTTAAATAGAGGGATAAGTAAGTGTTGAAGAAATGCTGGCGAAGTGAAGATTTCAAAACAATCACATTCAGTAAGGCCCTGTCGCAGAAGGACTGTCTCCAGAGAAGAAAAGAGACCATAAAAGCACGAGGGAATATCTACCTGAGTTGCACAAATAGTTTTACAGTGAACTGTGCCAAAGGTGAACAGTAAAATGATTGCTAGAGATGGAAATATTGCAAAACTTCTTTCGTTGACATAGCCCATTTAGTATTTGAATGGTATTATTTAGAAAAGTCAGTGTTTATTTGCTATCTTTGGACCATGCCAGGCGATAACTTGCTTTCCTAAAGTCAGTGAGCGAGTGTTAATGTGTTTAGTTACTGCATCCTTACGTTCACGTTATTTGCACAAAGTTTACTCTGGGTAACCTAGAAAGTACATTTTGTCACATAGCCCCTTTAGCACGATGACCCTTCAGTTTCATCTTAAATACAGTTAAGTGAAACAGCACTTATAAATTTCTTCGATAGAAATGTCAGTAGTAAGGTATCGTTTTGTAACAGAGAAGTGCTGACTTGGTGAAATTGCGTCTCTCGCTGCAGTATTCTGTTTTTTGATCATAGGGAAAATGGGAGTCCCCCAGAAATTTTTACAAGGGGAAGGGGAGGGGGTCAAGACTCTAAAATTGCCAATTTTTGTATAAATGAGTTGGTTAATTTCGATACGTGTCATACCATAAGAACTAAATTTTATAACTGACACCAAAAGCACAATATATGTCCCAGAGAATTGATGGCTATGGCTACATTACTTTGATACTTAAAGCCAACAAACAAAGTTATGCAGCGACTGCTAAAATCATAGTATTGTCTCATTGTGGTCAGCCACATAGTGTTGCATTTGGCTAAACTAGAGGTTTAGTGGAATCACGGGAAATTTTGTAACGAATAAAAACTCTGTAGGAAAGGCAAACCTACGTTTCTAGCATATGTAGACTTAGAGAAAGCTTTCGACAATGTTGACTGGAATACTCTCTTTAAAATTCTGAAGGTGGCAGGGGCAAAATACAGGAAGCGAAAGGCTATTTACAATTTGTACAGAAACCAGATGGCGGTTATGAGAGTCGAGGGGCATGAAAGGGAAGCAGTGGTTGGGAAGGGAGTGAGACAGGGTTGTAGCCTCTCCCCGATGTTATTCAATCTGTATATTGAGCAAGCCGTAAAGGAAACAAAAGAAAAATTCGGAGTAGGTATTAAAATCCATGGAGAAGAAATAAAAACTTTGAGGTTCGCTGATGACATTGTAATTCTGTCAGAGACAGCAACGGACTTAGAAGAGCAGGTGAACGGAATGGATAGTGTCTTGAAAGGAGGATATAAGATGAACATCAACAAAAGCAAAACGAGGATAATGGAATGTAGTCGAATTAAGTCGGGTGATGCTGAGGGAATTAGATTAGGAAATGAGACACTTAAAGTAGTAAAGGAGTTTTGCTATTTGGGGAGCAAAATAACTGATGATGGTCGAAGTAGAGAAGATATAAAATGTAGACTGGCAAAGGCAAGGAAAGCGTTTGTGAAGAAAAGAAATTTGTTAACATCGAGTATAGATTTAAGTGTCAGGAAGTCGTTTCTGAAAGTATTTGTATGGATTGTAGCCATGTATGGAAGTGAAACATGAACGATAAATAGTTTGGACAAGAAGAGAATAGAAGCTTTCGAAATGTGGTGCTACAGAAGAATGCTGAAGATTAGATGGGTAGATCACATAACTAATGATGAAGTATTGAATAGAATTGGGGAGAAGAGTATGTGGCACAACTTGACAAAAAGAAGGGACCGGTTAGTAGGACATGTTCTGAGGCATCAAGGGATCACAAATTTAGCATTGGAGGGCAGCGTGAAGGGTAAAAATCGTAGAGGGAGACCAAGAGATGAATACACTAAGCAGATTCAGAAGAATGTAGGCTGCAGTAGGTACTGGGAGATGAAGAAGCTTGCACAGGATAGAGTAGCATGGAGAGCTGCATCAAACCAGTGTCAGGACTGAAGACCACAACAACAAAAACTCTGTACCCCAGATACCAGGGGCGGGAGGAGAAGGGTGGGAGGCAAGTGCCTATGTATTGGTATGCCAAAGTGTGGGGACAACCATCTCCAGTAGTATATGTTGGATTATCAAAAAGTGAGAAGTTATGATAATCTTTTTTCCGTTCAAACTCAATTATTTCAGGAAGTTTTCGCAAGTGATCTTAGTCGCCCTTCGAACCAGTTTTTCATGCACTTTTTTCTATTAGCTAGAAAGAATAGCAGAAAAGCGCAATATAATTCAGCGCCTAGGGGACGCTGTAAAGGACGGATTCGAATATACATGTAGATCAGAGAAGAACGAGAGTGACACCCGTGCCAGCAAGAAACATCTGTACAGCAGGGCCTGCTCTCGCGTAACGTCACCTTAACGAGCTGGAAGGCTACAGAAGCTAAGCAGCTACTTGACGTGCGCTCCACTGCATCACGCACGCCACAGCGGCCAGCTGACTAGCTGTGAGGAGTGCGTACACTCCGCAACACAAGTAAAGCGTCACTTTTGTTAAACGCCGTAATTGCCTCTCATTGCGAAACAGAAGTTTAAATTTTGGCTCAAAGGTGTCTACGACCTTCCACTGCAAAAGCATGGTGCCCTGGGACGTCACACCCACACTAAGCGACGCTACAGACTGCAAGCTGTCGCACCTGCAAAAAGCAGGCCAGAGCTCAGAACTTCATTTGAGCTATAAAGTGGGTTAATCGTGTCACATTGGCACCAAATTTCACCACAATTCTGCCCAGCGGAACTGAGGACGTGACATATAATGGGAAGGGCGTGACCCATCTTCTTGCCCATATTTGTACCCCTGCTTTTGACACTTCAGAGATAGAGGTCAGAACGGCGACACCCACTGTTGAAATCACTCGGGTTTCTTATGGGTGGCCGAAGAACACGTTTAAAGACACCGCCACTCAGAATAGACTCGAAAAGGTCTTAGAAGGTGGCATAAAGGGTGTCAATGAAACTACTCCTTCCTTAGGAGCGTTCATTTTCACTCATATCGCGCGCTCGACAGTTTGCGCTCCAGTCTACAACAGGATGACGTTCTTG
This sequence comes from Schistocerca americana, assembly GCF_021461395.2. Lineage (NCBI taxonomy): Eukaryota > Metazoa > Arthropoda > Insecta > Orthoptera > Acrididae > Schistocerca > Schistocerca americana. The sequence continues at coordinate 205,992,162 of NC_060124.1, read as the reverse complement.
ACAAATTTTGCCGTCCCCCCCCCCCCCCCCCCCCCCCCCGCGGACAATTAAACGCGGCTGCACCCAGACTAAACGTGATCTTACCACTTTGGAGTGCTGACTGCAAGTTTTACTTTTTTATACGAGGGATCCGTCAAAACGATTCCACGGAATCTGAAAGCGATCCGAAGAAGAAATATGTGCTTAAGCTTTATCATCCCTCCGTTTCCGCCCCTTTCTGTGCACGGAGAGATGTGACATTGACACACAAGTGGGTGAAATAGCAAATGGTCCCTCTTAAGACCCCTGACACCCTTCGTGCCACTCAAGCACCTTTATTGGGCACTTCAAAAATGTCTTTGTATAGAGGTACTCATTCACCGGTCCGTAACCGCATGCTTGACAGGCAACCCACTCCACAGTAGCTGACTGCATGCAAAATCAGAGCGGTGTTGAAAAGGTTGTCTACCTGGCCGGCAAGCAGAGATCGGTAGACGATGCCTTTGTACAGAGACATTTTTATAGTGCTCAACAAAGGTGCACAGGTCCACCGATGGCGATGCCGAACTGCGGGTATCCTTTGCCATTCTATTCACGTACGCACACACGCCACAACTTTAAAACTATTATCACACCTCACCAAAATATTTCGAAGATTTATGTAAGCTAATAAAAGGGATCAATGAGAGGTTAACTGCGAAACAAAATAGGTCAAATGGGACAAGAGAAGAACTAGCCATTTCTTTCGTTTACGCTACACCCTTTGTGGTTTCCTTCTTCTTAACATACTAATAAACAAAATTTTTCCATTTCAGTTTCGCTGCATCGCCCGGCAGCTGTCCCTTCCGACTGATCAACACAACATCGTCGGCACCTCACTAGAAATTATACTTTCTCAACTTCTTGGTAAGTTTTTTGTTTGCATGTTTCCACTGCATGCATCGCTAATTCGTCGTGGCAGAAATCTGTCTCTCGATACAGCTGCAATGCACAAAACAATCGTAGGGTAACTTATTGGTAACCTCGTAATTGTCTCCCATTGCAGCACTAAAGTTTGAAATTTTGCTCAAAAGTGCATTTAACCTTCCCCTGTGATGTTGCAAAAGCGGTGGCGCCCTGCGATCTCAGCCTCGGGCTCGGCGACATTACAAGCAGCAGGGTGTCGAGAACTGTCGGAACATGCGGAAGTCCACAGCTCAGAATGTTACAATATGAGATCAAAAGTATCCGGACACCTCGCTGAAAATGAAAAGTTCGTGGCGCCCTCCTTCGGTAATACTAAAATTCAGTATGGTGTTGGCCCACCCTTAGCATTGATAACAGGTGTCACTCTCGCAGGCATACGTTCAATCAGGTGCTGGAAAGTTTCTTGGCGAATGGTAGCCCATTACTTCACGGAATGCTGCACTGAGGAGAGGCATCGATGTCGATCGGTGAGGCCAGGCACGAAGTAGGCGTTCCAAAATATCCCAAAGGTGTTCTACATGATTCAGGTCAGGACTCTGTGCAGGCCGGTGTATTACAAGGATGTTATTGTCATGTAACGACTGCGCCACAGGCCGTGCTTTACGAACTGGTGCTCGATCGTGTTGAAAGATGCAATTGCCATCCCCAAATTGCTCTTCAACAGTGCGAAGCAAGAAGGTGCTTAAAACATCATTGTAGGCCTGTGCTGTGATAGTGCCACGCAAAACAACAAGGGTTGCAAACGCGCTCCACGGAAAACACGACCACACCATAACACCACCACCTCCGAATTTTCCTGTTGGCACTACACACGCTGGCAGATGCCATTCACCGGGCATTCGCCATACCCACACCCTGCCATCGGATCGCCACATTGTGTACCGTGATTCGTCACTCCACACAACGTTTTTCCACTGTTCAGTCGCCCAATGTTTACTCTCCTTACATCAAGCGAGGCGTCGTTTGGCATTTACCGGCGTGACGTGGGGCTAACAAGCAGCCGCTCGACCATGAAATCCAAGTTTCTCACCTCCCGCCTAACTGTCATGGTACTTGCAGTGGATTCTGATGCAGTTTGGAATTCCTGTGTGATGGTCTGGATAGATGTCTACCTATTACACATTACGACCCTCTTCAACTGTCGGTGGTCTCTGTCAGTCAGCAGACGAGGTCGGCCTGTACGCTTTTGTGCTGCACGTCTCCCTTCACGTTAGCACTTCACTATCACATCGGAAACAGTGGACCTAAGGATGTTTAGGAGTGTGGAAATCTCGCCTACAGACGTATAACACGAGTGACACCCAATCATCCGACCATGTTCCAAGTCCGTGAGTTCCGCGGAGCGGCACATTCTGCTCTCTCACGATGTCTAATGACTACTGAGGTCGCTGATTAGGAGTACCTGGCAGTAAGTGGCAGCACAATGCACCTCATATGAAAAACATATGCTTTTGGGGGTGCCCGGATACTTTTGATCACGTAGTGTATGTGAATAGTTAGTAAGGTTAGTTTATACTTTTTCACCTTCCGTTTGGCTCCCCCCCCCCCCCCCCCCCGGTTCCCCCCTCCTGTGGCGTGATTACATTGACATTTCCATGAATAAAACGGCAAAGTTTCCCTGTAAGATCTCACATTGGCACCAAATTTCATCACAACTCTGCCCAACGCCACCGTGGAGGTGTCACATTATGGGAAGGTCGTCACACCCCTTCTTACCCACGTTTCACTCCTTGTTTCGACGCCTCTGCAATAGAGGTCAGCCGGCCGGTGTGGCCGTGCGGTTCTAAGCGCGTCAGTTTGGAACCGCGTGACCGCTACGGTCGCAGGTTCGAATCCTGCCTCGGGCATGGATGTGTGTGATGTCCTTAGGTTAGTTAGGTTTAAGTAGTTCTAAGTTCTAGGGGACTGATGACCTCAGCAGTTAAGTCCCATAGTGCTCAGAGCCATTTTTGAATAGAGGTCAGAACCGCGTCTCCGAGCGTTGAAATCACGCGAATTTCTTATGAGCTGTCGAGGAAAAGATTGCAAACAAACCGCCGCTCAGTATCGACACGGAAATGCCTCAGGGGGCGGCAGAGAGGGCATCAATGAAACCACTCCTGCCCTAGGAACGTTGATTTCCACAAATTTCGCGGCCGAAAACGCCACTTCGCAGTATAATGAGCAGCAGAACAACGTTCTTGGCAACCTTTGATGCTGCTGACAACCCTCGAACGATTCAAACCTTCTCTAGGGACACTGTGGCCCTGCACCCCACTGAATATGATCGCATCCCTCTGGAGTGCACCGCGCAGCGATGTTTGATCTGGTGTATAGTGTGGAACCAGTAAGAACTGTTAAAAACCATTTGACGAAATTTGAATGGGATCCGAAGAGCAAGGGATGTTCATGCTTTCTAGCCCCTACTGTTTCGCGCCCTGCTGTGGCGTGATTACAGGGGACTGCTACATTGTCATACGCATTAATAAAACGGCAAAGGCCCCTCTAAGACCTCCCAGTTTGGTAACACAATCGGTGCCACCCGCGCACCTTTGTTGAGCGCTTTAAAATCGTACCTGTACAGAGAAAGCCAGTCATTGACTGATAGGCTCCGGCGTGGCCGGCATCCCAATCGACACCCCTCAGATGTCGCATGCAGCTAGCAGGCACTAGCTAGCGATGTAGTAACACTCAGCTCAAGGGGTGTCGAAATGATTGTCTGTCACACCGGCGCCTAGGCATAAATGCCTAGCTGCCTCTTCGCAGGTAAACTTCTGAAGCGCTCAGCAAAGGTGAGCGGGTGGCAGCGAGGGTGTTGCCCAACTAGAGGGTCTTAGAGGCCCCCTTTGCCGTTTCATTCACACATGTGCCAATGTTGCAACCCCCTCCCCCCTGCTCACGCCACAGGAGGGCTGAAGAAGGCTAACCACCCTTTGCTATTTCGGATCACATTCAGATTTCGTCAAATGGTTTTGAACAGTCCCTAGTGGTTCCACACTGTCACCAGATCAAACATCGCTGTCGCTGTGCATTCCAAAGGGTTGCGGTCACATCCTGTAGGGTTACAGCATCACGATGTCCTTAGAGAAGGATCAGCACTGTCAAAGGTTGTCAAGAACGTCGTCCTGTTGTTCGTGTGCTCATCGCACTGCGAACTGTCGTTTTCGACTGCTAAATGTTTGCGAATTACCACGCCAAGGGAAACAGTGGTTTCACTGACCCTCTGAGACCTCTTCGTGTCGATACTAAGCGGTGAGTCTGGGATGCTTTACTCGGCCACCCATATGAAGAACCACGTGATTTCAAAGTTGGGCGTCGCCGTCCCGGCCTCCATCGCAGAGGCGTCGAAAGAAGGGGTGAAACGTGGGTAAAAAGGGATGTGACGAGCCACCCGTTGTGTGACACGTCTACGGTAGCATTGAGCAGAATTGTGATGAAATTTGGTGCCAACGTGACACCACCTTACAGCTCACATGAAATTCTGTGTTGTGTCATTTTTTCCGCACGTGTCGACACCTTGCTGTGTGAAATGTCGCTGAGTCCGAGAGGGTGACATCGCAGGGCGCCACCTTTTTTTTTTTTTTTTTTTTTTGCGACGTTACAGGGGATGATTGTAAGCACCTTTGAGCCAAATTTCAAACTTCTGTGTCGCACTGGGCGACATTTACTAGGTTTCGAAGAAGTACCCCTTTAGTTGTGTTACGCAGGGTAGTAATTAGTTTACTTCTGTTGCGATTTTAAGAATATGTGCAAGACCTGAATAACGCTAAATGTCACTACATCTGTAAGTTTTATCAAATTGTGACGACAGTAAAACTTCAAGATGACAATTTCCAGTGAATTGAAATAACAATCAGATCTGCAGGACGAATGACTTACAATGTATTGAGGAAAGCCTGCTGATAATAATAGTTCTTACTAACTTAAACCGCACTGAGGGACTTCTTAATAACATAAAGTTAAACTGAAACTTAACCATTCACTTTTTCTAACTTCCTGGTAGGTTTCTAAGGCTTCCCTCAGAAGGTAAGAGAAAAAAGATCTTTCTATAGCTCGTGACCACCCTACTAGCAGTCACTCTAAGAAAATACGCCAAAGATATCGCGGGCACCTTCTTGAAAACTTCCATAAACCGAGTTTCACAACAGTAGTTATGAATATTGCTGAGCTTCCTACGTGGTGCACTCGTAGAATATGTGTAGATGGAATTAGGCCGATAGAATTCTGGGCTGGTGCTTACAAGCCCTCATTATTTACGCTCTCCATCCGTGAACTGAAAGGGAGAAACAAAAATATGTAGCACAATAAAAATTACCCTCTGTCACACACTTCATAATAAAGTGTAGATGTTGTAGATGCAGTCATCTTACTCACTACATCATCATGTTCAACACTACTCATTGTTTCTTAGTTCCTCTCTACGTTCTCATACACATTTACACTGAAGAGCCAAAAATTCTGGTACACCTGCCTAATATCGTGTAGGGACCCCGCGAGCACACAGAAGTACCGCAACACGACGTGGCATGGACTCGACTAATGTTTGAAGTATTTCTAGAGGGAACTAAAACCATGAATGCTGCATGGTTGTCCAGAAATCCGTAAGAGTAAGAGAGGGTGGAGATCTCTTCTGAACAGCACGTTGCAAGACGTCCCAGATATGCTCAATAATGTTCATGCCTGGGGAGTTTGGTAGCCAGCGGAAGTGTTTAAACTCAGAAGAGTCTTCCTGGAGACACTCTGTAGCATTTCTGGACGTGTGGGGTGTCGCACTGTCCTGCTGGAATTTCCCAAGTCCGTCAGAATGCACATGAATGGATGCAGGTGATCAGACAGGATGCTTATATCACTCCAACTGCACACGCCCCACACCATTACAGAGCCTCCACCAACTTGAACAGTCCCTTGCTGACATGCAGTGTCCATGCATTCATGAGGTTGTCTCCATACTCATACACGTCCATCCGCTCGATACAATGTGAAACGAGACTCGTCTGACGAGGCAACAAGTTTCCAATCATCAATAGTCCAATGTCGGTGTTGACGGGCCCATGCGACGCGTAAAGCATTGTGTCGCGCAGTCATCAAGGGTGCACGAATGGGTCTTCGGCTCCGGAAGTCCATATCGATGATGTTTCGTTGAATGTTTCGCACGCTGACACTTCTTCTACATCTACATGGTTACTCTGCAAATCACATTTAAGTGCCTGGCAGAGGGTTCATCGAACCACCTTCACAATTCTCTATTATTCCAATCTCGTATAGCGCGCGGAAAGAATGAACACCTATATCTTTCCATACGAGCTCTGATTTCCGTTATAGTAACGTGGTGATCGTTCCGCCCTATGTAGGTCCGTGTCGTCAAAATATTTTCGCATTCGAAGGAGAAAGTTGGTGATTGGAATTTCGTGAGATGATTCCGTCGCAACGGAAAACGCGTTTCTTTTAATGATTTCCAGCCCAAATCCTGTATCATTTCTGTGACACTCTCTCCCATATTTCGCGATAATACAGAACGTGCTGCCTTTCTTTGAACTTTTTCGATGTACTCCGTCAGTCCTATCTGGTAAGGATCCCACGCCGCGCAGGAGTATTCTAAAAGAGGACGGACAAGCGTAGTGTATGCAGTCTCCTTAGTAGGTCTGTTGCATTTTCTAAGTGTCCTGCCAATAAAACGCAGCCTTTGGTTAGCCTTCCTCACATTTGATGTCCCAACACTGAAATTTGCAGCAATTTGCGGAAAGGTTGCAATTCTGTCACGTTGAACAATTCTCTTCAGTCATCGTTGGTCCGTACTTGCAGGATCTTTTTCCGGCCCCAGCGATGTCAGAGATTTGACGTTTTACCAGATTCCTTATATTCACGGTACATCCGTGAAATGGTCGTATGGGAAAATTCCCACTTCATCGTTATCTCGGAGATGATGTATCCCATCGCTCGTGCGCCGACTATAACACCATGTTCAAACAAACTGAAATCTTGATAACCTGCCATTGTAGCACCAGTAGTCGATCTGACAACTGCACCAGACACTTGTCTTATTTAGGCGTTGCCGACCGCACCGCCGTATTCTGCCTGTGACGGCCGGGGTGGCCGAGCGGCTCTAGGCGCTACAGTCTGGAACTGCGCGACCGCTACGGTCGCAGGTTCGAATCCTGCCTCGAGGATGGATGTGTGTGCTGTCCTTAGGTTAGTTAGGTTTAAGTAGTTCTAAGTTCTAGGGGACTGATGACCTCAGAAGTTAAGTCCCATAGTGCTCAGAGCCATATTCTGCCTGTTTACACATCTCTGTCTTTGAATACGCATGCCTATACCAGTTTCTTTGGCGCTTCAGTGTAAGATTTACAATGCACACCTTGTACTGACACACAATGCGCATCACTTCCGCTCCCCTGCCGAAGAAGACTTCGGTACCTATTTTAATTTGTATGTCAAAGTGTGCATGCAAGAATCTTGTATATACGTTCTGAACAAGGTACTGTAATGAATGCTTATGAAGCGAGAGGGTGAAATCCAGTACCGGCACACAGCCTTCTCATTTCGAGTTAACACCAAGAAGGCTTAACCAGCCCATCCGATAGACGAGAGATCAGCAACAGTGTCACGTGTCATTATGCCGCGAGACATTGGGAATGGCTTAGAACTTTAGCCAAGACATTGACGCAAAGTATGGTGATCAGAAACTGCAGATTTCATGGGCCAAATACTGGCAGTTACAATTAATTCCACCACAGGTCTCTGTTCGCATTCTCGACTACAGTGGCGGCTTCATTTTAATGTATTCGAGAAGAATTGGTTGTATTGCAGGTGGAGAAAAGCGCGAGTATTTCTGAATCTGTTGGTAAATCTTACTTAAGCACAGAGACGTTTTCTACACCGACAGAAGATCAACGTGATCCACCAGCGTCCTTGAGGTTGAAGTTTCTGGCTTGAAGCTTTTGGGCCATTTGATTTATCTAGAGCACTGGAGACATTTCCTCTAATTCTAGAACTGTATCTGATAGTTTACGGAGCTTTCATTCATTTCCATTGACAAAGGGAATGTGAAATGGAAATATTACGGAAGCACAGGAAACAACCTCCCCTCTGGACTCGAGAAGTTGCTTAATGAGTCATAGAGTCATGTAGAACTGGAAACTGATGGGATAGCCTGATGAATCACAGCAACGTTTGGTTCGCTCTTAATGTCACATTCCGAAGCGTCAGCTCCGCATGACTTGCCCCACTTGCGTAGAAACTTCCCTTGTGTCATCACTTATCAGGTCAACGGTCGTTTGCAGGAACGAAAGCCTTACTGGAAGCCTTATATATCTTTTAGCGTGATTCATGTGTCCTCAGAACGATGTGATGTTTCAACAGAGTTCCCTAAAGACCCTGGACTTTGTAGACTTGATTTAACGAACACCCTGAAGAATACCAACAGTGATATCGCGAGCACACGGTTAAGATTACATCCGCTAACGTCAGAGAAATGTCCGCTACCACTTTTTACGCATACGTTCTGCGTCGGTTTCCTGTCGATTCTGCTGGAGTTCCCAGTTTCTGCGCCGAAAGAAGGAAGAGGGGAGTGGGTAATCCTATTTAATGCCCATTTGATTTTCTCACACATCTTGTCTTTCTAAACACTCATCTCATCTCGCTCATATTTAGTGAACCGAGTTTTGTTTCCAGCTGTCAGCACAGCACAATTCTACCTGCTATCGTACCGGCAGTCTTTGCAATGCACCGTCGACATTGAAGTGCCAAAGAAACTGGTATAGACATGCGTATTCAAATATAGTTATATGTAAACAGGCAGAATAAGGCGCCAAGGTGGGGAACACCTATATAGACAACAAGTGCCTGGCGCAGTTGTTGGATCGGTTACTGCTGCTACGATGGAAGAGTATCAAGATTTAAGTGTGTTTGAGCGTGGCTTTATAGTCGGCGCAAGAGCGATAGGACACATCATCTCCGAGGGAGAAACGAAGTGGGGATTTTCCCGTACGACCGTTTCACGACTGTATCGTGAATATCAGGAATCAGGCATAACATCAAATCTCCGACATAGCTGCGGCCGGAAAAAGATCCTACAGTAACGGTACCAACGATGACTGGAAGAGAATCGTTCAACATGACACAAATGCAACCCTTCCGCAAATTGCTACAGATTTCAATTCTAGGTCAACAAGTGTCAAGTGTGCAAACTACTCAGCGAAACATCATCGATATGGGCTTTCGGAGCCAAGGCCCATTCGTGTACCCTTCATGACTGCATGACACAAAGCTTTGCGCCTCACCTGGGCCCGTCAACATCGACACTGGACTATTGAGTCTCGTTTCAAACTGTATCGAGCGGATGGACGTGTACGGGTATGGAATCCATGGACCCTGCATATCAGCAGGACACTGTTCAAACTAGTGAAGGCTCTGTAATGGTGTGGGCTGTGTGCAGTTGGAGTGATACGGGACCCCTGGTACGTCTAGATACGACTCCGACTGGTAAATGGAAATGTCGTGTGGCTAGGGCCTCCCGTCGGGTAGACCGTTCGCCTGGTGCAGGTCTTTCGATTTGACGCCACTTCGGCGACCTGCGCGTCGATGGGGATGAAATGACGATGATTAGGACAACACAACACCCAGTCCCTGAGCGGAGAAAATTTCCGACCCAGCCGGGAATCGAACCCGGGCCCTTAGGATTGACGGTCTGTCACGCTGACCACTCAGCTACCGGGGCGGACCTCCGACTGGTGACACGTACGTAAGCATCCTGTCTGATCACATGCATCCATTCATGTCGATTGTGAATTATGACGGACTTGGACATTTCCAGCAGGACAATGCGACACGTAAAGGGTTAGATGACCTCCTTGTTGCTATTCGAGAGGAGGAGGCGGCCGTGTGCCGGCAGTGGGTTTCGCCCTCTCACTTCCCTCATCACCACCATACAACACAGACACACACTAGGTGATCGACAGTATCCGGACATCCCCTATTAGGTGCATTGTGCTGCCACCTACAGCCAGGTACTCCATATCAGTGACCTCAGTAGACATTACAAATCGTGAGAGAGCAGAATAAGCGCTCTGCGGAACTCACGGACTTCGAACGTGGTTACGTGATTGGGTGTCACTTGTGTCATACGTCTGTACGCGAGATTTCCACACTCCTAAACATCCCTAGGTCCACTGTTTTCGATGTTATAGTAAAGTGGAAACGTGAAAGGACACGTACAGCACAAAAGCGTACAGGCCGACCTCGTCTGTTGACTGACAGAGACCGCTGACAGTCGAAGAGGATCGTAATTTGTAATAGGCAGACATCTATCCAGACCAGCACACAGGAATTCCAAACTGCATCAGGATCCACTGCAAATACTATGACATTTAGGCGGGAACACAGGAATTAAAAACTGCATCAGGATCCACTGCAAGTAGTATGACAGGCGGGAGGCGAGAAAACTTGGATTTCATGGTCGAGCGGCTGCTCGTAAGCCACACATCACGCCGGTAAATGCCAAACGACGCCTCGCTTGGTGTAAGGAGCGTAAACATTGGACGACTGAACACGAATCACGGCACACAATGTGGCGAACCGATGGCAGGGTGTGGTTTATGGCGAATTCCCGTTGAACGTCATTTGCCAGCGTGTTAGTGCCAACAGTAAAATTCGGAGGTAGTGGTGTTATGGTGTGGTCGTATTTTTCATGGAGGGGGTTTGCAACCCTTGTTGTTTTGCGTGGCACTGTCATAGCACAGGCCTGCATTGATGTTTTAGGCACCTTCATGCTTCATGCTTCCCACTATTGAAGAGCAATTTGGGGATGGCGACTGCATTTTTCACCACGATCGACCACCTTTTCATAGTGCACAACCTGTGCACCTCTCGTCAGTGTGGCACTCCGTGAAGAATGGGTTGCCGTTCCCCAAGAAACCTTACAGTGCCTGACTGAACGTATACCTACGAGAGTGGAAGCTGTCATCAATGCGAAGGGTGGGCCAACACCATACTGAATTCCAGCATTACCGATGGAGTGCGTCACGAACTTGTAAGTCATTTTCAGCCAGGTGTCCGGACACTTTTGATCATATAATGTAACATTAAACTATATGCACATCCATTACACTCGCCTACACTCTACAAATACACACACGACGTATCTCTCACAAATCCCCAAGGAAAGGGGTCGACGTGCGCGGAGGTAGAGCAACTTTTCAGACGGGCTGTTAAACCCACCCTATTAAATATCCCAGCTCTTGGGGTTTCAGGAATTAACGAAGTCATCCGCCTGGGAAAGGGTATTAATAAACAACTTAAGATCTTTAGAAACTGTATTGTGGGGATGAGACGAAAGAGAAAGAACTGTGAGAAATGGGAAGCGACAGTGGAACATGGCAATCTGTTATCTAGCCTGCGGGGAGTTATATCTGTAAGTGTAGCTGCAATGTAGCTCATCTCCCGGCTGCGTAAATCACGAAGACAATTTGCTCCTCGCGAACGGTAAACATCTCGCTCTACATTATAGGCTCTTACTATGCGACTGGGTGCACGAGCTCTCCGTTCTAGACACTCGCCTACGTGATGTCTAGATCGAAGTCTTCTGACGACACGACGCGACATTAAGTTTCGAGTGCTCCAGAAAACTGCCAAACGCGAATCTGCACAGTCCTAGTCCTGGTAGATATTATTTAAAGATTCGTTCTCATCAAGAAAACAGTATTTTGTCGCAGTTGGCACTGTTTTCTATTGCATGAAATCTATTCGCTCCTGCGAATTAGGACAACCATCAGCTGTACAAGGGAATGAGGACAATGAAAATTTGTGCCGACCGGGACGCGAAGCTGGGTTTCCCGCTTAGCTACCGCGCCACCGATTCGGCTATCGGCGCACGACTCACGGCCAGATCCAGACTTCCAAATGTCGACGTTCCTGAGTCAAACCCTGCATTCGTACACACATTATGTAATTCCCGTACAGAGGAGCGCATTTTAATTGAAACTCGCTGCCTCGTATCGGCGAATAAATACTATACTGTAGTGTCTGTGTTGTTGAAAAGAACGATGCAACGTCCCTTCGGACATGCATGCTTTGTTCTTCTTAAAAACAGGCACACAATATCGTTCTGTTTCCAATTGCCATACTATATCGTTCATTAAAAGGAAATCTTTGCCACTGTCACAAGAGAGATATGAGGGAACTATACAGGTCTCTTAGACAGTCATTACCTTCACTGGTAGCCGGCCGAAGTGGCCGTGCGGTTAAAGGCGCTGCAGTCTGGAACCGCAAGACCGCTACGGTCGCAGGTTCGAATCCTGCCTCGGGCATGGATGTTTGTGATGTCCTTAGGTTAGTTAGGTTTAACTAGTTCTAAGTTCTAGGGGACTAATGACCTCAGCAGTTGAGTCCCATAGTGCTCAGACCCATTTGAACCATTTGAACCTTCACTGGTATCCTTCATAGGATTCTCTTCCATACATATTTATTGATTTGTTTCCATGTAAAAATTCCACAGAAAGTTGGTGCTGACTGGTGCGAAAATTACCGAACTGTCGGTTTCGTAAGTCATGGTTGCAAAATAATAACACGAACTGTTCACAGAGGAATGGAATAACTGGTAGCAGCTGACCTCAGGGATTCTGGAGAAATGTGGGAATACCGTAGGCAGTATTGACCCTATAACTTGTCTTACAGGATAGGTTATGGAAAGGCAGTACTACATTTACAGCGTTTGTAGACTTGAGAAAGTTTTTGAGAATGTTGATTGGAAAACAATCTTTGAAATTCTGAAGTTAGCAGAGATAAAATACAGGGAACGAAAGGCTATTTACAACTAGTACAGAAACTAAATGGCAGTTATAAGAGTCGAGGGACATGAAAGGGATGCACTGCTCGAGATGGGAGTGAGATAGCGTCGTAGCTGTGGTATCGATAACTACGCATGTCACGGCGTAGGTGCAAGTTCGTAAGTTGGCACTACAACACCGACACCGACGACAGCGCCCCCTAACAGGCGCTGTTCAGGTCTACGAGCTCCGCTCCAGATTCAGCCATTTGATCAAGAGCAGACGGCCGGGAGACTTCGCTTCAGCTTCAGCTTCACTTTGCACTACTTACGACGGTTCTAAGACTTCGCAGCTCGAGGCTCATCATTGCAAAGTCATGTAACCATTTACTAACTTGTTTTTGCCTATAGTAAACATCTATAACTTGAAACGCAGTACCGACGTGTTTTACCTCACCTGCTCCTACTCGCTTCCTTCATTCGGCCAACCTTTCAGTTTTCAGGGGCAGACCCACGCGCCGCCTTCCAGGCAGGATACAAAAGTAGCCTATCTCCGATATTATTCGATCTGTATATTGAGGAAGCAGTAAAGGAAAGCAAAGAAAACAGTGGAGAAGGAATTAAAGTTCAAAGAGAAAAATTGTAACTTTGAGGTTTGCCGATGACATTGTATTTCTGTCGGTCACGGGAAAGGAAAAAGAGACTGTTTAATATCTAAACAGTTTTTCGTGATTGCCGCCGTTTTGAGTAAGTTAGTAACTTCTCTCAAAATTACAGAAGCGAAATCCGATTCCAGATTTCGATTCCTCTCTTTTCTCTTGAAATTTCTGTTACTGGGTTAAATCGCAATGGAAAAATACGGGAGCTGGGAATAAAACTGATAGTATAAAAAATGAATAACCCAATTGGTTGTTCCTTATCAAAGGATCATAAATTACTGGAGCTGGAAATAAAATTTATAGCATAAAAAATGAATAGCCCGGTGAGTTGTTAATTACCAAACAGTCATAAATCTGTAATCAGATTGTTTGGCTATTGATTCTTATTAGTCTCTTTAGTTGCGTGAAACCAGCGGCGGGAGCAGACACACACGCGTCCTGGCACTTGTCATTACAGCTGGGGTTGGTTCCAGGCAACCCGCTGCAACTCGCACTTCCTCTTACTCTGCAGTGTCCACCTTCGTACGCGCACATGCGCTCCATATAGAAGAGGCATAATCGATAGCAGACAACAGTACCATAACTGACGTCGGTAACAGACGTGGATCAGCATCCATGTTCTGCTCGTTACTGACCGGAAACTATTGTTCCTCGCACAGACCTGGGCTTTGGTGTCGATGCAGTGTTGTTGATCCAGGGTCTCATGTCGATATGCTGCATGTGAGCGGTGCTGGAGACGTTCGCCTCGCCACATCACAATCAATTTTTGCCACGCTCATTTGTTGCTGAGGAGAGTATGGACAGGTCTTGCCGGAGTTTCGCTTCCGATGGTTAGCATCGTAATAGAGACAGTGCGTCTTCTAAGTATGCGTCTCTTCCATCTCTGAGAAGCTCGAAACTTGAGCAGCCACTGCTGTATTCTCAGCATGTAGGACCTACCCGCCATCTTGTTTACAGTAAGTAATTACACTCAAGAGCCAAAGAAACTGGCACACCTGCCTACTACCGTGTAGGGCCCCCGTGAGCACGCAGAAGTGCCGCAACACGACGTGGCATGGGCTTGACTAACGTCTGAAGTAGTTTTGGAGCGAACTGACACCATGAAGCCTGCGCTTTTTGGCGCTTCAGTGTGTAAACTGAAAAGAGATATGTAAAAACTAAAATAGTTGTAAAATATTACCTTTCTTTACTAATAACGTGACCTATTTTTAACCCGTTCTCTCGTCTGAAGAATTCATAGAATATTGTTACGCAATTTTGCTCATACCACTATTTTAAAATGTTCACCCCATTGGGTATCATACTACACCTTCTCTCCTCAGGGTTGTACTTGGTCCCTGAATCTCGTTACTCAAATAACTGTTAATCAGGTGTTCCAGCCATCTGCAATATTTCGATTATTTAGACGCCGACATAGAGTCGAGAACAGTTTCCGACGTACGCTCCGCCGTGCGCGATCATGTTCAGTTTATGGCGAGCACTAAAAAGCGGCACGGGCTTTATCCTCCGTGTGTTTAACAACAGGGGAAATTATATGCACGTCACGTACTGCATTACGTCACTTACAGTGGCATAAAAGCTCGTAATCACTCCAGGCTACTGTAACTTTTACTTCATACCTATGAAATTGCCGTATAAAACACGCACAACATCTTACCGCGCGTTCTGAGGGAGTGCAGCTTTTGCAGACTTGAATTTCGCTTGTACATGAATCATCATTTTTAAAATGAAGTGATTATGTTCGTTGTGACCCAGAAGGCCTCAGAAAGCTACATCAGTACAGTTGCAAAAACATGATAACGGTGGTCGATAAGTTTCAAGATTTTGCTAGTAAAACAATCAGATAGTCCAACCTTTCCAGGTAACTAATTGGCGGTCTACCGCTCCTGACTGTTGCAGAGATATAATAACGAAAATGTGTCTCAAACAAGAGTACGTTGACGACCAGTGTACTTTTTAAATATTCTTCAACAGTCAGGAGAAGAAATGGCTTCCTGCACTGCGTTGATGGAAATAATAAGCAGCAAATTGGTACAGATGTTCTTTTGGCAACATGCAGGTTTGAACACCATTTCTTAGTTGTGTGTAGTCCCCTGTACGTTTAGATAATGGTTTTCGGCACACAACTGCTTCAAGGATAGAAAGATTCTTTCCCCATAGTAGCAGCAAATACGCGTGGATGGAACAAATCTATAGATTCTAATAATGCACCAATTTTGCTTCACGAAATGAAGCGTCACTATTTTGCAAAAATCTTTCTTTCTAGACAACGTAATAATGCACTGTTTTTGAACAATTTTGCCTCAGATCTCGAAGATCCATTTTCACAACAGTAACTATCCTCGTTGCTTTTATCGAAAAATATGATCTGTCATTCTTCTGCGAGAGCGAGAGACGTCATAAGGGCAAAGGATGGGTAACCTGACATTACTTGCCATTCCGTGAGGAAGGCACGAATCCGTCTAAAGTTTCAGCTGTGTGTCCATAAATATGTAGCACTCAGTGTATTGCAATAAAATTGCAGCAATTACTCAGATAATCATTTTTCTCAGTTACCCTGGTCGTTATACGAATGTTTTGATCCATTATCACATTCACCATCAACACCGTCATCGTGATTATAAGGCATCTAACATTCACTGTAGGATAAACGTCTCCTCCTGACTTTTTCCATGCACTGTGCTTTTACAACAAGCCACACACACTTTGCTCATGCATTTATTCTGTTGTCCAACCATAAACAGCATGATGATGATGATGATGATGATGATGATGATGATGATGGTGATGGTGGTGGTGGTGATGATGATGATGATGATGATGATGATGAGGTCCCATACTCCGAGGAGCGTAGGGTACAGTCAGACAAAATTTCCACGACCAGAATTTCGTTTAAATTTATCTTATCCATTATGCACATTGATTAAAACTACAGATTCTACTGAAACTGCTGCTACACACTTTATAATACTTTTTAAGATATTTTTATTCTCTCACTAGCTAGTTTTCGAGGCATTTCACATTCATTCTCAGATGCAGATTATTACAACCACTTTATTATACCCGTGTTTTGTACGAAATACAGCTTATCTCTAGGATCTAGGATGCTGGTGAAAATAGTTCGAAATATATGCATCCTGTGAACTTATGCACTTAAATAAGGTTCAAAATGGTTCAAATGGCTCTGAGCACTATGGGACTTAACAGCTGAGGTCATCAGTCCCCTAGAACATAGAACTACTTAGACGTAACTAACCTAAGGACATCACACACATCCATGCCCGAGGCAGTATTCGAACCTGCGACCGTAGCGGTTGCGCGGTTCTAGACTGAAGCGCCTAGAACCGCTCGG
This sequence comes from Schistocerca americana, assembly GCF_021461395.2. Classification (NCBI taxonomy): domain Eukaryota; kingdom Metazoa; phylum Arthropoda; class Insecta; order Orthoptera; family Acrididae; genus Schistocerca; species Schistocerca americana. The sequence continues at coordinate 205,975,466 of NC_060124.1, read as the reverse complement.
CCACTCCGGCCGGCCTTAAATAACGAATGTGACGTTATTTTCTTACGTAAACAGCGCTCAATTCCTGAAATTGTAAATATGACTATTTAAAACGATCCGTTATACCCCCCAGTGTACAAATATTCGATTTGAGCGCTAAGTTATCACACATACACCACGTTCTTTGTCATGGTAGAGTCATTGACGTTTCTATCAGCCCTCAGCATACCACCGATTTTAAGTCAAACGCAAACCTTTCAGCGAGAACATATTTATAAATTGTAATAAAAAAAACTGAGTAAAGGAATCAGCAACGAACTTCAACGGAGCCGTGTCGGAGATTTTCTCCGCCCGTGGACTGGGTGTCGTGTTGTCCTCTTTATCACCGACGCGCACATCACCCAGTGTGGCGTCACCGGAAATAATACTTACACCCGGCGGCCGAACTTCCCCGGACAGGGCCTCCCGCCCAACAATGCAACACGATCATTTAATATTTTTGTGCGTGCAAGAAGGTAAAAATTTAAGATGTTCATTTTGTCACATGTAAAACAGAAGGGAAAAATTAAACGTGCATGATACGGTAACCAGTTGCCGACTGATTCGGTTATTCTGGATTCTCTGAAGAGATAGGCCCTTGTCACTGGTGCTGAGCAGGCTGTTCCAGTTTCTGTCCTTGGGCGCACCTCGTGGTTTTTGTTGTTCTCTGGCGGAAGCCATCTGGTCCTGCACCCGCCCCAGGGGAGCACTTTACGTTTCTTTAGTGACTCTTACCCACTGCACGCCTGATAACGGTCCGCGTGCGAAGGGAAACACACGCTCGACTGCGACAAATCGAGATCTCGCCCATTCTGCACCGTGATGCGCAGTTGTTACTCGCAGGGAAGTGCCACGTGTAGACTGCAAACTAACCGCGCCCGTCTTCTCTACGCACCGGCGCAGCCTAGCTCTGCCCCGCAATAAGATTTGCTATAATCATTTTATAAGTCCATTTGGGCACGAACGGGGAGAAAAAAATGACTCTATGTCTCTCTCTGCTGATGTTACTCTCTCATCTTGTCATAAGAAACAAAAGTAGATTAGGATTTAATGTTCAGTTAATGTCGAGGTCATTACAGATAAAACACAAACTCGAACAGGACAAAAGGGAGAGGGGGAGAAAAGTGGCAGTGTCCATTATCTATGAAATCACTCTGGCATTTGCCTAAAGCCCCGGCCCCCATGGTAAGAAAATGCAAACAATGGAGTTGTACTCTACTGTAGAACACGCTGCACTAGAATCTTGTGTGCACTAAACTTCCACATAATCATAGTAACAGTTTTGTCTCTTGTATATACCTCAACTACTGATTATTTCGCTCCTTCAGTTCGGGTATTTAAATCGCTCGACAAATTCCAAAAGTTTACCACCACTGCTGCTAAGACGTTCATTTTGTAGACTACGTAAAGGGCGCAGCACACACTGATGTTTCCTACGCTTGGAGTCGATAAAGATTCTGAGCCCGATTCAATGATGCCACAAATCCAACACGTGGAATTCATCAATAACGTATGATGAATTAAACTGACTGCAGTCCTTTCCAGGCTTCTCGTCCCAGGGTTCGGCTTTGCTATGTGTCACGTGATGTCTCCATATCACAATATTTATTACATCAACGCAGCTCACAGACGAATTTCACAGTAACAACAGACATAGATTATGTTTACACACTGTTGCCTACCAACTTTTGAATGGAATTCACTGAGGAATGTTTTAGCAATATCAATTCAGCTGATGCTTCTGGATTACAGTTGTATGAGTAAAACATAATCTCTTACCTTCTGCGTCACTTGAGCGAACGTTACTTTTGAAACGAGTCGTTTAGTTAAATTTTAACACAGCACAACAGCCTGATTTGTTAAACAATTTTGGAATTAACCAAATGAATAGATCCCCCATGAAACCTGTTACGGTGTTGTTGTTATAGATCCTCAGTTCACAGCAGCAAAATATAGGTTGATGAATGTAACTGGTTTCAGCATTCAAAATATGTGTTCCTTACACGAACCTTTAAAACAAAATTAAAAAGAAATTCAGAAGTGTTGTATGGTATCTATGGAATCAGCAAGCAGTGTGGTGTTGTTGTAGTTTTTCAACGTTTCAATGACGGTTTCTTAAGAAATGCGAACAGTAAAAATGAACTAGAATCGTTATTTATGTGCTTCAATCGAATTTCAGTTGTCAGTTTTCCAACTCTTGTGCAGAAAGATATACGACAATGACTGATAACATCTTTATAGACAGTGCTCAGGCAGTGAAGCTTATTAATGAGAACAGGAATAAGTGTTTTAAGGGTAAGTTAAAAGAGGCGGCACGGGATATTATATACAAAAAGAGATGCTAATGTTAAATTCATTTTATTCGGTAGTAAATTTGTCTCAGTATTTCAACGCTGCTTTCCTAAAAAGTTATCCATCAAAAAGAAACATAGATAACCAAGAGAATTAAAATCTCATATAAGAGGAAGAAGGAAATTTATGTAAAGGCCAGAATAAGTCAAGATCTGACATTACTTGCATACTACAAAAAATACTGCATCATTTTAAGGAAAGTCATTGAAGTGCCAAAAGTATGTACATCCTGACTGAAATTAATAATGTAGGTAATAAGATTAAAACTATATGGGATTTGTCAAACAGGACATGGGATAGCTAGACTGTGTACATGATACCATAACAATGAAACTAAATGACAATGTTGCGACTGATAATTCACAACTTGCAAGTACTTTTAACAATAACTATCTAAACGCCGTAGTAAAAAACTGGTCAAATGGTTCAGTTGAAGAAGCAAGAGAATATATTAAAAATGTCGTTCCACAAAACCTTAAGCAGTTTGAAGTAGTACCAACATCCGTTACTAAAATTAATGGAACTGTAAAAATTCAAAAAGCTCATGGTGTTGGTGGAATTACAAAGTCGAAAAGTAATTCCAACTTAATAAGTAATGTCGCTAGTTATATAATTATGTTATGCATCACTGGCACAGGGAATGTTTCCTGGCAGGTTAAAATATGCAGTTGTTATATCTTTTTATAAGAAATGTTACAAAGAAAACTTAAACAATTATTGTGTAGTTTCCTTAATGACATCTTTCTCAAATTATCCGAAAAAGTAATGTACTCAAGAGTAGTCTCACACTTAAGCACAAACTGTTTACTTAGCATGTCACAATGTGGACTGCGGAAGGATTGCTCCACTGAGAATGCTGTTTGTGCATTCACTCATCAAATCATATAAGCTGTAAATAACGAAATATCGCCAGTTGGTATTTTTTGTGTTCTTTCCAAGGTCTTTGTGTAGATCAAGTTATTGTCTTAGAAAAACTCAAGTTTTATGAAACAGATGACTGGTTTGAATCATACTTAACTAACAGAATGCAAAAAGTGGTGCTCATTCAAACAATGCTGTAACGAATTTTAGTGAGTGCGGAGAAATCACAAGGTTCAACTGCGGATTTAATCCTATTCCTTATAAATGTAAATACAACAAGCAGAATTTGAACTTTTTCAGACTAGTGTTACAACACATTCAATTAGGGAGAAAGTGAGAGAAGAGATTGTAAATGATATTTTCCAAAGAATTATTCTGGGATTCTCAGAAAACGGTTTCTTCCAAAATTTTGAAAAAGAAACACTATATTTCTTGCTGTACAACATACAGTCATGTTAACAATTGATGTAGCACATGAGCAGGAGATAGTAAATAGGTAGATTGCTCCAAATATTTGGATGTACCTACTGATGAAGACTTGAACTGGAAGATGCATATTACTGAGCTTCTCAAACCATGAAGTTCACAATCTTCTGCTCTTCGTGTAGCTGCTAATCTTGGAAACAGACGAATTGATCTCTTGACATATTTAGCATATCTCTTGACATATTTAGCATATTTCCACTCAATAATGTCTTGTGTAATCATTTTCTGGTTTAACTCACCACTCAGAAGGAAAATACTGATTGCAGAAAAGCGAGCAATAAGAATAATATGCGGTGTTCACTCACGGATGTCGTGCAGGTACCCCTTCAAGGAGCTGTACATGATAACTGCACAGTCTAAATACATATATTCGCTAACGACATTAGTCATAAATAATCCATCACAATTTAAGAAGAACAGTGACCTCCATACCTACAACACTAGAGAGGAAAATGACGTTTAGTAACCATTATTAAAACTGTCAGTGGCTCAGTAAGAAGTTCGATTTGCAACAACAAAACCATTTGATCATTTGCCCAATAACATAAAAAGTCTGACAGATAGTAAAACACATTTTAAATCTACCCTAAAATCATTTCTCCTGGACGCCCAATACGAATTTCTATTTAAAAACTGGCGCTTGTAATAAAAAGGTTTTTAAATGTAATTATATGAGTAGGGGTAAAAACTAATGTGTTCATTAACGTTAACAGTAGACATGTATACACATGCTGTAAACTGACTCGTTCCACGTTACTTCGAGAAAAGAAATGTTCAAATGACCTATGGAACGTGTAAGTAACTAAGTGTTGCTATGAACTTGTGTTACGTATATAAAAAAAAAAAGGATTTACATTATACCAGTTTAGGTAAGTGTCAAACAGTCTGCTGCTAGGTGTAGCAATCGACTTTCTTTCTGTAATCGATAATCGATTGTAAAAATATATCTCAACCTCGAAAAAAAATATTACTACAGGAGATAACGAAGCTTTTGCTTTATGGAAACTGACAAATTTCTCGACGATGGCAATTATTCTCTATGACACTCTCACAAAGATATTACAAAATTACGAGAACCTACTAAACAGAATAAATATATTTCTTCCTCTTGCGTAATAACCACAATACTAAATCTATAAAAATTTGGGCTCTTGCAGAGGTATAGCGAAAGACCCTTCCTGCGTGCTGTCTACGAACATAATATGTAGGGGGAAATAGACACTGTGCCCGTGTTTGAGACACGAGATACACATCCAGTCATCCTGAATCGAGTATATGAAGACTTGTCTTGAACAGGAGTGCGGAATGGTTCCTTAAACAGACCACTTCCGCGGCAGTTTCGGTCATAGTTCTCCAACCAAAAGAATGCTCGGTCTCTAATGACCTCGTCATCGAAGAGGTATTAAATCAGATCTTCCCTTTCCTCTCAGTTCAAAGTTACATTGGAAGGAAAGGGAAATTGTAGGTTAACGTCCCGTGGAGGACAAGCTCTGCTGAAGCAGAGCTCAAGTTTGGGTAGAGCAAGCAAGGGGGAGAAAAGCGGCCATTACTGGCTCGCGGTTTACTTGAAGATATGGCGGATAGTATAGTCCTCGTCATTCGTGTGCACATAATTACTTTTTCTGTACAGCACCTGACGACTTTCTTGGGAAATCACGTCGGACATGCTCATTCCGCAGCTCCTAAATGGTAGCAGACAGCGAGCGGTGACCGTCTACGTGTGGTTACGAAGACTATTATTGCTCTCAGGTGACCCCACACACGTGTGCCGTATATTCACCCTGGAACGCGGCGTGCCCGTCTTGACTGCCTCGGAGTTGGAGGGACTCTGATGGCATTGCCACGACGGGACAGTAAACTGTATTCTTCTTCCCTTCCCCCAGGAGCGCAGTGTCACAGAACTGTCGCTGCACTAACAAGGAGAAGGCCTCCGACACGGTCAGCCGATTCAGCTCATATTGGCAGGTCGTTTGTGTACAACCTGTAATGACAGACTCACGAGATATTTTGGCTCAGCATCCTTAAAATTCATAACGCATAATCAACTTAAATTGACGGAAAGTCAGAGTAACGCAAACGTGTCTTTTCCTAGAGATCGAGGAGAGAACTTATAAGACTGCCGAATATGGTAAACCCAGTCAACAAACGCACCGCCGGTATAACGTCCAAGGCGCTTGCCTGGAGAGGAGAGAACCTGTGATCGATTCTCAGATGCAATATGCCGTTTTATTATTCATTTTTTTGTAGGAATAGGATAGTTAATATGATAATAAACAAGGAATGACAACTAAGTAGGCATACAATTTTCTCGAACGACTTGGATTAGAGCAGAATTGGAATTCTAATACTGGCTGCCTTACAATGGCTCTTTCACTCACTCTGTTACAAGTGCTCTCTTTCCTTCGATCAGTTACATGACTGGTACTTGTCATACAAACAGAGGATGGAGATATACTCGCGGCACCTAGAACATCCAATGAATGCTGTCTTCTCGTGGATTTACAGAAGCACAGTGCTATTTTGAAACCTGCAATGAAGGAAGCTCTGTACCGCGGCTCTTTGTAAACAGACATCATGCGGTCTGCTGTCTGTGGTCCCTTGTGAAGAACTGGCAGCAATGTTACTCGGAATCGTTTTCATACGACGAGGTTTAAAATTTTAATTCTTTACAGAACCAAGTCGTTTGAGATGTTTATTTACCTACCTTGACATTCTTGCTTACTGATAACCTTATTAATCTTCCTATTCTTACCAACTTCGATACGGAAAAAAATACAAATAATAGTTACTGCACAAAAATGTTCAAATGGCTCTGAGCATTACGGGACTTAACTTCTGAGGTCATCAGTCCCCTAGAACTTAGAACTACTCAAACCAAACTAACCTAAGGACATCACACACATCCATGCCCGAGGCAGGATTCGAACCTGCGACCGTAGCGGTCGCGCGGTTCCAGACTGTAGCGCCTAGAATCGCTCGGCCACCCCGGCCGGCGACAGTTACTGTGGTGTCACCGCTAGACACCACACTTGCTAGGTGGTAGCCTTTAAATCGGCCGCGGTCCATTAGTATACGCCGGACCCGCGTGTCGCCACTGTCAGTAATTGCAGACCGAGCGCCACCACACGGCAGGTCTAGAGAGACGTCCTGGCACTCGCCCCAGTTGTACAGCCAACGTTCATAGCAATGGTTCACTGACAAATACGCTCTCATTTGCCGAGACGATAGTTAGCATAGCCTTCAGCTACATTTGCTACGACCTAGCAAGGCGCCGTATTCAATTGATAGGTAATATTATGAAGCATGTACCGTAACGAGAGATCTTCTACAATTGTGGATTAAAGTTAAGTATTACATCATCTACGTACTTTATTGGCAATTCTCAAGATATTGTCCTGTTCCAGACCTCACGCCAGTCAGCGTGTAATTAAACGCGTGCATTTCGGTCTCCTCTAGAAACACAGTGTTGACTCTTCTGCCAACACTACAGTTACTGCAGAACGCAAGTTATTTGCTACTCAGCCAGATTCCTTGGATCGCTACACAGGTGGCGCTTTTGTTGAAAAGCATTTTAACTTATGGATACATAAGCGGCAATCGTAACAGTTTTTTTCTTCGATTTCAAGGAAAATATGCGTTTGCGGACCCCACATACGATGATAAATTGTCAATAATCTATCGATAATTTAAATTATCTGTCGATTTTATCTATTTTGAGTCAACTGCGCGTCATGAAGCTTACAGGCGGTTTTCTCAAAAACGGAGGGCTGTTGAATCAAAATATCTCAGTCTTTCAGATGCACACAGGCGGCCTGCCAAATATGAGCCGAATCGGTTGGCCGCGTCTGATTCCTTCCCCTTGTAAGCGACGACTTTTCGCCAGATTTCAACGATTCACCAAAGCAGCATTGTGTACGCAGAAACTACCATCCATCTGCTAATCGATAAGACTTGAATCTGCAGGAAACTCGAGCTAACAAAGCGCTTCCAACGAACTTTTAATCAGAGACCTCCCGAAAATGCCCATTGAAACTTCAATCATACATCCAGCCAACATTCATTCGCTCAAGAAGTCCTTGAGGTATAAATTAGGTAAATTAACAGTAACGGGATGGGTACCCAGAAAATAATCACAGTCTGAATAAGAAGGTTTTTAGCATCTGTCATTTATCTTACCTCTTCTGTTTTAACGGCAGAACAGAACCCAAGAGCATTCATGCCAGAATGTATCTTTCATTCGGCAGCAGAGTGTGCGCCGTATTCGAAACTTCCATGCAGAATAAAATGGTGATTTCTGGTAGCTTTACGCAGTCGTAAGGCAAATACTGGTATCTGTCGGAAAGAGATTTGAATTAAACCAAGACAGGAAAAATAGTGGCCGGCCGAAGTGGCCGAGCGGTTCTACGCGCTACAGTCTGGAACCGAGCGACCGCTACGGTCGCAGGTTCGAATCCTGCTTCGGGCATGGATGTGTGTGATGTCCTTAGGTTAGTTAGGTTTAAGTAGTTCTAAGTTCTAGGGGACTGATGACCTCAGAAGTTAAGTCCCATAGTGCTCAGAGGCATTTGAAAAATAATGACATATCACAACTCAGTCAACTTTCGTAGCCTCCTGATCGAAAAGGGAGCTGTGGATACCCTAAAACACTCCCATCCATTGAGCTTACTTCTCGGGCTCATCTTGTTTCAGCATCCAAACTCGAAGATCGCATTCCTCATTCTTGTTATTTTCCGCCAAACACCTGCCTAAAATTTATCGCTTGCGACTCTCACATCATCTTCAGATATGAAAAAAAAAGTAAAAGTTTCACAAGTCATAAAGTTGTTTGAACACCACGGTGCTGTTATTAGGCACTGTCCTACAGGAAGTGGTATGCTCCCACCTACTTCCCGCCTTCGGACTGAAATACCCGGCCAGTTGAAGAGGGACATAGTTTAACTTCTCGCTGCAACTTGACATTTTTCACAGTAAAATATCATTGCTAGAGGTGAAAGAAGTGCTACGTGACTAAACTTCCGCATGAAAGTACTTCATAGTGCAAACACAAAAGTGAAATACCAAAAACGTCATTGCAAAATGCAGTTCGTTTCACCCCTTTGTACTACACACAGAAGTGACAAAAGTCATCGGATAGCGATATACACATATACAGATAGCAGTAATGTCGCGTACTTAAAGTATAAAAGGGCAGTGCACTGGCGGAGCTGTCACTTCTGCTAAGGTGATTCATGTGCAAAAGGTTTCCGGGAATTGACAGACTTTGAACGCGACAGGCTAGTTGGAGCTAGACGCATGGGACATTTCATTCCGGAAATCGTTGGCGAATTCAGTATTTTGAGATTCACAGCGTCAAGAGTGTGACCAGAATACCAAATTTTAGGCATGATTTCTCACCACGGACAACGCAGCGGCCGACGGCACTCACTTAACGACCGAGAGCAGCGGCGTTTGCATAGAGTTGTCATCGTTAATAGACAAGCAACATTGCATGAAATGACCGCAGAAATGATTGTGGGACGTACGACGATTATCTCCGTTAGGACAGTGCGGCGAAAATGGAATGGCGGCAATAAACCTGATGTAAACATTGCACAATGTATAATTCCGCGTTTGCTGGAACCTCATTGGAATTCAGTTTCACGTGGGACTGCAGCCAAGCTGTCGCGAGTACTGTCAAATCGACTTACAGTTAGCGATAATACGGGACAACAGCTATACCGGCGCATTTAACTAAGCACTAAAAATGGTTCAAATGGCTCTGAGCACTATGGGAGTTAACTGCTGAGGTCATCAGTCCCCTAGAACTTAGAACTACTTAAACCTAACTAACCTAAAGACATTACACACACCCATGCCCGAGGCAGGATTAGAACCTGCGACCGTAGCGGTCGCGCAGTTCCAGACTGTAGCGCTCAGAACCGCTCGGCCACACCGGCCGGCTAACTAAGCACTGGCCGGTCAGCTGACACAGTTAGCCTGCAGTGAAGTGGCCAGCTGCAGTTCACACGTAAAACGAGACGAGGAGACGGGCAATACAGCTTTGAATGTCGTCTGGTGATCTCTTAGCTACTTACTTATCCGAATCCGAGAAATGCATTTCAGTTCTGAGAAATGCATTTCAGTTCTGGAAGACACGTACCCAAATTATCAACAAGGCACTGTGGAAGTTGGTGGTGGGTCCATAATGGTGTGGGCTGTGTTTACATGGAAAGGACTCTGTCCTCTATTCCTACTGAACCGATCATTGAATGAAAATAGTTATATTCTCAAACAACGATGGAATTTTTATAGATGACAATGAGCCAAGTCACTGGGCCAAAATTGTTCACAATTGCTTTGAACAACACTATGGACAAGTGAGCGAATGATCTGGCCACCCAGATTGCCTGGCATGAATCTCATCGAAGGTTTTTGCGACATAATCGAGAGGTTAGTTCGTGCACAAAATCCTGCACCGGCGACACTTTCGCAGTTATGGACCGCTGTAGAGGCAGCGTGCTTCAATATTTCTGCACTGGACTCCCAACGACTTGTTGAGTCCATGCCACGTCGAGTTGCTGCATTACACCCGGTAAAAGAAGGCCCGGCAAGATATTAGGAGGTATCCCATTATTTTCATCACCTCAGTGTATGATGTATGTGCAGATATAAAATATACTGTGTAGCTAGGAAGATGGGGTTAGCAACAACTTGGTCATGTGAGTCAATATGTGATAGAACGTCTATGCTCATTTTCACATATTCATGTCATACATATAACTTCAAATAAATGATATAAAAATGTGGAAAAAGTATACTTTGTAAACAGACCCCCCTCACTGGCTGCAGACCTGCCAGTATTGCCCGGTACTGGTCAAACAACAAGAGAAGGAGCTCTTAACGACTTGCTTGTCTGCAGTGTGTGTTTTTATTCCGCCTAATCTGCCAATTGCCCCTCATTACAGGTTTTCCAGTAAATGATACTTCAATGCCTTTCGATCAGTCTAGATATCGCAACTGTCTTCCTCTCTCCTGAGAGTATACTGCGACATTTGAGTTTCTAACCATCAGTTGTCTACTGCGTACAGATGTCGAAAGTGCAAGCAATGCCGCTGGTTTGCTACGGTGGTTCTGCGCAGCAATTCCTTCGTAACAAGACACTCACCTTTCATGTCAACAGCTTTATATTTTCTGAGCCATTGGAGTTTTGTGATTTTTATTGTAAACTGTGTTGTGAGGAGTGCGAATGCTAACCAAAATGAAAATCTTCAAGTTTTGTGCCAGTCGTAAGTTTTCAGTTTAATCCATCGCGCATTTCTGTGATTAAACCAACCATCATAAAAAGGAAGGCATATCTTACGTAAAATTTTAAGTATCAAGCTTTGGCGACTTAATGGAGCAGAATGTGAGATGGCCATGTCGTTATGCTTATAAGTAACTGAGTAAGTCACAGTATTTACCGGTGTGGAAGGCAGTTACAATGTGTTTTTGCATTCTGAACTGGGGAAATCGCATTTTCTTTTCATTATACACCCAGTGGGACGTAGTTGTGTTTGTCTTCCTGTCGTCGGCACGCCCTTTAGTACGAGGACTGGTTTGATGCAACTATCTGCGATACTCAATCCTCTGCAAGCCTCTTCATCTCTGTGTAACTACTTTAACCTACATCCATTTGAACCTGCTTACGGTATTCATGCCTTCATCTCCATCTACATTTTTATTGCGACCCTTTCATTAACAAATTAATAGTTTGCTGATACCTCAAGGTGTCTTATCTATCGATCCGTTCTTACAGTCATATTGTGACCTAAGTTTGTTTTCGGCAATTCGAACCAGTACGTCCTCGTTAATTACTCGACCGTGTTACTAAGAAGTTACATTTCTAGTCACAAGTTTAAGATGAAAGAACTTACATCACAAATTTAGAGCAAACAAATCATGCGGTCATGCAATTTCATTTTATGTGTTATGTCACATGCAAAGAGAGACAACGAGCACTTAACGACAGCAGGGACCGAGCGCTTAACGACAGCAGGGACTGAACAATCTACTTCCCCATAGTGATAAAATTTTCTCGGGCTTCCAGTGGTTTAAAATTCACGAGATTTCGGCAGAGTTCTCCTCGGCCATTCTCAAGTGGCGAATGCCGAATGATAGCTGCTGCCGTCCTTATATGGCCGCGCTGTCTTCAGTGACGTCGAGTTAAAAAGGTTGAAGCGGACGCGGCAAGCATGGAATGACAACATTACCAATATGGCGCTGGAGCGAGGACCAGTGACGTCACAGAAGACAGCACGGCAGCAGCTATCATTCGACAGTCACTACCTGACAATGGCCGAGGAGAACTTGGCCGAAAGCTCGTGGATTTTAAACCACTGGACGCGGCTGGAAACCCGAGAAAATTTTATCAGCATATATCTCCGCAAAACTACGCATTTGTACACTTCTACACATGACACAATTCACTCTATGTTGCAGAATTTTCTGTAATGGTGATATTCCTGACAAGTGCACTCCATGTACGATGGGATGCTAAAAGTAATGCTTCCGAAGTAATGCCTCCGAATTTTTTATTCTGTTCTCGATATCGTTTGAAGTATTACTAGAAGCGTTCAGTAAGTACTGCAACATTTTTTTAAGCGGGTTGGCTTTGTTCAGGATTCCAATAAGCCACATTATTCCCCACTGTTTTGGCTACAAAAGCCTATTTTTCAACATAATCTCCGTTCAATGCGATGGCCTCGCGCCACTTCATTGGGAGGCCCTGTACGCCCGCATGGTACCACTCTACTGGTCGAAATCGGAGCCAACTTCTTGCAGCATCAGTAACCTCCCCATCATCCACATACTGCTTCCCGCGGAATGCATCCTTCATTGGGCCAAACAGATGGAACTCTGAAGGTGCGAGATACAGGCTGTATCGTGAATGAGGAAGAACAGTCGATTTAACTTTTTGTGAGCTCCTTGCGGATGTGCAGACTTGTGTGAGGCCTTGCATTGGCGTGGAAGAGACGTTCCTTTGCATTTTTGTGGCGACGAACACGCTGAGGTCGTTTCTTCAATTTCCTGACGGTAGCGCAATAAACTTCAGAGTTGATCGTTGCACCATGACGGAATACATCGAACAGAATAACCCCTAGAAGACCGTCGACATGACTTGACTGACAGCGTGCGACTCTGATATTTTCTTCGGAGCAGAGATGATGTGGCACCACGAAATGGATTGCCGTTTTGCATCTACCTACATTTATCTACATTTACACTCCGCAAGCCACCCATCGGTGTGCTAGCTGTAGACCGAGCAGGCTCATTCTCTGCTGCGTTTCCGCGTTGTTAACACGCATGGTGCACAGTACGATGGGGCGGAAAGGAAACAATATGTCATTTGAAACGAGACAACTTGTTATTTTCCATCACGCTAAAGGACGTTCCGAAAGACGGAGTGCCGCAATGTTACAAATCATTTGGAGTACTGTAGGTGGCATTGTACGAAGATTCAACAGAGAAGATAGAGTTGAGGATAAACCAAAAACAAGGCGACCACAGAAACTCAATAGCAGGGAGGAAACCAGACTAATATGAAAAACTGAAACAAATACAAGATTGTCGGCAACGAAAATAGCTGCCGCAGAGCAGCAGGAATATGGGAAGGCGGTGCACCCTGAAACAGTCCGACGAATTATCAGACGAGAGGTGTATAATGGTCGAGTAAGCAGGAAGAAGCCTATGATAAATGAGAGGAATAGAAACAAATGACTGGGCTTCGCGAAGCAGCACGTAAATAAAAGTGTCAGTTTGTTGGTACGAAATATTTTTTGTCGATGAAAGTCAAGTGCAGATGTACTCCTCAAACGGAAGACCTATGACTTGGAGAAAACCACGTGAAGAATTTCAATCGAAGCATCTACAACCCACAGTTAAACACAGTGATGGAGGTGTCATGATTTGGGGTTCTATGTCGTCATCTGGGGTAGGCGAATTAGCATACATTGAAGGAAACTGGACAAGCATAAGTATCTGAACAAGTTTCGGGCTTTCGAGGACGTTCAAATTGTCTCAAGACAATGATCCGAAGCATAAAACGAATATTGTGAGACTACGGGCGCTGTATAATTGCTCTAAGGTTTTGGATACCCCTCCTCAGAGTCCAGACTTGAACACAATAGAAAATTGAAGTGAATTGAAGCGAAAAGTATGGCAAACTCCAGTGACATCCAAACAAGCTTTAAAGGAACGAATACTGGAGTGATGGCAACAAATAAGTCCTGATTATACGCGAAAGCTCGTTCACAGCATGCCTAAACGCTTGGAACAAGTGATTAAGCAAAAAGGACTGCTTACAAGATATTAAAATGTACAAGGTTGTGATTGTCATACTTGCCACCCGAAAACTTTTGTGGCTATGATAGTGGGCAAGTTTCTTTATGTATTATTGTTTATGTTGTTTGAGTTACGTTTGCAAATAAGAAAATGCTGTTCTGTTATTTATTACACAGTCCTATATCATTTTGTGCCGAGACTACTCCTGTAATATGTGATGCCAGTATATAATGAAGTAAATATAAAACATAACACTGGTGGCCGAATACTTTTGTGAGTCACTGTACAGCGCTGCCACCTATCGGAAATTTATGAAACTGCAGGTGCTTATGCGGGAATATTCCACAATGTCCCATTACAAATTCCGAATTTTTAACCGAAATTAGCCGAGACAAAAATATGTGTTGCGTTACTTATTGATCGGCCCTCGAACATCTCGTACATATTACTCGGTCGACTACCTGCTTCGCTGGCTCAAGCTGCAAACCTCTGCTTCTAGAGGACTCCATATCATAGTCGGTGCGTGAGAAAACTGAAACCACGAGTTCGAAGGGTTTGTTCACGCACAGACAACTCTCTTTTTCAGTATGACAGTGTCAGACCACACACAAGCGCTGCAACATATGTAAGATCCGACGCTTTGGGTTCACTGTCATCGATCATCCTTCATACAGTCCCGACTTGGCCCCATCTGATTTTCATCTGTTTACAAAACTTAGAGTACACCTTCGAGAACCTCACTTTCATAGTGATGAAACGGTGCAAGCAGAGGCGAGTTTGTAAGTATGTCAACAAACTGAAGCGTTCTACAGTGACAGTATGAACAAACTTGTCTTTCGTTGGAAGAACTATGTTCGTTGCTAGTGCAACTATGTCGAGAAATTGTAGACATGAAGAATAAATATTCTTCTTTTGGATTTGCAGGTGTTGTATTTATGCCGTGTTCACAGTTAAAGTTATTGGATATAAGTTCCGCCTTTTATGCAAAAACACTGTTTTTTCTTCTTACCCAAACATGTTTCGGCGCCTCTGTACCATCATCAATGGGTTCTATTTATTGAAAATGTAAATAATGAACATATTTCAAGTTGTGACCGATGTAACAAAGTGAAGCCTAAAGACACTTATTGTTAGTTTTTGTTCTTGCCGTGATTTTACAAAATATGGTTTTGCAGGACCATCTGTATGGTTTCCTGCACTGTTGCTTGTCATATGGAAATCAAACTTTATTTTTTTTTAATCAAGGGATGTGTTACCTAACATTTACATCGTTTGGTTTGCAGGTGACAAGCTATCACTGCAGAACACCATACAGATGGCCCTGCAAAACTTTATAATGTAAAATCATGGTAGGAACAAAAACGAACGAAACTTCCTTTAGGCCTCACTCTGTTAGATCGGTTACAACCTAAAATATACTCACTTTTTACAGTTGACAACAAACAAAACCCACTGATGATGGTACAGAGGTCTCGAATCATGTTTGGGTAACAAGAAAAAACAGTGCTTTTGCGTAAAAGGCGGAACCTATATCAAATAATGAAGAATAAAGATGAAGAATGTTAATAAAGATTGTTTTAATTAAAAGGCTTTAAGAGTTTTCAAATAATAAAATTCGGAGGCATCACTTTCCAGCACGCTTATAATGCTTTAGGTAACTGCAGTCAATTATTATCAATTCAGGACGTAACCTAAACTGATGACTCCCCGCATTCTGATACAAAAAATTTTCAAATCTTGCAATTAAGATATGTTTATGTTGACGGTTTAAACATCGAAACGCGTTGTGAATGAAAAGAAAATGTTGTAACTGACCCACAATTGAAATTTTTTCGTGTTATTTTATGTGCTGATAGTGATTAATAACAACACTTTCTGTCGCTTCTGCATGGCGCCTGGCAATTAACTTTTTGCAAATTTCATTATTGTTCCAGGTCCAACAAACGTTCAACCAGTGACGTATCTACTCCTGACGTGAGAGGCGAGACTTTGGCTCACCGCCAGTCCAGAACCAGCGCTCCCCACCTCATCGTAGCAATCGCCTGGTAATTAAGTCTTGATAAATCAGCCACGGAAATCTTACACAGCTTAACCGTAGATATTGTTCCCAGTGACGATGGATGTTTGTTCCGTCAACTGTAATATTAAGTTAGGTGATGGTCTGGATCCCCAGGTAGTCTAAAGCTTGTGAAAGCGTCCCTGGCACGTTTGGAAAATACTGGTACCAAAGCGTTTCACAACCACTGTGAAGGCAGTTCAGTATAGTCTTGGAGTCCTGCACGACCTGGCTGCTCATAAATCTACTCTACACATCTAGCGCTACATACACGGGTATTACTCAGCGTTCTGTGATTAAATCTATCGTTGTTTTATAACGATTTCAAATATGCAAGATAATAAAGGCTTTTGCATATTCTCCGACTGGTAAATAGTGTCTGGACACTCCTATGTAAAGCGGAACTGACAACTAGACGTCACCAGAGGTGGACCCCCAGCGTAAAAGGCGGCGGGGGGAATTGTGTTGCCAGCAGAGATGCAGGAACGCCAGAATGGATCGGTGAGGAGGGCCCAGTGATTTCGAATGTATTCTCGTCATTGGATGTCGCCTGAGTAACATATTCACCAGGGACATAACAACACTCTTAAAGCTGCCCAAGTCGACTGTTGGCTAGGTGCTTGTGAAGGAACAAAGACAGCTAAACTAAGACCAGGGAGAACTCACGTACTGACGGACAGGGAAGTCGAGCACTGCACAGGATGGCTGTAAAAATGGCATCAGATCTCCCAAAGGAATCACTCGCGAGTTCCAAAGTGGTACCAGCAGTCCAGCTTGCACGATGACTGTGTGTATGGAGTTAAAGTGAATGGGGTAGAATGGTCGAGCGTCTCCTCATAAGCCACACATTTCTGCAGTCGTGAGGTGATGTAAAGAGCGACGCCACTGGGAAACAGATAGATGGGAACGTGTGGTTTGGAGCAATGAAACACTCTATATACCGTGGAGATCCGATGGAGTACAAAGGGTGCGAATGGCTGGAGAAAGTTAACTGCAATCGCGTGTAATGCCAACAGTGAAGTGATTACGGCATGATCCTGTTATTACACTTAAGAAAACACTGACTGCGGACAGATATGAACACATTTTACAGCGTTGTGTAGGGCGTACAGTAGAGAAACTTTGCGGAGACCAAGACTGTTTGTACTAGCATGGTAATGCATCCTGCCATAAAGCAGCATCTGTGAGGCACTGGTTTTCGCGCAGTAACACTCCTGAGGATTTCCTGTCCAGAATCCCGACCTGAACCCAATGGGACACTTTCAGGATGAGTTAGAACGGCGATTTCTCTCCAGACTCCAGCTTCCAAAACCACGGACAACTTTCTCTGCTTTCAGCTCTTGAGCAAGTGTGAGCTGCCGTTTGTGCACAGACATTCCAACACCTCACTGAAAGTGTCCCCAGCGGAGTTCAAGTCATCAAAAAGGCGAAACGTGGACACACTCCAAATTAATATCCAGGAACAGGGTCCGGATACTTTTGATCTGATACTGTATCAATTTTAGTCTCACACAATGTTGTCTCTTCATGTTTTCGAAGAATTCACCAACTTCTTGGGGCGATTTTTCTTGAAGAAGAAAAAGAAGTCGTTCGGCGACAAATCAAGCGAATACGGACAATGAGACATTAATTCAAAGTTTTTCCCCGTCACATCATCAACTGCCTGATGTGCTGTGCTGTAGCTGGTACTGTCATGATGAAGAATGATATGAAGTTCTTGGTCGTTCTTCCTGATTTCATCGAGAATTCGTGGCAAACAAATCGTTGCATACCATTAAGAATTATTTACTCTTCCTTCCTCTAAAGCAATGGCCCCTTGTGACCAAAGAAACAGCCGATAAGTTTTTTCGGGAACGAGTTGCGAACGAACCATTTTTGTTGGTTTAAGGTCATAATGAAGCACACGAGCCGTTGGATTTGCATTTAGTCGGTGGTATTACTTGAATATTTCCTTACAGCAACTGGAGCGAGCTCAATGTTGAGCTCCAGTTGATCAAATTGAGTGGAATGTGTTGCGAACAGATTTTTTTGAACTTTTATGTTCATGCAAAATTGAATGTAATGCAATATTGGAAATTCCTAAGGATACCTGTATCGCAAGGTAAGTAACTTCAAGAATCAAGCTGCATCGATGTGTTTTGGAAGAACTGATTTTAGTCCACCTTCACGAAATTCATCACTGTCGGAAGCACGATAACAATAAAATTCTGCAAATCTGTTGTAAAGATACCTTTCTGAGGACAATTGCTTACGAAAGTTGAACGAAGCTACACCAAAAATGTTCTTCAGTTTACAGACTATAGCACTTTTGTTTTTGCTTTTATTTTCTTCTGTTGCTCCTAAAACTCAAGTTGCCGCCATTTCCGTAAAAATACTTGTTGAATATTAGCCACAATATGTAAACAGCGAAAGACAAGTTTTCTGTCTATAAACAGGTGCAATTAAAAACCTGTCGAGTTTTTTCAATATCTTTCAATGTTTCTGTTTGCCTATTGAAGCCAACACGGATTTTTTAAAATTTCTCATTTAGTTTTCTTCCATCTCTCGAATCTTGCGAAATCTTGAATTGTTTAGAAAATGGGTTGTTTAGGTGGACAGCATAGCAGCTATGCGCCTAGACCCAGTTCTCGTTGTTTTGCTTTTAATAAATAGGAGAGATCAAACAGATAATCAAATAGCTCAAGACTAACAAAGCACCAGGGGAAGATGGCATCATGGCGGAAATGTGAAAAATCGGAGGAGAGCTCGCTGCTGAAAGAATCCATCATCTTACAAAAGAAATATGCAACACTGGACGGATCCCAAATAACTGGAAATGTGCGCTCATACAACTCGCTTCATAAAAAGGGTACCGTAATCGAACGGGTCCAGATATTTACAGGGGGATCTCTCTACTTCTAATAGTTTATACGATACTCTCTAGATCTGAAGAACAGGCTGGTCACCTCACTGGGGAATATCAAATTGGTTTCTGGAAGCGAAGAGCATGCTCCAAAGAGACACAACACTGTGGTGATCTTTATCGACTTTAAAACGGCATACGACTCGATAGACAGACATACATTACTCAGTACCTTGGAAGAAATTGGAATTGAAAAAGACGCTCTGAATTTGGAAGGAATGACAGAAATACTCCACGGAAGAGAAAGCTAGAACCTGGGAAATGAAGTATTTATCTTTTGCCGACTACCTTGCTCTCTTAGCTAACAACCGAGAAGACGCTGGAAAGATGTTCGAGAGTCTTCATGAAATCGCAGAGAGGGCATGGAAGTAAATCATGGCAAGATTAAGAGGACAGACGGAGAAGTTTATACATACGGCGGAATGAATTCACTCCTACGGACTAGATAAGGAAGCGAATAAAGGAATAGCTAGACAACTAAATCTGGCCTACAAGATAGCACAGGACATGTACAACAAAAGGGCATTATCCACGAGGCCAAAACCAGGCACTATAACTCGGTGGTACAATTTGAAGGATTGTACACTTCAGAGTGTCTTATTTTAACTACGAAGGGAAAGCTTCAAGAACTTGAAAAGAATACAGAAATATTTTGGGAAAAATTCTCGGACCACAGAAGACTACTGGTGGGATTTGGAAGAAGAGGGAAAAAGAACAACTCTACAAGTACACTGAAAAGATCAGGGGCACGATGAAGAAGCACAGGTTGAAGTTCTACAGGCACCTACTAAGGAAGGATGAATGCTGACTGAACAAAATGATCTTCAAGTAAATCGTGGGGCTCAAGGCCAGTTCTGAAAGGGTAGATGAGGTGAAGAGGGATGGAGCGGAAGTCGGAATTACGCCAGAGACGGTCCACAATAGGAGAGAGTTCAGAAGGAGAGTTAACAGTATAGAATTATTTCAAGAGGAACTACCAAACAGGAGGCCCACACCGATCATTTCCGAGCAGGAAATAAAAAAAGAGAAATGAAGGAATGAAGATGTTCTGGGAGGCTTGGAGAAGAAAAGCCAAAAAGTCTTAAATTCTTTGCGGTCTACAGTTGGCCAAATGCTGAAATAAAAACAAAGGAAGAGAGCAAAAGTGACAAGTGAAGCACTGAACAAAGTACAACTACAGCAGGCAACTATTTACGCCGCTATATTCCAGCGAAGACGATTTCAAAGGAACGATTCCATACAGCACCCTGCATTAAGCCTATTTAAAATAAAATTTTAAACAAATGTGCGCAAGTTCGGTTTTGCAGAAGCTACGTGATTTGTAGTTTATGTAGGGGGAGCTTCGGGAAGCTACTTCGGGTATAGACAAAAAAGAATGTGGACAAAGGGTGAGGGGAAGTGTTGGTCACTGGCTGTTTCCTCTGCGCAGAGCGGCGGGCGGCCAGCGCGGCCTCTGATTGGTCGAGGCGAAACGCCGCCCGCGCCCCTGCGCCCCGCCGCAGGGGATTGTGGTCCGCCAGCCAGTTCTGCTACCAGCGCGGCCGAAAGCTACCACAGTCGACCATGGAAGGCCAGGGCTTCAGCTTCGGGCAACCGGTGTCCATCGTCTGCCCGGTCATCCGGGCTCCACAGCGCGCCGTCCAGGAGGAACAACAGGTACTGTGAGCTACCGCCTGCCCGTCGCATGCTGCTGCTACTTCTTACTGAGCACGAACTTGCACCGCCATGCGTGACCTTAAGATTTTGAGCGAGAATGCCCAAGACGCTTTCATCTCCACACGTTCAAATAAACTGCTGCTGGTGCTTCGAACCTCAGACGATGATACGCAACGCTTTGTCGCTGTGGCCTTGTTACGAAAAAAGAGGGAAATCTGATATTCTGCTAGTTGAAGATCCATCCACATGATCAGCATATTTATCTAAAGATAAACTTAGAAACCTCCTTGAACCATTTGTAGCGGGGGCTGATGGGAGCGACAGTAAAGGCATTTCCCATTTACAGTAGTCCCCATCAGCCACCGCGCCCAGTGTTAACTTTGTTTGCGCGAGTAATGTGTTCCCGAAAATGATGAAAATTTATTTTGCTACGTTTGATCGATTTCCACTCTTCCCTTCTCATAGCGTTCACCCTGAGATTTTTTCGGGTCGGTTTTTTAAAAACTTAGTAAAATAACAGAAATAAAACCAATACAGTAAAAGTAAACGACGCAACCAAAATTCATTAATACAAAAGAAAGTATCGCTTGAACGAGTCCACTTACAAACGAAATGTCTATGCTTTACACTTTGGACTACAATCAGAACGATTAGTGCACCTGTAAATGACGCAAGCTGACATGTTTTATCAAAACACTGCCACCGAAAGCAAATGTTTGGGACAACTGACATGGCGGACAGCGGCTTCGAGTCTCTGACGTCATGACAACTCCCCTTAGTATTCCTCCATGTTGGACGTCATTCTATTAAAAAGCAGAATGCTAATAAGGGAAGCACCAACACTACACGAAAGAGTCGGAACGTGAAAGAGTGACACGCAACACAGACTGTAACGTTTGGTACGTGACTGTAAATTCTAGTGTGTTGGTTTATGAATTAGAAATAAATTAGTTTCTTGCACTTACTGGTTTAAAAAATTTAGTTTGACGTCGAATCGCTTCATTACGTCACCATGACACGCTACTAATCAGCTGTCTTATATTTTGAGTTCCATCTTGCCAATGAAGGTCACGTTTTTCATTAAACACAAATTTTTCGTGTTCACCGCAACATGGTGTTGATACACTTTTCATTGTATTCCGTATTGTGTGTTTTTGTTAACACAATCGATGTTAAGACATGTCTAAACCTGTGTCGACAAAAGCATGTTCTACAATAAAAAATGTAGAGAGCCACTCAATTTTGTAACTCTAAATGTGTGTATGTGTTCTGGCAAAGCACACAAGACAATGAAAAGCGGATCAACGTCTTATTTCGCAACGAGAGGTGCAGTTCTTTGGGATAGTTAAGATGATACTCATTTTTGGTCGGACTCGGTTGCACATTTTCAACTAGATTACCTGTTTCGAACACTGGTGTCTTTAACTCCAGTACTTCTGTAATTATTTTCGTATTTATCAATGATGGTTAATTTGGAAGTAACTTATGGATTTCTTGTTGCATTTTTATGTAGGAGCTCACACGTATTTATTGACCATTTCAGCAGTTCGCAGAAATAGTCACAAAGATGTTACATGTTGTCAACGGAGATATGTTAGAGATCGTCCACAGATTAGTGTGCTAGTACTATTACTACTGTTGATATTACTACAACTACTATTTTTTTTCTCTTAAGCCCTTCTAAACGATCAAACTTGTGTGTCAAATCTGCTGTTTGCTGTACATATGTTTGTCAAAAACAAGCGTACAGACGTACAAAGTTTGTCAAATTTAACCTCACTCTTGAAGCAGCTGCCACGCAGTGCGTATTGTGTCGTATTTTGATACTAGTGCGAAATGTAGGACGTGCAGTGTACGATACAGACTGTGAACCTGTAAACTCTGCTCCAGTTGCTAGACGTCTCAAAGTTACAAACATAGCCCGGCAGGTAAATGACTATTATTTGACAAATACCTGCGTAAATTAGCAAGCTTGTTCGTTGTCTGATCGTTTACGAGGGGATGATGTGTAACATCATCTCTCTGTTGACAATACGTAACACCTCTGTGACGTGAACTGTAAAAATGGTGTACAAATATGTGTAAGCTTCTACATAAAAAGACAACAACAAATACGTTAGTAAAAACTGCGTATCTTTGTTGACTGTGGATGTAATTTTTATTTTTAATGAGTGCTGTGGACTTAAAAATTCTCCACTATCGGGACTGATTAACCAATTTCCGGTTTTCAGCAACATTTTCATAATGCATCAAATAAAATACAACAGCTGGTTTATGGTTTGTCAGGTAATCGTAATACAGCCACATGATGAACAAAATATTCGAAACACTAAAATGTTTTAAAAATACGTCATCAGCATATTGGTTGGTAGTTGTTTTAAAACGACTGAGATCATACAGCTGCCATAATATCAAACTGTCATCTGCTAACAGAACGAGTCACAAAGCGTGGTTCGCATGTCATCATAAAAGGGGTAAGTAACTGAGTAAATTCTACTAAAGAAAGCCATACTGCAGATAATTTTGTTACTACAGCAATTTTCTATTCACATTTTTTTGGCTTCACCAACTGTCAGCCATGTCACGTACCAGTAGTGTGTAGGACTAGATTAACGCCTTTCTTCCGAGGGTGGAGGTGGGGGTGGGGGAGGGGGAAGAGGACTACCATAGGGCAACCTATCTTGCCTTAACCTCGTAGTAAGAAAGTGTGCAACTGGATCTCCTAACACTTGTCAGAAGCAGATCATATGCAGCAACCTCTCTCTCCCCCCCCCCCCCCCCCCCTCCTCGCCATACTGACAGGCTTCTGATTTAGCGCCAGAGACAAGTCGTGCTCCAGTACTCCCGAATAAACGCTTCCAGTAATTCGAAATAGATTTGCAAGACTGCCTCAAAAACTTGCACAAAATCGCTTCAAGCGATCGAGAACGTACTCGTCACTATGCCTGCAGAGGCATTCATAAACGAAAATTAATGAAACGTGCACTACACAGGGTGTGCGGAAATTTCTGTTACAATCCTCTAGGACTTGTAGAGGGGAGTGAGTACATAATATTTTGAACAGGAACTCATGTCATGAAACGTACCGTTTCCGTTCTACAACAGTTTGAATTCAGACGTTTAACTCGTCCACTTCTGCTTGAGGAATTCAATTAGGCGTGATGCAGCACAATTATAAGATAACAAGACAGACGTCGAGTGACATCAGGTGACCGTCGGACGCAGTACACGTCATCCCGTCAACTCTATTGCATACCAGGACGAGCAGCTCTGAGACTTTTCTCTTTCCCTCAGCAAACGTGGACGCGTTACACGCATGGGACTGAAATCGTGGTAAACATGGGTTGCTATTCGAAATATTATGTACCTCTGCAAGTCCTAGAAGTTTTTAATAGGAATTTCCGAGCAGCTTGTATACATGGACAATATAACGTGACATTTTTACTGCGGATGCAGGAAGCAAAAAACAAGCGATCGTCGTCGCACCACGAAGGAATTTTCTGAATGGGACGGAAATATGTGATGCAAATGAACAGGCAAACAAATTATTACAATTCCTGAAAAATTGAATGATTTATCCAACAAAACGAGCTTCATAAATTGAGCCAGTTAGTAACGCGTTGGTCCTAGTGTAGGCAGTTATTCGTGTCGGCACTGATTGATAGCGTTGTTGGACGCCCTCCTGAGGGATATCGTGCAAACTTCTGTCCGACTGGCTCGTTAGATCGTCAAAACTCCAGAGCTAGTTGGAGGGCCCTGCCCATAATGCACTAAACATTCTCAGTTGGGAAGAGGTCTGGCGATCGTGCTGGCCAAAGTAGGTTTTGGTAAGCACGAAGCCGAGCTGTAGAATATCTCGCCGGTTGTGGGCGGGCGTTATCTTGCTGGAATGGAGCTCAGGATGGCTTGCCACGAAGGGCAACAGAACGGGTCGTAGAATATCGTCGACATTGTGCTGTGGTTGTGCTGTAGGGGTGCTGCGGATGACAAATAAAGCGGTTCTTCTATGAAATACGTGGGACCTGAGATCATCACTCCTGGATGACGGATCGTATGACGGGGCGACAGTCAGTTTGGTACCCCATCGCTGTCAGGGGCGTCTCCAGATATGCCTTCGGCCTGGTATGTCAGTGACTGGAGTAGAATTGTCTTCAGTGACGAGTTTCGGCGAAGACGCGTGTGGAGACGCCTAGGACAGCTCTCGGATACGAACCTGACTGGCGCACGCCGTACGGCCCGATAGCCACGAGTGATGGTGTCTGTGTTGCTAGCGAGCAGTTCAGAAATTCCAAGAAAAAAAGGCGAGGGTGTAAATGCCTATACTAACAGGAAGAAAAATTCGCCAACGTCTCCACCGATTGTTACACGGCTCAAGATGATCCCCCTGAGAACCAGTTGTGATGAGACAAAATTAAACATTTCAGCTGCAGTCTACATTTAGATATGGTTTAAGCTACTGGTAGTCGCCACTGACAGACACGGTTATTGCGCCCATTCAATGGGGCAGTTTTGAGGTAGAAGCTATTATTTATTTGGCAGTACACTGCACCCATAAGTCAGGCAGTACAAACCCGGTTATATTCTAAAGCAGTGGTAGTGCCGTTACATAATATCGACAGTACAGTGGTAAAATTATTACTAACCTTATGTATATTACACTGTCAAAGATCTTTGACAAATCTTTTAAGCAAGGATCACACTTAGGACAGTCAAATAGTAGATATCATTACAAAAGGTGGGGAGAAGATTTCATTTTTTTACCTTGTTTATATGGTCGAAAAGACTGGGAAAATCAAGTTTTACTAACAAAATTTATGTTGGACAAACATTTTGTAGTCACAAAACATTGAAATTTTGCAGTTTTTTCAAAAAATCTGTTTGCTGTGCTCCTAGCGCTCAGACGTCTATTTTTTTTTTTTTTTTTCAAAACAGCAGGAGATTCTCTACCAATTCGATTACTACGGTTTTTTTCTGCACCCAAAACCACGAACGCTACAGCCATCAACAAAAATATAAATTTTTCAAATTTTCTGCAAAATGTCAAAATACCTAGTTTTCGAACACTTATTTCAATCTCTGTTTACACAAAAGTAGTATAATAAGTTATATATTGGAACCAAACATCTCATTTCGCGTTATTGGATTACTCCATGTGCTGTCTGATGACTGCTGAGCATCCATCTATTGTAATTCGTACATTACTAGTCGAAGTTGAGGACTAGGTAATTTCAGCCCTGGCTCGTACATTACTAGTCGAAGTTGAGGACTAGGTAATTTCAGCCCTGGCTCATGAATCTTTGTAAAATTACAACATTTACTAATTATGTTGTATTAAATAACCAGAGGCAGAAAACTGTACAATTTTTAGTTGAAATAGGCAAACCAAAATAGTTAGCTAATTATATTTAACCGAAATAGGTGGCTAATTATACTTGTGTACGGAAATCATGCAATACAAAAGAAACTTACGCAGCTTTTCTGTAATAAAAAAACCCTAATATATACTAACACTTAGTCTACTATTATCACTTCTGGATGCATAATACTTCTGACAGTGTACTTCAACCTTTGGCGCATTTGAGATGGATATGAGTCTCTTCCGACGTTTTAATGGGCCAAGTTTCTCAGCGTCGACAGAAGTGCCTTGAGTAGCAAAACCAAGGTAAGCAAATTTTGTGGGTCCCTGCTTGACCTCTCCTGCTAGCTGTGAGTAAGCATCTTCCAGTTCGCTGATTTTGACGTCTTTTCCTCAATAATTTCCATAAAAAATTCTGGCAAGATTTCACAGTTGACTCCACTGCATTTCTTGTAAATCGTAGGGCATTTCAAATTTGCCCTTTTTGCAGGACCGCACTCCGTCACAGTTCAGTTAACGTGAGTACAAAACGACGTCAAGAATTGATTCAGATGTTGGTTATTCGCTCGTTACAACATGCCTGCAATCATGGGTACTGCAAGCCCAGCCCCATTTCTCAGGAGGTTTCCAATCTCTCATCCAGTTTTCCACTTGCTAGTAACTCCGTACCGAGTGACGTTGCACAGCATCTTGTGTAGATGGCAGCCTTGCAGACTTGAATTTGCTTTTTGTGGCAGACTTGGCGAATAATGCAAATCGCCTGGCGCCTGGAGCTGCTGACACCTCCACTATGCAATGCGATAATAAACTGTGCTCCAGCAGTTATTCTTTCTACAGCTACATCTACATCCACAGTCCGCAAGCCACCTGACGGTGTGTGGCGGAGGGTACCTTCAGTACCTCTATCGGTTCTCCCATCTATTCCAGTCTTGTACTGTTCGTGGAAAGAAAGATTCTCGGTATGCCTGTATGTGGGCTCTAATCTCTCTGGTTTTATCATCATGGTCTCTTCGCGAGTAGGAGGGGGCAATATACTGCTTGACTTCTCGGTGAAGGTTTGTTCTCGAAACTTCGAGCTACTGAGCGTCTCTCTTTCAAAATCTTCGACTGGAGTTCTTCACGGATAGCATCTGGTTTCTCGACCGTGCCAAATACTGAGTCTAGGTCTTCATGTTTTTTGACAATGCCGCTAAACTTCATTTTTCCTTGACCGAAAAAACCGGATGTTGTATCACATCCACAATGGCGTGAGTGAACAGAGTATGTTCACTGTCGAATTTGTAGGATGCAGTGCAAAACCACTTGTTTTCTGCACTAACTCTTCCTGGTTTTAGAAAAAAAAAAGTTTTCAATGCCTTGCCCTACATCAGCCATGAGCACAAGGAGGGCGATATCTCCACGCACTATGATCACGCTTCCAAAATCGTAAGTTCTTGAACTGACAGACGTTACAATCATAAAAGCAGAATATTCGTGTACCTGGTCCACTTCAATGCAACACTTGTTGAGATGTGTGATCAAGCAAATCTTGTTTCGTTCGTCGTGCAAAAACTTGCCCTAAGGTCTTTGTGTACCATCTGTTATTTAACCGCAACTCCAACAGATGTTTTCTAGCCTTACAAATTCTCTCAGCACTAAATGTGCTACCCTGCTCTCCCTCACATGGGTACCCATCAAGTACAATAGCAAAACCGAGATTCAAAATGACGTTGCAGGTAAGAGACTTAGCTTTGGGCTATTGTTATGAAGAAAACATTTCAAGTCCAAGTTACTTTGTATATAACGTACCCTCCATCAACGACACACATTTGTTTTTGGGTGGAACTGAGTTCACATCCTTCACTGGAACGAAGGCATTGTAGAACGAAGATTCTGTTCCTTTCTGCAAGCATTTTCCTGCGGATAGAGAGGCTGGGTAAGGCACAAGTTCATATTTCAGAAAGGCTTTTAATTCCTCTTCACTTCGTTTCATTAAACAATAGGTTAATGCGCAGAAAACACCCGATTGCACACAAAGTAAAGGAGTACCGCAAAAATAAGACATTAAATTACAATATATAACAGTGTATATGTTTCCACCACATAAAAAGAAACAAAAGTGCTCAAAAACTAGGTATCTGGCACACTGCACAAAAGATAAATTCATATTTTTTGACGGGCTGTAGCGCCCTTTGTTTCGGGTGCAGAAAAAGTTGTAGTAATAAAAATTGTTGAGAATTTTGTGCTCCTCTGAAAAGAAAATACTATGACCCCAACAAACAGATTTAATTGAAAAAAAAATTGAAAAGAGTCCGAAACATTCTAAGTTTATTGACTACAGAAAGCTTAGCCTGCATCAATTTTGTTGCAAAACTTGGTTTTCCAATCATTCCAACCATATGAACGAGTTAAAAAAATAAAATCTTCTACCCCACCTTTTGCAACGTATAGGCCTTTTTCCCGACAATTTGACTATATTAGCTGTGAATATTGTAAAAAATATCATAAAAGTACCCCTGTGTACTGTCAAGTATTTCATAAACCTCTTTTATAAAATATCTTCGAGAAAGTTGTTTTACAATACGAAATGTAACTGCTGAACGTCCAATGTGTGTGTAAAAAAAGGATACCTTGACACGCCCATTGACTTCGCTAACTTCTTATAGATCTCTGGCTACGCTACAGTTCAGTCTGTCACCACAAAATTAATTTCAAAACATAACTTTTTTTAGGGTTCAAATGGCTCTGAGCACTATGGGACTTAACATCTGAGGTCATCAGTCCCCTAGAACTTAGAATTACTTAAACCTAACTAACCTAAGGACATCACACAAATCCATGCCCGAGGCAGGATTCGAGCCTGCGACCGTAGCGGGCGCGCGGTTCAAGACTAAAGCGCCTAGAATCGCTCGGCCACATCGGCTGGCTTATTTTGGGGACTGATGACCTTAACAGTTAAGTCCCATAAGATTTCACACACATTTGAACATAACTTTTTGTTTTGCGTGACACATAAGTTTGTTTCGCAGTCTCTCAACTGCCAGTGGGTGCCAGAATTATCCCGAACGTTATGGGGCAAATTTTGCAGTGGTGTTACGTTACGTTGTTATTACAATTTTTCTGGTGTTTTTTTTTTTTTTTTTTTTTTTGAATGACCTAAGGCGTGAGGAAATAGTTGTATCAGGTTACTAGCAGAGTATCATTAGGTGCATCTCTTGTATAGACATAGTTCTCAAAGTTTTGCTTTTAATAGAGGAGAGAGCGAAAGTGAAAAAACGAGGAGCTGAACACAGTGTGACCACAGAAGACAACTGCATCTAAAAATTTTTATTACGCACGGACGAAGCTGAATGTTTGTAAAGTTTTCACTGGATAAATTATAAATCTCGTTGCTACTGCAAAACGGTCGTGTGCAAGTTTTTTTGAAAAACCAGGCTTAGTGCAGGCCGCTTGATGGAATCACTCCTTTGAAGCTGTCTTATTACAGACATTTTTATGCATAGCACAAGGCGTCAATACCTCTTTCAATCGCTGGAACCGATAGCAGTGTTTCAGAAGGGGTGGGATGTAATCAACTCGAGCTTATTACTCGCGCGTACTGGGAATTCCTCGTTCGTGGGGTGCATTTGCAAGCCCAGCACGAAGAAGATTCAGCAGGATATTCGAACCTTTCCGGCCACGAAGGCGCTGGTTAATTACAATAGCGCGCGTGCGGACCAGAATATCTAAGGCCATCACAAACTTGTTATTGCGCAATGTCGTGTGACTAAGACGCCCACTGTCAGTCTAAGAAGAAATGTAATCGCAAGCAGTATGAAGAATGTCAGGCTTCTAGTTGGTTGGTAGACGTCTCATCCTTCTTCA
This sequence comes from Schistocerca americana, assembly GCF_021461395.2. Taxonomy (NCBI): domain Eukaryota; kingdom Metazoa; phylum Arthropoda; class Insecta; order Orthoptera; family Acrididae; genus Schistocerca; species Schistocerca americana. The sequence goes on along the minus strand of NC_060124.1, from coordinate 205,945,637 downwards.
TAGTTAACCAGACAAATCACTTCCTCACCACCAAGAATGGCCATAAGAACTATCAAACTGACAACGTATCTATGTAGAAGTAGATGTGGAGAATCATTAAATTTAATCCGCAAGATGACAATGTAGTATATTTTCGGATCAAGTATGCGAAGACAATATTCTTGTTTACTTCTGTAACTAAAAGACTGCTCTTACTACACTTTTCGTTTGCAGTGGAATGGTCTGAGTTGTTAAGTCGAATTATTATCACTGTTCAATCAGCAATTATTACGTCTATGTAATCCAATGGAAAAATTTAAGTGCCGATGTGAGCTGGAACTTATTAAAAAATTTTATTTTTCGTACGGTTTCTGGTTTTGCTAAATTCTCGTTCTACAGGTCGTCGCAATCACTTGCCACTAGCTCCATTTGTTTGCAAAGAGGAATGCAAACTCTATAGATTTAAAATAATCGAAAGTTCGCAATATTTGAGTACACAAATACATCTCACATATTATTTATGACATTATTTCCAAATTATTAAATATTCCACTCAATAAATTCACGTTATCCGACACGTCAGCATTTATTCCTTGTAACTTTAGCAAACGTGGTAGTATTGACGCAGTTTTCCACAGATACATTTGTTAAAGACGATGAAGAAATAATTACGAGGAACAGCTGACTGGACCGGAGATGGGAATGAGCCCGCCCCAGTTGCTGTGTATGCTGAGGACTGTCTCGCATATATGATCTGATTTCTAAGCCGAATAGATTAATTTGATAGAATACTAATGACTGTAACTTATGAATATTGCATGACGGTAGTTCTGCAAGTCAAGTGACTGATTCATAAAACATCCCTCTGCTAATGTTCTGCAGAACCCCTCCCACTGACAGACGAAACTTTAGAAAGTACATTCGACGTATCAGGGGGAATCTGAAGTTCTTACTGGTAAGATAATTTCGTTACGTGGCTGACATTATTCAGAATTCTTACCGAAGAAGTGTGCGATGCATGAACAAAATAATTTTCCTTTTTCATTTTTCCAGACTTCGATAAATCTACCTTAAGGTTTTCTCTACAGATCCATTAATCATCGCACATGTGATCATAAGTTTCCGTACACTACTTGGTCAGGACAATATGATATTAGAAAACACAGAAACAAATGCAGCAGTTAAGACTAATAACAGCAAATGAAATTAACGTGTAAGTGTAGACATGGGCTGGACTTCCTCTCTTCGAATGCTGACATTCTATTAAGGCACATTTCTGCATCAAAAATATGGTCTGTTCGTGTTTTATAAGAACTACAAGCTTTTTAGACACTTTTCTCGAAATCCTTTTACTATCTTTCTAGATCTAATATCTACTTTTCTGAAACGATACTCCAAATCTGAAAAGTTGCAAAATGCTTAGCACCTATATCGTTGGCATTAACTAAAGTACAAACATGATTTTTGTTTATTGTTTGGCTTAGATTACCAGTATTACGATTCAGACATCGGAACGGACAAAAAGTAATCTATTTAGGCATGTACTGACTCGTTATTATTAACTTCCTTCAACAAATACGCCACCGTTTTCGAGAGTTAATTTTTAATGTGTTTTCTGTTGACAAGTTTTATCTAGATCACCACAGGAAGCAGAAAAATATTCAGAAGGGTTCTAATCACCTTGTCTGTGAGATTGTAAAAGGAACGGAGATACGTCTTCTGACCTTCTGAGTTGTCTTGTGACAGCCAGAGCGAGAGCACCAGCAGCAGCGAGTACTGTTTGTATAAAGCGTTTTTGTACTTATTTGCTGCGCTTAGCTTTTAAATAGTTTTTCTTGGAAAACCTAGCGTAGTTTTCGCGTCTCGTATTTCAGTGAGTGTTTCTTGATTATCAGAGTAGCTCATCAGAAGATTATCTTGGGAATTTGTCACCGTATAGAGTAGGGTAAACATAGTCATGTGTAGGGACTGTGGTTGTTGTGAGCGGACGCAAGGAGAATTGGCCACTCTTCGGGGGCAGGTGGAGGCTTTGTCTGTTAGGCTCATCGAGCTCGAGGCGCAGGCGTCGGCTCGTAGTGGCGTTGGGGCAACTGTGGTGAGACCTATGCCTACTTCGGTGGCCTTGGAATCACATGGAACCCCTGATGTCGCTGCGTCTTCCGGCAGTGAGCATCTTACCGGTCAGCCATCACTCCAGGGTGAATGGCGGACAGTGGTGGGCTCGCGCGTGCCTAGCCGAAAGGCGAAGGTGGGATCTGGCCGCGTGGCAGCTGCCTTACCCCTTTCCAACAGGTACGGGGTGCTTCCTAGTGGTGATGACATCGTTTCCGAGCCACCACAGGATGCCTCGCCTGTTGGGCCAGTGGCCGATTCTCCGGCAAGGTCCCGACAGTCACAGAGGGCGGGCCTATTAGTTATAGGGAGCTCTAACGTTAGGCGGGTTATGGAGCCCCTCAGGAAAATAGCGGGTAGGTCGGGGAAGAATGCCAGTGTGCACTCGGTGTGCTTGCCGGGGGGTCTCGTCCGTAATGTGGAGGAGGCCCTTCCGGCAGCTATTGAACGCACTGGGTGTGACCGGCTGCAGATAGTAGCACATGTCGGAACGAATGACGCCTGCCGCTTGGGTTCTGAGGCCATCCTTGGTTCCTTCCGGCGGCTGGCTGATTTGGTGAAGACAACCAGCATCGCACGCGGAGTGCAAGCTGAGCTTAATATCTGCAGCATAGTGCCCAGAGTCGATCGCGGTCCTCTGGTTTGGAGCCGTGTGGAGGGTCTAAACCAGAGGCTCAGACGACTCTGCGACTATAATGGTTGCAAATTCATCGACCTCCGTTATTGGGTGGAGAACTGTAGGGCCCCCCTAGACAGGTCAGGCGTGCACTACACACCGGAAGCAGCTACTAGGGTAGCAGAGTACGTGTGGCGTGCACACGGGGGTTTTTTAGGTTAGAGGGACCCCCCCTTGGGCGAAACGATAAAATACCTGACGGCTTACCAGAGAGGACATTATCATCGTTGATAAAGAACGTCCGTCCTCAGAGACCAAAAACAGGAAAAGTTAACGTAATATTGGTAAACTGCAGGAGTATCCAGGGCAAGGTTCCTGAATTAGTATCTCTTATTGAAGGAAATAGTGCGCATATAGTATTAGGAACGGAAAGTTGGTTAAAACCGGAAGTGAACAGTAACGAAATCCTAGACACAGAATGGAATATATACCGCAAGGATAGGATAAACGTCAATGGTGGAGGAGTATTTATAGCAGTAAAGAATTCAATAATATCCAGTGAAGTTATTAGCGAATGCGAATGTGAAATAATCTGGGTTAAGTTCAGTATCAAAGGTGGGTCAGATATGATAGTCGGATGCTTCTATAGACTACCTGCATCAGCAACCGTAGTAGTTGAGCGCCTCAGAGAGAACCTGCAGAACGTCGTGAAGAAGTTTCGTGATCATACTGTTGTAATAGGGGGAGACTTCAATCTACCAGGTATAGAATGGGATAGTCACACAATCAGAACTGGAGCCAGGGACAGAGACTCTTGTGACATTATCCTGACTGCCTTGTCCGAGAATTACTTCGAGCAGATAGTTAGAGAACCAACTCGTGAAGCTAACGTTTTAGACCTCATAGCAACAAATAGACCGGAACTTTTCGACTCCGTGAATGTAGAAGAGGGTATCAGTGATCATAAGTCAGTGGTTGCATCAATGACTACAAGTGTAATAAGAAATGCCAAGAAAGGAAGGAAAATATATTTGCTTAACAAGAGTGATAGGGCACAAATCGCAGAATATCTGAGTGACCACCATCAAACGTTCATTTCTGAGGAAGAGGATGTGGAACAAAAATGGAAAAAATTCAGAAACATCGTCCAGTACGCCGTAGATAAGTTCGTACCGACTAAGGTCCAAAGCGAGGGGAAAGATCCACCGTGGTATAACAATCATGTACGAAAGGTACTACGGAAACAAAGAAAGCTTCATCATAGGTTTAAGAGTAGTCGAATCATAGCTGATAAGGAAAAGCTGAACGAAGCGAAAAAGAGCGTAAAGAGAGCAATGAGAGAAGCATTCAACGAATTCGAACATAAAACATTGGCAAACAATCTAAACAAGAACCCAAAAAAGTTTTGGTCATATGTAAAATCGGTAAGCGGATCTAAATCCCCTATTCAGTCACTCGTTGACCACGATGGCACCGAAACAGAGGACGACCGAAGAAAGGCAGAAATACTGAATTCAGTGTTCCGAAACTGTTTCACTGCGGAAAATCGTAACACGGTCCCTGACTTCAGCCGTCGCACGGACGCCAAAATGGAAAATATTGAAATAAACGATATCGGAATTGAAAAACAACTGCTATCACTTAGTAGCGGAAAAGCATCCGGACCAGACGAGATACCCTTAAGATTCTACAGTGATTATGCTAAAGAACTTGCCCCCTTTCTATCAGCAATTTATCGTAGATCGCTGGAAGAACGTAAAGTACCTAGCGACTGGAAGAAAGCGCAGGTCGTTCCCATTTTCAAGAAGGGTCATAAATCAGATGCGAATAATTATAGGCCTATTTCGCTTACGTCAATCTGTTGTAGAATAATGGAACATGTTTTGTGTTCTCGTATTATGACGTTCTTAGATAATACAAATCTCCTTCATCATAACCAACATGGATTCCGCAAACAGAGATCATGTGAAACTCAGCTCGCCCTATTTGCCCAAGAAATTCACAGTGCCGTAGACACTGGCGAGCAGATTGATGCCGTATTCCTGGACTTCAGGAAGGCATTTGATACGGTTCCGCACTTACGTTTAGTGAAAAAAATACGAGCTTACGGAATATCGGACCAGGTTTGTGATTGGATTCAGGATTTCCTAGAAGAAAGAACACAACATGTCATTCTTAACGGTTCAAAATCTGCAGATGTAGAGGTAATTTCGGGAGTACCGCAGGGAAGCGTGATAGGACCTTTATTGTTTACAATATACATAAATGACTTAGTTGACAACATCGGTAGCTCCGTGAGGCTATTTGCAGATGACATGGTTGTCTACAAGAAAGTAGCAACATCAGAAGACTCGTACGTACTCCAGGAGGACCTGCAGAGGATTAATGCATGGTGCGACAGCTGGCAGCTTTCCCTAAACGTAGATAAATGTAATATAATGCGCATACATAGGGGCAGAAATCCATTCCAGTACGATTATGCCATAGGTGGTAAATCATTGGAAGCGGTAACGACCGTAAAATACTTAGGAGTTACTATCCGGAGCGATCTGAAGTGGAATGATCACATAAAACAAATAGTGGGAAAAGCAGGCGCCAGGTTGAGATTCATAGGAAGAATTCTAAGAAAATGTGACTCATCGACGAAAGAAGAAGCTTACAAAACGCTTGTTCGTCCGATTCTTGAGTATTGCTCATCAGTATGGGACCCTTACCAGGTTGGATTAATAGAAGAGATAGACATGATCCAGCGAAAAGCAGCGCGATTCGTCATGGGGACATTTAGCCAGCGCGAGAGCGTTACGGAGATGCTGAACAAGCTCCAGTGGCGGACACTTCAAGAAAGGCGTTACGCAATACGGAGAGGTTTATTATCGAAATTACGAGAGAGCACATTCCGGGAAGAGATGGGCAACATATTACTACCGCCCACATATATCTCGCGTAATGATCACAACGAAAAGATCCGAGAAATTAGAGCAAATACGGAGACTTACAAGCAGTCGTTCTTCCCACGCACAATTCGTGAATGGAACAGGGAAGGGGGGATCAGATAGTGGTACAATAAGTACCCTCCGCCACACACCGTAAGGTGGCTCGCGGAGTATAGATGTAGATGTAGATGTAGATGACCTAAAAGTAACTTACAACGTGCCCCAGGGAATGTCATAGGACCATTACCTTTCACAGTATGTACAAAAGACCTAGTAGATAAACATCGGAAATTCCAAGAGGTTTTTTGCTGATGCCACCGTTGTGTGCAGAGAAGTCGCGACACTAGGCAATTATACTGAAGTACGGGAAGACCTGCAAAGGATCGACACTTACTGCAGAGAGTGGCAATGGAACCCCATGTTATTCAAATATAGCGTATTGTGAATATACAGACAGCAAAATCGCTTATTCTATGTTTGCACAATACCAGAACGATCACTGGAAACAGTTAACTTCCATAAAATATGTAGGAGTATGCGTGCAGAGCGATTTGAAGTGGAACGACCACATAAAATTAATCTCGATAACCAGTGCCAATCTTGAGATTCGTTGAAGAATCGTCAGGAAACGTAGACAATCAACAAAGGAAGGAGCTTACCAACGCATCCGACCAATATTTGAATATTGCTCGTCAGTATGGGATGCGTACCAGATACAACCGTTAGAGGAGATACAGAAGGTCCCAAAGAAGAGCAGCGCATTTCGTTCCATGTTCATTTAGTAAGTGCGATAGTGTCATTGAGGTGCTTAGCCAACTGCAGTGGCAGACACTGCAAGAGAGAGGCGTTCTGCATTACTGCAAAGTCTAATGTAAAAGTTACTAGAGCGTGCGCTCCTAGAAGAGTCATCCAGTACAGTGCTTCGTCGTACGTATATCCCTCGAAAAGACTATCAAGACAAAATTAGAGGAATTTCAGCCCACAAGGAGAATGACCAGCAATCGTTACCGTGAACAATACGCGACTGGATTAGGAAAAGGCGATGTGGCACTGGTGCACGAAGTACTCTTCGCCACACACTGTAAGGTGGCTTGCGGTGTATAAACGTAGAGTTGGAAACAGTAAACTGAATACAGAATACTACAATCATAGCGGTTGTAGTCAACATTTCCGAAATAGAAGGCAGCGTACACAAACTTATTGATTGAGTCTGTTTTCAATGCAACACTGGAGAATGGTTTCTTTTTTAATTAGAATGGTTTCTTTTTTAATTAGCGCTGGAATGTTGCAAATTTACAGCACTTCGTTGACCGCGTGCACCGTTCTTGTGTCAGAAACATACATAAAACACAGTCAATTGTTGACAGATCAACACAGTTCATATAATCTTCGACCAAAATTTGACAACTTCCAGTGCATTTTCCGTTGCACGGTAAGGTCTTCTTCTGTGCAGCCGGCTGGACACAATCGACAGTGAAGCATATGTTGAACAGCCTGTTTTTCCTCGCAGTTACATTGGGTTTTGTTTTCTTCAATGTATCCCCATTTTTCCGGGTTAACCTGTGATCTGCCTTTTGGTGACCTCAGCCCATTCAGGGACTTGCAGATTGGCCAGTTCTCATCATAATGAGGGGGTAAAGATTCTGACAGTCGTTTCCAACCAAGAGGATGGGATGTCTCAGCTCTCCATAGTTTGCAGCATGGCTGCTTCACCATTGGTTGTTAGGTTCTCCGATGTTCTGAGGAAACTAATCCTTGGCCTTGGTCGTTGTGCGTAGGGTTGTTGCCCATGCATGGGATGCGTTTTTTCCTGCTTCAGTAACAACAATAGCTATAAAAGGCAGCGACATTTAGGGGCGTCCACATCACTGTTACGTGCAGCTAGCCTAAAAAACGAGTTTTCGATTTCTTTATGCGACTGCCAGCGTGTATCGGCTGTTAAAATTCGGAATGTAGACTCTGCGTGATGTCAACTATGAGCGACATGAGAATATCATGCCAGCAGCTGTTGATGTGCTAACAATTTGTCTGTACGAGGGCGGACTGAAAAGTAATGCCCCCAACTTCATAACTCTTCAACAGTTGGCAGCATTGGTATGCGGCAGGTGTCGGTTTGTTCCGTAGCCTCTTCTCTACAGCTCGTTGGCGGGAAGCCTTAGCATTGAACGGTTGTGTTGTTACAGTGTACGGAACCCTTCGCAGACAGTCGGTCAATGCGATATAAGCAACATGCAGGTATTGAATTCTTGACAGCATAAGGTGTCACCCCAAAGGAGATTCATCAGAGAATGAAAGCAGTTTATGGTGATTGTGTTGATGTGAGTCTATGGAATATCGACACAAAGACTCGCCCCAGAAAAAGCAGTTATGGACGCAGCCCTCAGCTGGAAAAATCATGGCCACAGTGTTCTGGAAGGCAGATGGTGTTATCCACGTTGATTTCCTTGATCGTGGAACAACAATAAATTGAGAGCGTTACATCACAACACTGCGAACTCTGAAACGACGGCTGACAAGGGTCCGAAAGGAAAAGGGAAATGTTTTCCTGCAGCATGACGATGCTAAACAACACTTCACGTGCCACCACAGCAGAACTTCAGAGGCTAGATCTCACCACCGTACGGCATCCTCCATACAGTCCAGATTTAGCACCGTCTGACTTCCATCTGTTCCCGATAATGAAACACGATCTGCGGGGACATCATTATGCTTCCGATGAAGATGATGAGAGAACTGTGAACTGTGGTTGCGGAAACAGAGTGTCGACTTCTCCCGTGACGGCTTCAGAAAACTTGTTCATCAAATGGTTCAAATGGCTCTGAGCTCTATGGGACTCAACTGCTGAGGTCATTAGTCCCCTAGAACTTAGAACTAGTTAAACCTAACTAACCTAAGGACATCACAAACATCCATGCCCGAGGCAGGATTCGAACCTGCGACCGTAGAGGTCTTGCGGTTCCAGACTGCAGCGCCTTTAACCGCACGGCCACTTCGGCCGGCACTTGTTCATCGTTGGCAGAAATGTATCCAATTGGCTAGTGATTATGTGGAAATGTGAATATTAGTACTTAAAGATCACATTCTAAGGATTACTTCTGCGTTTGATTTATTAAAATATTCAAATCCAAACAGAAATAACGAAAGTGCAGGCATTACTTCTCATTCAACCCTCGTATTAACAGCTCAATTTCAGTATTGATTCATTCAGTATAATTCATCAGATCTATATGTAAGATCTGTCTGGTCCTGTGTTTATTTGTTTACTCATTATGGCAGGCATGGCATATTGCTCAGATTACCATGAGCGACCGGAAAGCAAGATCCAGTGCGGGGCAAATTGACAACGAAGCAAAAATCACGCATAGAAAAATAGTAGTACTCTTAAATGGTACCTGCAAGTATAGTACTTAAGTTTCACTGATATTCTACATACGGTCTTAATTGAAACCTGTGGTGCGCCGTGTTTACTGCAGTGGACAGCTGGTAATGGTTGCTTCAGTCTGCAAATGCACGCACAGTCAGCTGCATAGTGCACTCTGTCCTTGTGCTGCGCCCTGCATACATTTGCAGCCTATAAGTGACTGACTGACGCCGAAGAAGCAACCATTAAAAGCTGTCGACTGCAGTCAAAATGGCGCGGCACAGGGTTAAATGAGTTGGCGTTTGACGTGTGAGGTTCAAAGTTGCGATGTTGTCGCTGCCAGGGAGTCTGTGCACGCAAGCCACGACAGCACTCCGCTCTTCGCGGCGATAAAAAATCGCTTTAATGTCTGTCTCCCACAAAAACCATGTAAAAATATGACATTCATCTCTATATTTTCTCTAAGCATGTCTGCTTCTTCTTCTTTAATCGAGATCGGTGTTACTTTCTTTGTCTTGACACAGGAAAAACATTCGCGTCCTGCAATACTTTGCGCAGCGGTTGTGGCAACACTGTTGGATCTGACACTACCAGGCTCCCATTGGTGTATTGCAGTTGTGAGGCGTCGCTGTCAAACGTCAGTTTTTGTCGTTGTTGAGGTCATCAGTCCGAAGACTGGTTTGATGCAGCTCTTTATGCTACTGTATCCCGTACAAGCCTCTTCATCCCCGAGTTAATTACTGCAACCAACGTCCTGAATCTGCTTACTATATTCATCTCTTGGTCTCCCGCTACGATTTTTACCTCCTCCCCCCCCTCTACACTTAACTCCAGTACCGAATTTGTGACACCTTGATGTCTCAGAATGTGTCCTATCAACCTAGAAGAAGTTCTAGTTAGGTTGTGCCACAAAGTTCTTTTCTCCACAATTCTACTGAGTACCTCCTCATTAGCTACGTGATCTACTCACCTAATCTTCAACATTCTTCTGTAGCAACACATTTCGAAAGTTCCTATTCTCTTCTTGTCTGAACTGTTTATCGTCCATGTTTCACTTCCAGACATGACTACACTCCATACAAATCCTTCCAGGAAATATTTCCTGACACTTAAATCTATATTCGATGTTAACAAATTTCTCTTCTTCAGAAACACCTTTCTTGCGGGATTTAATTTGACTACATTCCATTATCCTTGTTTCGATTTTGTTGATGGTCATCTTATATCCCTCGTTCAAGACACTGTCTTAACCATAGAGTAGACCCGCATGTCCTCGAGAAAAATTACGGCTGTAGTTTCCCCATGCTTTCAGCCGTTCGCAGTACCACAAAAGCAAGACCGTTTTGGTTGATGTCAATAGAGCAGACCAGACAGTCATTAATACCGACGACCCTGCAACTACCGAAAAGGCTGTGTCCCTCTTTAGGAAATACACGTTTGTCTGGCCTCTCAACAGATATCTCTCCGTTGTGGTTGCACATACGGTACGGCTGTCCGTATCGCTGAGACACGCAAGCCTCCCCATCATCGTCTAGGCCCTAGGGCCATGTTTTATGGGGGAGAGGAACAGTTCACTATTTTGTCTCTTTTGTTGGATGGCTGTGGGAGGGGGCAGGCATAGTTGTTGCTAGATTCCACCTATCTTACATCTTAGATAAGAGTCTTTACTTTTTTTGCCCGTGTTCGTGGAACTTCAGTTTTCTTCTAATCACCAGCTTTTATCGATAAACAATCAATTTTATTCAGAACGAGTATGTATCGTGTATATCTCGCGAAATGGCACAGACGGGAAAATGATGGATTCGACTTCATATCGAGACTACGGTGGCTTATTGAGTTATGCGTCAAACAATATGTGACAGTGACTTTATTAATGTGAAACTTCCAAGTTGCATCATGATTCGGAGTCTATCTTAAACTATAGATTCCCGCCGCAACCTGCAGGAACTGACAGTGCAAAGGCTTGAGGAAAATTGGGGTAAGTACATATTGCACATACTGTCTGTCATAATTACTCGCACAGATTGCTAATTTACATTGCTCATAATTATCACATACAATATGCACATTTTTCAACATGTCATGGCATTATGCTTCTGTGATGAAGATACTGAAATCTGCTAAACCAAAATCAAGCTTGTGAAGACGATAGATTACAGCGTTGAAGACGGCAAAGCGAATAAATTACCCAGTTGTGCGCCTGATGACTGCACTTTACTCCGAAATTATGAAAAGGCTATGTGTAAATCGATTTTCTGTACTAATACTGAAAATTTTACCTGCTCATCTTTAGTAATTCACTTGAAAAATGTTCTTTATATGACACAAAAGTACATTTGTGGTAAATATGAAGTTTCAGTTACAGTTTATTGAAGTTTTTAACCGTATAAAATACAGAATTCGAATTAATTCACTGAAATCGAATTCCTTGACACCAGCTGTATTAGATATAGATCTACCACGAGATATGAAAATTTGCGCCGACCGGTCTCGAACCTTGAGTTCCCGCCTTTAACAACTTCGACTATGCTGCACGCTGTGCTATGTCACATTGAATTCAGTGAACGCCCGATATAAGGACGTAGACAGGGTGCCGTATTGAAGTTTGGATCGGTATGAGGAGAGTGTACATATAACAGAAACGGTTAACGCGACATATCGCGGTACGAGGGAAATACGTGTTCGAATTCTGATCCGGCGCTAATTTTCCCATGTCACTCTTGGGTAGTAGATCTGTACTTACCACACCTGATGCCCAGAAATTCGCAGTCAGCGCATAAATTCCTAATTTTGTACAGCCATGGGTCGTCAACAAGATCTGTTCTTTGAGACCTGCATGTGAGTGCATACGTCATTCTAAAGAGAAAAGCCTACTGTTTTGGTATACAAGAAACCCAAAAACAATTTTTATTATTTTTCTGGGTTCGAGTTCCTTTATCGGACGTCTATTTCATTTCAAGTTTCGCGTAAGCGGCTTTTCCTCACACGTGTATTCTTGCCGTAACAATCTGTCGATATGGGAGAGGAAGTTACTGTCTACACAGCGATTTGGGACGGGCGAGGAGTGTCTTGTAATGGAATGCCTTATGGAATGTTTCGTATATCAAATGTGGCAGTTTCTCAAGTCCTGCATAAACTGCAGGGTTCAAATGACAGTGGCATTAGAGTTTCAGTGCACACCGCAACGAAAACTGCAAAAGCAGTCGTTGAGAGGAAATCACGCTTGCGACGGCAGTAGACATTTTTGAAAAAGGGGAACACAAATTACGTCAGTCGCTACAAACAAGTGTTACTATCCCACATGAAGAAAAGCCACTGGGATTCGGCAACACCACAAAGACTTTCTTCACCTTCTGATTTTTCAGGTTGAGACTGTACTAAGGAATTCTTCTTCTGACTTTCCACGTTTAGGCAAAGACAAGCCTGTCCCAGTTTCACTATTCTCTACCCGACCTGCCCACTGGCCGTCCCCAAAAGTAAGGTTCGCTTTCGTTTTCTCATCTCTGAGATATGCAGAATATGTTACTCCATTGTTTTGTTCTCTGCAGCTTTCACTGTTGTAGATTTCATATTTAATTTATCCCTTCCGTAACTTTTACCGATACAATCGTTTCTGCTACAACTTTCTGCACTTCAGAGGGACGTCATTTCAGTTTCCAGTTACTTAAGGCCATTCTTTCTCGGCTTCTGTAGAAGTGGAAACTAACGTTGCTTCATAAAATGGAATTTAGTCTTTTTCCTCGCTTTCACGTACGGCGTTCTAGCAGTTGGTCCACATATTCCCTGATGCATGTATTAGATTTTCTAAATTTTTTTTTTATGAACCAAATATTGGACACAGTGCCAAAGGAGAGCAGAGAGACTATCATGTTACGAAATTCTTTTATTGATTATCTCCGCCTCAGGTCACACAAATGATTTCGAATTATTAGTAAGTCATGAACAGATGTTTTAAATCAGTTGCATAGTGGCTCAACACCTGAACAATTCAGTTTCACGAGTTACTATCTTACAGATTTGTTCTGTTGACGATTTATTTACGGATTTATTCAGTTGACTTATGTAACGGATTCAAAACATCTGATGATGACGACTTAGTAAGAAGTCGAAACCGGCCATGATAGTATTTGTCTGACCCGAGACGGAGAAATGCAATGCAGAAATCTATTCACATGTCATGTAGCAGTTAAGGTACTGGGACTAAGGCACTTGCTCTAACACTTTTTTAACTCACTAGTTCCTTCTCTAAGAGAGTCATTACCGTAGTTTCAGTTGTTGAAAGCTTCAAATTATTGTTCACGATTCAAACAGCTTACTTACTGCCCTCTGGCAGTTTGTCTCCACTTAAGTGAATAACTGCCTGATCGTCAGCGTAAACTGTTTACGTATTATAGGCTTCCTCATTTGATTCTCACCGGCGCACTGTCCTCTTTTCAAGTTCTTATCAAGTCACCCATGCAGGTATTAAGTGGCAAAAGTGACGTCACATCTGCTTAACTCACTGGTTTATGTCTGTCTCTGCCGATAACAGTATTCCAGTGTACTACTTTAATGTCACAATCAGTCCATTGGGAAGCTTCTTTTCCACTTTATATCTCCTCTCAACACGACCAAACCATTTTCCTAATACATGTAAGTTAAACGTGTGTGCAAGATGAGATCCCATCGTCTTTAATTACCTGTTTCATTGTTATATGACGACATGATCTTCGTTGTTGGAAACCTGTTTGTTCTCTAATCAAAACAGCTTCTGAGATCTCACAGAAACCAAACACAGAAAATAACGAGGTGCAGTACCCAACAAAATATGGCCGCCATTACTAGAAAGCTGATGGAAAGCAGATACTTGATTGCAGTCATTGGAATCCATTGCCACAACTTTATTTCCTCTCTTCATTCAAAGAAGATATGCTGGGGCTTCTGTAAAACCCTAAAGCAGCGCCGGCCGAGGTGGCCGAGCGGTTCTAGGCGCTACAGTCTGGAACCACGCGACCGCTACAATCGAAATCTGCTTTTTCCTTTCTTTTTAAATTACCCAGGGTTTCGAAGAAAGTGGGATGTATTCCACGCTCAGAGAAACAACAGAAAAAAATGAAGACCAAGCACTGGAAGAAATCAGTTGCTCCTTGGCTGTGGAATATTAATGAATCATGTGACATCTATAATGATTCCTTCTATTGCCAGCCTGTAGTAGAGAATCGTTTTTCCATCGTCAGGACCACAGTCATGTAGAACTTTTTTACAGTGCCTAGTAAGAAGTTAGTTTTCAAGAGGAAACATTACCGCTGTTTGATTTTTAAAAAAATTCGAGTTGTCCATAGAGAAAAAAAATTACTTCGGCATCCCGCTTCTCAGCATGTAAGCTGAGAGATTTGACAAGCATTGGCACTCGTTAGTAGCCTGATATTCTTCTAAGCACTAACGAGTAATGTGAAACGCTTCTCATATTGCTACATGGCGTAATTGCTTTTATAAATGAATGTCGCTTTCTCCAGGCAACACGAAATGCGATCTTGTTACTTCCGCCAATTCTTGGCGTTAAATGATTAGACTTTAATGAAGGCGCGCACATTCATTTTTCTCTTTCTTCTTTGAGCCCCTGATTACTGTCGGCACATAATTAATGCGTCGGAAATAAATTTACATTCCAATACGTTGAAATACAGCAGACTTCAACTATATAAGCATACCTATGGTTTTCTATTTACAGCCAGTTTCAATAAGTTGAATTAAATTCTCTGAAATGAAATTAATGTGTGGAGTAGTTTGAACCTCGTTTTGAAGTGCTGTGTCTGCAGAGCATTGACAGGTAGCTTACAGCCATTAAGGTTAGACCATTCGGTTACACCTCCACTTTCATTTTCATTTTGCTTACCTCCTTATTCTTCCTAACAACCAGAGGTTCTTCCTTGTGAATAGCACCACCAAGGACATACATCAATTGAATTAAGTCTTTGAAAATGAAATCTGTGAAGTTTCAGGTTGAAAGGCAGTGTGGACTGCAAAATTTTTTATTTCAACAACGCGTTTCACTCTGTAGGGGGCATCATCAGAGTGTTTATAAAACAGGAAAACAGTCTCTTGAGAACAAAATTTAGGAAAGAGCATGGTCCAATCTTTTACAGCCACGCGAATAAAGGAATTGAAATAAATACTAGAACTTACGTAAAAGTAACTGTATACAAGATATATCCGTCTTAAAGTCATACTGAATAAGAGGTGGACCTGACTCATCTTCCATAGAAAAAGAATTGGGAAATTTCAAACACATCGCTGCAAACACTGCTTGTAGTCCGGAAATAGCTGATAATGTGTATAAAGAAGAAATATCAGCAGTTGAGCGTAAAGATCTCCCCACCGCATTGTCTTCGAAATTCAAATTTGTAAGGATCCCGTTAAAAAAAAAAATCGTAGTCATATCTGTGTGAGTGCCAAACGGACCTCTTGCGGAAAAGTGTTTCCGTCTTCTTCACATGTGGGCTGAGTTACAGTCGTATTTCCATTCTTTTAATTAGGTCTAGCTCTTATTCTGTTTGAAACCCGGACTGTTTTTCAATCTGGACTAATTCCAAACTGTTGCTGTACCAACCGGCCAGAACAGAATCTAATAAACAGTAACAGTTAGTAATAAATAACAGACAACAAAGTGTCGATTAATGTTTTGTGACACATCGTATTCATCACTGCAGTTTACGTTTTAGTTACGCATTGTGCTCGAGGTAATATCCGTCCCGCCATTTTGAGTTAAGAGTTTCCATTGCTTGTCAATAAATCACTCCAGTTAATGCTCACGAGTGTTTCCCACTGCACAAAATCCTTTCCAGTTTTGCTGGCCTACCAGAGTGTGTGAAGATTTGTCAAACCGTACAGTGTGTGGCAGAGACTACAAGGATGGCCGTTATTATTATG
Source organism: Schistocerca americana (assembly GCF_021461395.2). Lineage (NCBI taxonomy): Eukaryota > Metazoa > Arthropoda > Insecta > Orthoptera > Acrididae > Schistocerca > Schistocerca americana. The sequence continues at coordinate 205,929,727 of NC_060124.1, read as the reverse complement.
CTATTTCATACGCAGTTTGCATATGGGAAGAACCCCTGCGGGTCTGCCGCTATAACGTGATTCGTGTAATTTTTTCATGTATCAAAACCGATTTGAATTATATTTACAAGTTACTTATTTCATATGGAATGTAAGGATATCCTGTAAATATGTTTATGAACTGCACCCAAAGAAAGTAATATTGGTGTCTAATACCCGAGATTAACCCGGAAGCGAAAGAGACAACTAAAGACACAGGTCACGGAGACAGTCGGCCGGAGTGGCCGAGCGGTTCTAGGCGCTACAGTTTCGAACCGCGCGACCGCTACGGTCGCAGGTTCGAATCCGGCCTCGGGCATGGATGTGTGTGATGTCCTTAGGTTAGTTAGGTTTAAGTAGTTCTAGGGGTCTGATGACCTCAGATGTTAAGTCCCATAGTGCTCAGAGCGATTTGATTTTTTTCACTGAGACACATAGGGGAGAATGTCAAAAAGAAACAGTAGTCTACGCCCCGAGGAAGGTCGTTGCAACACTGCCAAAACACTGGTTATTACAGTATTTCGGCATTTTTATTATTTAATAAGCTGACACTGCTGTACGCTCAGAAGGTTTTTAATGAGACGTCATAATAAATTAAAGCAATACAGCGCTGTAGATAGAAATTTACTTGAAAATGCATCGTTTAGTCCACAAAAAGCTGGCCAATATTCTCGTAAAGGAATTGTTCCCACGGAATTATTTGTGGAAAATATAATAGATCTACCAATTTGCAGCTGAAATGCACACTACAAAGAATACTGATTAACCCGCAACTGCACCCCTATCACGAACAATGTGTGCGGGGAACTCCGAGTTCAGTGCTGTAAATAATGTGACAAGGTCGATCTGGCTGACATATTTGTTGTGAAACTCTCTCTCTTCTAACGTTCATCCCATCTAAATCCATATTCTGCAGGCCACTGTCATGTGCATGGCAAGGGATCCGTTCCATTCACATGTGCAGCAGGAAGAATAATTGCTTAAATGTCTCTGTGCGCGCTGAAAATAGGCTGATCTTGTATTCAAGACTCGTATGTGAGCGATATGCAGGGACTCATAATATATTCTTTGATTAACCTCTTAAAGTTGGTTCTAAAAACTTTCTAAGTTGGCTTCGAAGGAATAGCTTGCTTCTGTCTTCAAGCGTCTGCCAATTCTTGGCACTCTCCCATGGGTCCAACAAACCTGTTACCATTCGTGCTGCCTTTCTCTGTATCCGTTCAATATCCCTTGTTAACTCTATTTGGTACCGGTCCCACACAACTGAGCAGTATTCTAGGACGGGTCGCACGAGTGTTTTGTATAGTCTGCCACTTGCTTTATCGAAAACTGACCCTACTCTACGTGATCGTTCCATTTCATATCCCCACAAATTTTTACAGCCAGATATTTGTATGAATTGACCGATTCCAACTGTGAGTCACTGATATTGTAGTCACAGAATACTACGTTTCTTTCGTTTTGTGAAGCGCATGTTTTACATTTCCAAACATTTAAAGCGAGTTGCCAACCTTTGCGCCACTTTGGAATCTTACTAAGATCTGACTGAATATTTGTGCAGCTAAAAAGTGACCTTAACACACGAGAAAGCAACAACTTTGTTTCAAACGCCTGCCATTTTATTATTTTGTCGAATTAAAAAAAACTGTGCAAGTACTCCTCGTGCAATATCCTCTAAATTAAGAAAATTGTGTGCTTTTTGATTTGAGATAAGATTTGTAGACTGCAGGTCATTCGATATGGACACACCTCATTTTGGACAGAACAACTTTTAACTCCTTGGATGGGAGGCTTAATGATGACAGAATTTCTTTTAAAAAATAGGAAATCGTTATCCAAGAATCAGTAAACAGTGTGCAAAAAAATTTAATAGCTTCATTAGTTTTTCAAAAAAATCTTAAAAATCGCTTACATTATAGGCTGACGGAGGAGAACGGACCGTTTTCTCCATATGTAGGTGGGTGTCAACAAAATATCTTATCATTCGGAGGAGAATACTGAAGACTGGAACTTCGTGAAAAGATTTCACCGCAACGAAAATCCGCCTTCTACTGAATGATACCCACCTCAACTCGCGTATCATATCTGTGGCACCCTCTTCCATATTTTGCGGTAACACAAAATGAGCTGCCCTTCTTTGAACATTTTCGATGTGCTCCGTCAATCCTGACTGTTAAGCATTTCCATGCCACACAGTGGTACCCTATCAGACTACGGGGAAGCGTAATGCAGGCAGTCTTCTTAGTGGATTTGTTACATGTTGTAAGTGTTCTACCGATAAAACCGAATCTTTGATTTGCCATCTCCACAACATTGATCGTTCCAATTTAAATTGTTCGTTAATGGAATTCCTAGGTATTTAGTTGAATTGACACCCTTTAGATTTGTGTGCTTGTAACCGAAATTTAACGTTCTCCTTTTATTACTCAAATGGACGATATCACACTTTCCATTACTTAGGGTCAACTGCCACTTTTCGCACATATATTCTGTCTAAATTATTTTTCATTTTATTTTGATCTTATGAGGACTTTTAAATTTCAACATCATTTTCAAACAATCTGTAGTGCGTTTAAAATGAGTTACGGCTTTTGACGTTTGGCTGACCGGAGGGGGACTGACACCGTTGCCCAGGTAACACCAATGCCGTGACGGCTTTCCCTACCACGCTGCCACCGGTTCGGCTGATAAAGCGCCCAAGGTTTTTTTTTGGGAGGGGGGGGGGGGAGGAAGGAGACCACATAGCGAGGTCATCGGTCTCATCGGATTAGGGAAGGGCGGGGAAGGAAATCGGCCGTGCCCTTTCAAAGGAACCATCCCGGCATTTGTCTGGAGCGGAAAACCTAAATCAGGATAGCCGAAAGCGGGATTGAACCGTCGTCCTCCCGAATGCGAGTCCAGTGCGCTAGCCACTGCGCCAACTCGCTCGGTGCGCTCCTATTGTCACACCATGTAACCACGTGGTGTCACGCATTACATGCATCAACATTTGTCAGCTCTCGTTGTAAAGTCGTATTTTCTGGCGTTGAAGTGTTCTGTAGTCGTCAGGTACTGCGACCAAGTGTTCTGTGTTGGCGTTGCATTAACAATAGTGGAACACATCTGAATAGATCTGCAATAAAAGTGCCGTCCAAGAACACGTTCACTGGCTGGTGAGATAACGTTCTGCAACAAAACATTCCTAGTAATTCGACAATAGTAATGGATAAAACGCCCTACGACTCTATTGTGATGCATAAAGCTCCAACAATGCAGTGGAGGAAAGCGGATATTTTGCTCTGGGTACAAACAAATGTCCCATGAGATAAAGTTGAACCTAGCATGTACAAAGAGGCGTTAGGGAACTTTGCAGTACAAACCAAACTTCACGCTCCCAGCTCGACGAACTGGCTAATGGTAAAGGGTGTGCTTCCTCCGTATCATGCTCATTTAAATGCGACTGAGAATATATTGATCTAGTTGAAAAGTGGTGTGGTAAAAACAGTAACAAGTTGACGCTCAGTGATTTTGAAATACTGACAAGAGAAGTCATTGCGAAAGCTATACGACAGGACTGGTCTTGAGTTGTCAGCCGTACTGAGAAGGTAGTTGAAGGAGACATTTGTTCAGGAAGGACTGTGACGAGTTTTGAGGAATACGTAACTTCCCTTGGTGCAGTGTTAGCAGAGATTAGAAATATACATCTCACTAACATTCTGATGGAGGTGAAATTGCGACAGAATTTGGAATAGAGTATTATTAAACTAACAACTCAATGCAAGTCAGGACAATACAGTACCCTATAAAATAACCCATTCGCAATAGAAAAATCAATGTGTAACTTCTTCACTTACATTGTTACAAAACCCACAGCAGTTCTCGTTTCACCAGCTATCGATGGCCATAAATAATTACATTACTTCACTGAAAAAATCTGTAGTTGCAAGAATATCGCGGCAGATATGCAAGGTTCGCATATTAATCATATGGCAAAACACTCTCGTCTTTGCGAGCTATCATTTGCCAAAATCTTGTTTCAATATCTCAAACCATTTATGAGATGCGAAGAGTTTATGAATATTTCGCTCTAGTTTTTTCACTGACGCATTATTTCGAGATTGGAAACAGCGATATCCTTCAAAGTTAAAGGGTAATTCAATAGATTATCTACATTTAATACGCGGCAGCATATAACCTAACACGTACCAAACACAAATTCTCAGCTACCCGTATTTTTCACTGCAAACTAAGAATTTTTGCAGTAGTTTACCTATTATCGAAATATCACATAACAATGACCTTTAACGAAAAATCATGAATCTGATAAATTAAACTAAAAGGTGCGCGAGAATGAGAGTTTATTATCGAATAGCCCGCATCTCGTGGTCGTGCGGTAGCGTTCTCGCTTCCCACGCCCGGGTTCCCGGGTTCGATTCCCGGCGGGGTCAGGGATTTTCTCTGCCTCGTGTTGGGTGGGTGTTGTGTGCTGTCCTTAGGTTAGTTAGGTTTAATTAGTTCTAAGTTCTAGGCGACTGATGACCTCAGCAGTTGAGTCGCATAGTGCTCAGAGCCATTTGAACCATTTATTATCGAATAGTTTCTTTAAAATCTTTTGAGAAAGATAGCAGATTGGTTGGTTGCTGATCACGCAGTCAAACGAGCCTCTCAGATTCTGTGCTGAATAGGCCCAGCATTATCGTCACTCGCTGACACGCCCAGCACACACGGCAACTACGCTTCCCTTCACTCGCTCCGTACTCAACTGTCAGAAGTCGCAACTTATTTTAACTGCACTGTAAGATGGCCGCTCTTATTGCCTCCTAACGGCGGGTAGTATGCAACGAGAACATTCGTCGATATGTTTGTTCCGAACCTTGAATCTCTCTAGTGTTACCGTCGTGGCCAATTACGTGACAGGCCTGTGGGAGCTAAGTCCTTGTTACGTGAGGCTTTAGCTTCTCCGCGACAAACATCACTAACAAGCAGTCGTTATTTCTTTACAGGCATTCTTTAGCTATCGGAGTTGGGTAACTCAGTGGCGTATAATGGCCGTTCTCTCAAACGTCAAACGAGAAAGACGACAGAGTGCCATCGGAGCGTTGTGTCTAGCGACGAACGTTTATTAGTGGCAAACAGATCAGTATTTCACTTGCCTTGAATGAATTGCAGGAATTGGGCGGATAGCTCATATGTTGACTGCGCGCATAGTAGCTGTACGTAAAGAGATACGAACTGCTTACGTTTCTACTGAACTGGTTGTTGTGGCGTAGCGACAAAAGTATTTTTGCATCACCGAGTCGTACGTTCACGCTCACCAAGTTTAATGAAGAACCATCAGTTCACTGGCAATGGACTAGGACTGTACTAGTGAGATGTTCACGCGCTGGACCTGGGAACTAGATCGTGCTATTCCGTCCGCCACTCCAGTTTGTACGTTATCGTTTCAAGGACTTCTCTATATAACCACCTGACTATCTTTTTGATTATTGTAATTTGGATAGTCCGTGTAAAGTAATTAACTCACGCATACAAACATCGTGAAAACTGTTGACTAACAAAACTTGCATTCTGTTCAAAAAAAAAAAAAAAATGGCTCTGAGCACTATGGGACTCAACTGCTGAGGTCATTAGTCCCCTAGAACTTAGAACTAGTTAAACCTAACTAACCTAAGGACATCACACACATCCATGCCCGAGGCAGGATTCGAACCTGCGACCGTAGCGGTCTCGCGGTTCCAGACTGCAGCGCCAGAACCGCGCGCCCACTTCGGCCGGCTTGCATTCTGTAAATAAACACACAGGGATTCTACACGGATCATAGCAATCACTTAATGGTAGAAGTGAGTGATTGTGTCAGAATGCCCTGTGTATCAACGATCAAGATTACGCATCATGTAATCAACGAATGAACAGCAAATGCAATTACATACATTCATCCCATTTCCTTTTTGTTGCTGGAGGGAACGAGCTCTAACAAGACACAGAAAAGCACAATGACTTTTTCTCAAAATAGGGCGTCATACAAAGACAGAAATGGAAAGTGTTTGACCAAATGCTGCCAAATTGATGCTCCAGTTTTTCCTTGCTTGTGGGATACGAGGTATGTGAGAAAACTAATGAGCCTGACAACACAGTGAGCGACCTGGCAACGCTGTGTAGTTCCATTTGTGTAGACCGGTGTTTTCATCCCTTCCAGATGCTCTGCGCGAGTTGCAGCTCCGTAGAGTCAACACGTGACGTTTGTGGGCGTCGATCAGTGAAGTTGAGTTTTTGTTATGTGTTGCGAAAATGGTACAGCGGAATTTAGAGCAACATTATGTCATCAAGTATTGTGTTAAACTTGGGGAATCCGAGAGTGTGACCTTTGAGAAGTTGAAACAGGCCTGTGGGCAACATTCCTTCTCAAGATTAACTTTTTCGCTGGCACAAATCATTTTTGGAAGCCCAAGAACACGTTGAAGATGAACCTCACTCAGAGAGACTTTCAACTTCAGAAACCGACGACAATGTAAAACATATCCCTGCTCTTGTGAGATGGTTCCTCGAGGACAAACTGTTATCCAAGTATTTTACAAAAATGTCCTTGAAAGGCTCAATAAAAGCGAGTGAGATCGGATACGGCAGACAACTGAATGACAACGCTCCATGTCACACGGAATTTTTGACCTCAAAAGGCATTCCTGTTGTTCCAAAGCCCCCTTATTCACCTGATCTGAGACCTTGTGACTTTTTTCTTTTCCAGAAATTGAAAAATGCTTTAAAAGGGCGTCATTTTGGGAATGTGGGGAAATTCAAAAGAATGTGACCGAGATGTTTTAAGAACGTACTACTGCAACTCTGTCAACGTTGCTACCAAGACTGGGAACGACTTCGTCGGGTGTAGGGCTACCGAAGGGAACTACTTTGGAGGGGACAATATTGTTGTTTGGAAAAAATTAAAAATAAATACTTTGATAGATAAAAAAATCAGACTCATTACTTTTCTCACACAACTCATATTACACAGGATAACAAATGGAGTAATCCAGTTTGGTAATGCAAGGCCGAACACCGTAGTTCACACCACAAACGCCTTGAGGAATGAACGGATCCTTGACTATAATCCGTTCATCATAAGAATAAACCTGCTGTAAACATTGCACTATGTATCCTTCCGCGTTTGCTGGAACCTCGTTGGATTTCCGTTTCACGTGGGAGTGCAGCCAAACTGTCTCGAGTACTGCCAAGTACGACTGTATTGTATTGTATGGAACTGGGGACCTAGAAATGACGGAGAGGTTTCGTCCTCGCCGTACCCCTCAGTGGTTCACAACCCCACAATTGGCTACACCAGTCCACTCACCCCACCACCGCCCCACACCGAACGCAGGGTCATTGTGCGGTTCGCCCCCCCCCCCTCCCCAGTGGGAACCCCCCACCCCCCCCACCCACCCACCCACCCATGGGAACGTCTCGCACCACACGAGTGTAACCCCAATGTTTGCTTGGTAAAGTATGGTGTACGCGCACGTAGAGGAAGTGTTTGCGCAGCAATCGCCGACATAGTGTAACTGAGGCGGAATACGGGGAACCAGTCCACATTCGCCGAGGCAGCTGGAAAACCGCATTAAAAACCATCCACAGACTGGCCGGCACACCGGACCTCGACATTAATCGGATTCCCGCCCGGAAAGCAGTGCGTTAGACTGCACGGCTAACCGGGCGGGTGTCAAGTACGATAATAAGGGTACGTTTTGTGCTGTGCGTTACGCGCACATCGACTTGGCGATAAAACGGGACAACAGCTCTACCGGCGCATTTAACTTTGATAGCTGGTACAGCTAGCCTGCAGTGACGTGGCCACATGCAGCTCACACGTAAAAAGAGACAAGGAGACGAGCAATATAGCTTCGAATGTCATTTAATTTTTAAGCAGAATTAAATAATACATTGCAGATCTCCCACAATACGCCTCTTAGACGACTAGACGGGAACCTCAACACGGTATCGTTTTTAGCTAACGTACTACTGTAATTAAAAACAAGAATGATAATTCCTGACTTAACCACAGGTTAATTTTTCTGCATAAGCTGTGTGTAACGTAAGAGAGTATTGAAGGATTTCACCATATAGTTATACATTGAAGTCACTGAAGGTACAGCCGGCCGCTGTAGCCGAGCGGTTCTAGGCGATTCAGTCTGGAACCGCGCGTCAGCTACGGTCGCAGGTTCGAATCCTGCCTCGGGCATGGATGTGTGTTATGTCCCTAGGTTGGTTAGGTTTAAGTAGTTCTAAGTTCCAGGGGACTGATGGCCACAGCAATTAAGTCCCATAGTGCTCAGAGCCATTTGAACCATTTTTATTACTACGATGAACGGATTATAGCATGCCTGGTCCTCTGATTTGTCATACATGGTGCATGTCTGAAATGCGACAGGATGGCGTACACTTTGATACCAGCGTCCAGACAACAGTGACACAGAACGTGTTGCAGGTTTGACCAGAAACTTCAGCTACAGCTCGTCAAGATGACATTCAGGGCTTGTTTCTTCCATGCCACTACAAATACAAGAGTGTATTCGTTTCCATTGGGATCGCACATCACACAGTAGGTAATAACGGGCATCAGATCCGAATGGAACGAAAAATTAATCTTTTAATACCCGTTAGCTGATAAACAGCTCCACGAAGATTGATGAATATTGTACAGGTGCTTCATTGTGCGAATGTTCCATTTCCATCCGAACATTAATACGGCATTATTGTCTGTTTCTTTGGAAATAACAGAACCCATGCAATATATGTTCTTCCCGAACTACACGCTTCGACACAGATGTAGCACCAAACTCTTTACGCCTGAACGTATCATCTGCCGCAATGAATTAATTTAGTGGCCAGAACAAAAGTTTGAGACCATGCCACCTCGATCTACAGACAGCATCACGACCGGATTTATGTTTTCTGCCAAAAATGAAGAAACAGAATACTCATAAACATATTCTCAATACCGGAAGACCAGAATAGGTTTCATAACAAGGAGAGTGTGGACCTGGCGCCGGGTGAATTGTGGTTTTCCGTTACGGCTACTTTGGACCTCCATCGAAAGAACGGGGACATACCTCAGTTCTTTATCGGTATCTCGGTATTTATATCCAAGACCGACAGAAATGTATGTCTCGTCGACCGCCGGTCAGCCATCCAAGAAAAAACTGACTCTGTGACACATTTTTTATGTTATCGTACTAGACAGAAGTTTCGGTATGTTATCTGAGTCCATTCAGACGTATTCCAGGTGCTCAGCTAGAAAACTAACGTCTCACCGTTGCTGTACGGCAGTAATAGATTCTCTCATTTTAGAACTACGAAATATATGTGTAAAAGCATCTGCTGAGCTACAAATATGTTTTACGTGGAAGTGTAAAAACACGTTGTATGGCAGGAAGTAGTAGTTGCGAACGTCATAAGAAAGTGACAAGAATTATCTGTAATTTCAAGACTTTTCAACAGAGGTCTTAGAAACAGCTGTTAATAACACAACAGCTCATAACAGGGGAAAATGAGTGGTACGAAAGCATCTCTTTGACTGAAGGAAATAAACCATGTCTTTGTGCATTAGCCCATATTGTGGATTTGTTTTTGCTGCAATGGCGGCATGGACATTATCGTAATGTCAATGTTTTGTTCTGCCTTGGAAAGATTTCGTAGATCAGTAAACTGGCAGATTTGTGCTCGAAGAATTGGAAAAAAAATCAGTAGTGCGTGTAAACCATCAGTGGGATTCCGGAAGTGGCCCGTTTGAAAACGAACGATAAAAGGTTCAAATGGCTCTGAGCACTATGGGACTTAACATCTATGGCCACCAGTCCCCTAGAACTTAGAACTACTTAAACCTAACTAACATAAGGACATCACACAACACCCAGTCATCACGAGGCAGAGAAAATCCCTGACCCCGCCGGGAATCGAACCCGGGAACCCGGGCGCGGGAGGCGAGAACGCTACCGCACGACCACTAGCTGCGGACCGATAAAAGGTATCGGTTGTGACAGTACGTTACGTAATCACCCGATTGTATACCGAAAGTGTTATACAATGTCTTTATAAGAATATCATGATAAATATATCAAAATCGCCTGTCTCCTACTCTCTATTAGATCATATGACTTGTCTCCTGGGTAATAAAGCCAAAGTTACTGGTATCGGTCGTATGGTAGGTAACAAACATGGTGAAGGATCTTTAATTATTTTGAGATAAAGAACTGATGGTCGGACATGAAACATGGACATTCAGTTCCCTTTGACGTAAACGTCTTACACCTTAAATCCAAAGTGACGACTGCATCTCAAAACATGCTTTAAAACTGCTCGTAAATTGTTTTCGCATCCTCTCAAATATCCATCTTGTCTCCTGCACAGGGAGTCAGGTAGCTATGACTCTAGCAACCAGTTCATCTTCAATTTCTACTACACCTTCGTACACCAACGACTTCACATAATTCTGAAGCAAAAACTCCACACGAATGAGGTCCGGCAATCGCGATAACGTTGAGACGTGTCCTCCCATCCACTTTCAGTCCAACAATGAAAGTATCTGTCACGAGATTTTGAGGCTTGTCGCAGCCACTTGTTGACGTATTGCCTGTTGTGTTATGTCTCGGAATCTTCGTACTACGTTCGTCTAAAGCTGCGACCACGCAGGTCGCACCACGCAAAACCATAAATGGGGTTGGGCGCAGCGCGGCGCGTCCGGTGAGGACGTCAAACCGCGCCGCTCTGCGCTACACTGACCAGGTTCCGGGCAGTGTCAGTACATCAAAGGAAATGGTTCGTTTGTGCGCGGCTCTCTTTGGACGGCGTTCCTCAGGCGCGCGCGCACACACACACACACACACACACACACACACACACACATACACCCACAGGAATACAGCACCTACGAGCACTCTTGCTCTATTCTGCGCCCTCATGCTCCGCTCTTGGTGTTGCGCGTCCTGCCGGCCAGTGTGGCCAAGCGGTTCTAGGCGCTTCACTCTGGAACCGTGCGACCGCTACGGTCGCAGGTTCGAATCCTGCCTCGGGCATGGATGTGTGTGATGTCCTTCGGTTAGTTAGGTTTAAGTAGTTCTGAGTTCTAGGGGACTGATGACCTCAGATGTTAAGTCCCATAGTGCTCAGAGCCATTTGTTGCGCGTCCGTGGTGAGGCAGTTCGATTTATTTGTTTTCCATTTCGTCCGTAGAGTAAACCTTTGGCAACTCCAGCTACCCGCGCTGGCGAAATAGCGGAAAAATTGTTAGACAAACGTCGGCCGAAAACCACGAGGCGAAGAATCTGTTGTTTAGGCCATGGCTCTCGAGACACGACACTGCATTGCCCCCCCCCCCCCCCCCCCCCACCATCACCACCATCCTCGGCGCCCGGGGCATCCCACTACACTTTATTGGCGCCCCATCCATCCAGAAACACGTATAGTAATATAATATACAAAGTTTATTCTAATAATAATATGTTTTCCGAAAAATTTTGTTTGCTTGGAGACCATTTGGCGTCCCTTTACAACCGGTGCCCGGGATGATGCATGTTTATACCGAATTCATATTCTTTCGCAGGCGGCGAGAAGCAGCCAGCAGGGTCCTGTTGGTTGAAGCCCACGAGTTGATAGAGAATCGTTGCTGGTGATCAGGCACGGGCGTTTTGATAGCCCTTGTACGTAGCTTTTGCGGCAGAAGCAAAGAACATTACGGCTGAAGGAAGCCTCGACCGTGAATGGCACTAGCCGTAGGACGTTCGGCTCTGCTATACTGCTCATGATAATCTGTTGACAGATAGTAACTCGGAATCCTAAATCAGTTGGACCTACTGCGTACGCACGTCGTTTATGATAGGCATACACCTGTTGCTCCATAATAATTCTCCACATTACATTCTTTCACGTGTACACTTCACGGGGAAGTTGACGGATGCGCCGTGATGAAACGTCTCCCTCACTATCCAGCGCCATATCCTTAAATTCTCGTGTATTAGCAGTTCTTTGTAGGAAACTGGGTCAATCTGTGTAGCTTGAACGATCCACAGCTAGTAGTTTCTAACAACTGCGTCCATTTCGAAACTATTCTCTATAGATTCGTTTGTCTTTTGGGAGAACTACGTCCTACTGCATGACACAGGGTGATCAGTTTTTAACGCAACAGCCTGGCGCAGGATTTTGTTGCCCGTCCGGCAGGTTGACGGCGGTGGCCCTGGCGGGGAGAATACTCGTATTTCCCCTCCCGAGATGCAATTGTTTGTGCAGGTAGCACGTGTATTTTAGGCGACGCAATACAGTGTGTACTGAGTGAAATGTTTTCAAGTGAAATGACGAAATCCAAGTACAGAGAATCAGTGTGTGCAGTAAGGAGATTATTCAAGAGGAGTTTAGTGAGAGTTTCCTGATGTTCAAGTTCCTAATGGGAGTAAGAGTCATCGATTGAATCGATTGATAAATAAATTTCGCGAAACTGGAGGTGTTCTTGACAAGAAACATAGACAGCCAAGCACAGTACTTATAGGAGAAACTCTGGATAATATGGGCATACTCTGAAAAGGTCTCCTAGAAAATCAGTACGACGTCTTCCTCTGGAAATAGGAATTTTCTATGGCTCTGTTCAAACGGCTACAAAGTTGCTGGACTTCCAGCCCTATAAACTAACTGCAGTGCAAGAACTTGAACCGGGTCACCATGCAAAAAGGTTTTGTCTTTTTGAGTGGGTGATGCAAGGACCATGACTTGTCTCGCCACGTTTCAGGCCGTTTCCTTCTCACATTTCCTCGCAGGCATCACAAGTCCAGTTCATCTACACTTATACTCTGCAAGCCACCCAACGGTGTGTGGCGAAGGGCACTTTACGTGCCACTGTCATTACCTCCCTTTCCGGTTCCAGTCGCGTATGGTTCGCGGGAAGAACGACTGTCTGAAAGCCTCCGTGCGCGCTCTAATCTCTCTAATTTTACATTCGTGATCTCCTCGGGAGGTATAAGTAGGGGGGAGCAATATATTCGATACCTCATCCAGAAACGCACCCTCTCGAAACCTGGACAGCAAGCTACACCGCGATGCAGAGCGCCTCTCTTGCAGAGTCTGCCACTTGAGTTTGCTAAACATCTCCGTAACACTATCACGGTTACCAAATAACCCTGTGACGAAACGCGCCGCTCTTCTTTGGATCTTCTCTATCTCTTCCGTCAGACCGATCTGGTACGGATCCCACACTGATGAGCAATACTCAGGCATAGGTCGAACGAGTGTTTTGTAAGCCACCTCCTTTGTTAATGGACCACATTTTCTAAGGACTCTCCCAATGAATCTCAACCTGGTACCCGCCTTACCAGCAATTAATTTTATATGATCATTCCACTTCAAATCGTTCCGCACGCATACTCCCAGATATTTTACAGAAGTAACTGCTACCAGTGTTTGTTCCGGTATCATATAATCATACAATAAAGGATCCATTGATTAACAATTTGTCCCTGTGCTACGAATCCATGAAGAACTAAAGTTTCAGAGTCAAAGAAAACTATCAGCATAGCTTTGGCATTTAACCTGACGAGCTTTTGTTGGTCTTGGAGAATGTTTCCTGACCCATTGTGAAGACGGAACCTTGGTCTCAACATCATCATAACCGTAGATCCACGTCTCATCATCAGTCATGACTCTCCCAAGGAACATCTCGTTCTCATTTGCTCCTCACAGATCTCGTTCTCATTTGCTCCTCACGTATTGCGAGTCGAAGGTTTTTCTGCTCGTGACTGACGAGTCGTGGGACGAACTTCGCGTCAACACGATACATTCCGAGACGCTGTGTCAGAATTTGATGACACGATCCAACATAAATGTTACATTCCTCTGCAATCTCTCGGACAGTCAGTCTTCGATTCGCGCCCACAGTTTCGTTGACTTTTCTGACGTGAGCGTCGAAGGGCAGCCTGAATGAGGAACATCTTTAACTTCCGTCTGCCCACTTTTAAACCGTGTGAACCATCCGTAACACCTAGTACGGCTTAAGCACTCATCACTGTATGCTTCCTGCATTATTTGCTGTGTCTATAGGTTTTCTTCAGTTTCACACAAAATTTAATGCATACATGTTGCTCCTGTAACTCTGCCATCTCGTAATTCGCAAACAGTGCGACACAACGTTCTACTCAGTACAGTACTAAAAAATAACTAACAGACATACAACAATGAAACTTCCTGCAGTTACACATTAAACCCAGGCGTGTTCAGGGATGCCAACCGCATTTCGCTCCAACACACCATTGGCGCGAAATTACTAAAGTTCGGAATTTTTTGAACAGATCTCGTACTTAGGGGAGTGTTATGAAAGATAAAATCTTACAGCCAAGATGAATCTCATGCTAGTGCACAGCGACGGAAAGGAAATGAAGGAGAATTTGTGGAAAACGCGACGAAGATAAATCTGGACGGCTGCTCGGAGATTTGGACCCTGGTCCCCCCGCAATACGATTTCTGTGCACTGCACCATCTCGCTTGGTTCCGCAGGACGAGAACTGTGGGTTGTTGTGCACTCATTGGTCGCCGCGCCCTTCACTAAGTGATTACGTAGTTCGTACAGCTACTCACACCTTAGCAAAATAATCTAGAAGTACCTGCATGGTGGTATTCAGCCCGGGGAGGAGCTGCTGGAAAAAGTGCTGTGAACTTCTTTCCTGTGGGCACAAGTGTGCTGCCATACCATCGTATCGACCTTAAACAACGGCGTTCATTGAGAGCGGCATTCTAATCTCCAAAGACGGTTTTTACGACTACGTGGCCTCAGCGGCATCGTATAAGCTGACAAATAAACACTTTATCATGATTCTCAAGTCCACATCTCCTATACAGGATACAGAGAAAGTGATGATAAGGTTGCATCGTTGCAGGGTGCGTCTGATGGAGTATAATTTTACAAATGAGCAGAGGTCGGAAATCCACCACAGTGCAGCTACAGATAAAAACCTTCGGCCGCTGAGCCACGTACACGCAAAAGAATTTGTCTCCTTTGGTTGCCCCCTCGTGTAGGAATATCAGTGGCGTGAGCGTAGCGTACTGCACAAATTACCAACCTCAAATCGGAATTGCCATGTGACTTCACCGTAAGTACAGGGCTATTACAAATGATTGAAGCGATTTCATAAATTCACTGTAGCTCCATTCATTGACATATGGTCACGACACACTACAGATATGTAGAAAAACTCATAAAGTTTTGTTCGGCTGAAGCCGCACTTTCAGGTTTCTGCCGCCAGAGCTCTCGAGAGCGCAGTGAGACAAAATGACGACAGGAGCCGAGAAAGCGTATGTCGTGCTTGAAATGCACTCACATCAGTCAGTCATAACAGTGCAACGACACTTCAGGATGAAGTTCAACAAAGATCCACCAACTGCAAACTCCATTCGGCGATGGTATGCGCAGTTTAAAGCCAGAACTGCGAGCTCACATCAACGATGCTTTCGAACTCATTGATGGGGACATGCTGCGCCGAGTGTGGGAGAAACTTGATTATCGGCTTGATGTCTGCCGAATCACTAAAGGGGCACATATCGAACGTTTGTGAATGCCTAAAAAAACTTTTTGAGTTCTTGTATGTGTGTGCAAAGCATTGTGAAAATATCTCAAACAATAAAGTTATTGTAGAGCTGTGAAATCGCTTCAATCATTTGTAATAACCCTGTATTTTCATTTTGCACTGAGACTGAAACTTTGATATTGTTCTCACTTGCCCTGTTTTTACACATGTATTTACTAGTAAGAGTAAGGCTGCTAAGGGATAAATCGAAATACTTCAAGGAAGGAAAATTATTTTTCATAGAACCAAGACGAATAAAGCCGCTTCTCCTGTATGATAAACTTTTATTTCTGATCTTACATCTGAAGCGGTCTTATTCATCATGGTTCAGTTCTACAGCTGTGGATGCCCACAATACAACATTTTTCATAGGCAAGTAAATAATTACCCCTACCCGAAAGAGGTGCTTTACGAGTTGAAGAGTACAATAAAGTACAGTAAAGAATTACTACCGCAGGGCCACTTTATGTAACAGGATCACCATATAATTACGTAATGGTGCTACATAAATTTGGAAGCGCGCCGCAAGTCAGTGTGTGGAATGTGTACGTATTTCGAGCTGTTTTCACCTACAACTCAGACTTGCTCACTAATTACTTAACGTCTAAAGTAAATTTCTCGCATGTGTCACTGTCAAGTAACAGAGCTTGACGAAACTTCTACGATTAATAGAAAGAACTGCTACAGTACAGTAACAGAAGGTAACTGAAAGAAATACGCAATGAGACGAACAGAAATTACACTTTTCTGCAGAGACAATAAATACACTTAATCACCACGATTTATGATGGTCCTTTGGAAATTACAAAAGGCAGGACATGGTTCTAGATAGGGTTTTCAGAATGAAAACATGGTCAATGTAGGCTGTATTCTTTTATTTTCCGTTCATTTGGGCAGTTTCAACCGTCAGTCATTTTGAAGCATACATCTTAAGCTTCCCGCCTCATTTTACATTCTAATACTTCGCTGGTACATGTCTATTAGAATTTAAAGTGAAACTGCAAGCGTGAGACATGTTTTTGAAAATGACCCACAGTTGAAATTGGCCAACTGTCTGAAAATAAAAAGAATGCACCCGTAATGTAGGTTAATTCTTACAAAGAATAAAACAGTAACCAGCCATTATTAACACTGCTATTTATTTAGGTAACTAGCGCCGTTACCGGTTTCGAACTGGCAAGTTCATCATCAGACGGCTATTCACATGATTTTAAAGATACACTTAACATTATCGTCCGTTTTCGATTTCTATTATTCCACTGTGGCGAAGTATTTTTGGTGTGTTGTTGCCCTACGGTAGAAGAACAATGTTGGAAGCGCCCTATGTGAAAATAACTAACCTCCAAAC
Source organism: Schistocerca americana (assembly GCF_021461395.2). Lineage (NCBI taxonomy): Eukaryota > Metazoa > Arthropoda > Insecta > Orthoptera > Acrididae > Schistocerca > Schistocerca americana. The sequence goes on along the minus strand of NC_060124.1, from coordinate 205,912,795 downwards.
GATGAAAAACAGCGTAAATAAATATGTGAGGTTAAGTGGTTACGGTACTTACGTCGAAAATTCCGCGCGATTTCATCGTTTGGAGGCTAATTATTTTCACATAGGGCGCTTCTAACACTGTTTTTCTGCCGTAGGGCAACAACACACCAAAAATAGTTCGTCACAGTGGAATAATAAAAATCGAAACCGGACGATAATGTAAAGTGTATCTTAAAAATCTTGTGAACAGCCGTCTGATGATGAACTTGCCAGTTCGAAACCGGTAACGGCGCTATTTACCTAAATAAATAGCAGTATTAATAATGGCTGGTTGCTGTTTTCTTCTTTGTAAGAATTAACCTACATTAATTGTACACAGCCACGGTCTCGCCATGTCAGTTTTAGACAAAATAGCAGAATGCACCCTGCCTGGACCACGTTTTCATTCTCAAAACACGTTAAGGCTGTGGACCGCACAAATATAAAATCTCAGTAGTGTGTGTGATCACCACAGACAGAAGCGCATGCTCCCATACTGGCCACAATGTTGACAGGAGTACACAGATGTCCAACCATTGTTCTTAAAAAAGGCGCTGTAGGTAACAGTAGTATTAGTGCTTACGAGGTATAGAATACGCATATGCGATTCGTATTTCAGTTTCTCTATGAATGAATAAACGTGTCGCGCCAGAAGGTTCACATGGAAGAATTTAGACTGCTGAAATATTTCAAAGTAAGTGCTAATTTGCTGCATGTCATAGTTTTAAATTAGGTGTTTTTCTTAACATTTTGAATTTGGCATACTTGGTGGCCACTTCGCAATGCTCTCACAGTATGATTTATTAAAACATATAGTTGGTAATACGAGTAAGTGCAGCAACCAAGAAATAACGGTGATTACTATAAAGCTGAAACAGGTAAGGCAAACAAGCGAAATGACCTTGCATTTATTTCCACATTTTGAATGCAAATTATTAAGGTGGCTGTGAACCGAGTGTACAAAATCCACGATTTTTGTGAAATTGATCTGTATGTACTAGCGATGCAATGACAATCAAAACCAGAACGTGACAATCAAAATCAGAACGTGTACGGCCACATCTTGCAACGTATCAAATTCACGTTAACTATGGAGGCAATGTATGTTGACGACAAAAATTTGTCTGCGCATCTGAATGCTCACACATTAGATACTCGCAATTCCATGCTTGCATCAGCTAATACCTATTGTGCTTGGTTAAATTAGCTCAAGTTAACTGATTATTAGTGTTGCCAGATGTTTGTTTACCCTGTAAAGAACAAATGTTCAGTTGGAAAACTAAGGGGATGTCACTTTTTTAACCCGGGAAAAATGAAAAATAAAATTATTTGTTGTGATTCATTGGTCTTTATTATACTTTAATGAAGGTTATGCAAGTTTTAACATTTTTTTTTAAAATCTGAAAAAAAAATCAGTGCCGTTATAATCTTAGTTGAAAATGGTCAATTTATCAAATTAGAGGTATATTTATATCGTACATCAGCCCATTTTAATGCCATCTGTGAAAAAACCCTTCTTACGAAGTAGTTGGAACTAGGATTACTAAAGATGAACGGTAACACGTGAGAAATATTTGGGATTTCATTCTTGGAAAACCCTTCCATAATTATCTTCCATTTTTGTGTGTGTGTGAAATCTTTTGGGACTTAACTGCTAAGGTCATCAGTCCCTAAGCTTACACACTACTTAACCTAAATTATCCTAAGGACAAACACACACACCCATGCCCGAGGGACTCGAACCTCCGCCGCGACCAGCCGCACAGTCCATGACTGCAGCGCTTAAGACCGCTCGGTTAATCCCGCTCGGCTCCCATTTCAGAATCGTACCCTTACTTATGTCATCAAAAGACTGTGCCATGTCTAGGCTTCTTTTAATTATTTGAAATTCTTCGTAAAAGAGTCCATGATCAGTTGATCGATTCTTAAAAGTTCCGCAGCTTTTTGAAAATGGTCGTAATTTATTGGTGATTTTAAGTTTGGACACAGCATCTTGGAAAGGATGTTGTTTCTTGAGAAACCATAGTGTGGTAAGAAATATCCTACAAACTTGGTGTAGAACTGTGGAAACATCGTTCCTAATTTGCGTCAGTGCGTAATTCACCCATTATTTCTCTTGTCTTTCTTCGGAAAACGTTGTCTTTTACTCTCTGTTCAATCTATTCGCGAATCGTGTGCGTTCAGCGTGCATGTCAACAGCTGGCAGAGAATCTGATTCAATCTTCTTCATTGTTGTTTCTACCGAAAACGTTACGTTATGCAGAAACGACAAATACGCCAAAGCTCTTTTTCTCGTCTTCTTTACATAATAGACGAGGACTTTCATTGCGGAATTCCAGTAAATGAGATTTTAGTGCAGGCTATATTTTTATACTTGGTTCAAATGGCTCTGAGCACTATGGGACTTAACATCTGAGGTCATCAGTCCCCTAGAACTTAGAACTACTTAAACCTAAATAACCTAAGGACATCACACACATCCATGCCTGACGCAGGATTCGAACCTGCGACTGTAGCGGTCGCGCGGTTCCAGACTGTAGCGCCTAGAACCCCTCGTCCACTAGGGCCGGCTATTTTTATACTCTTTCCACACATGACCTAGAGATAAAAACCTCGTGGCAACATGTTTTATTATTTCTTCCCATTGCATGTCATTCGCTTTAAGTTGGAGGTGCAAGTCCGTTCTTCGTTTCGCAGATCTACTCAAGTGACTGCATAGTTTCAGTATCAAACTTCCAGCATCACATTCCAATTTATTAGTACTGTATTTGTGGAGAATATGGACGGTGCAGTCAGCTTTGACAATTTTATCATTTGCAGCTAAAAAAAATGTATAAATGGAATGATTTCTGCCGAAGTTTACATGGGTGTTGTGAGCGGCGAATGCCGAAACTTTATTTGAAGACAAGCCATTCTTCTCCAATGCGTCTATTAACAACTACGGAACTTGATATAGTGTGACATCCACTGTGTAATTCAGTGGCTTGACATTTAGTTAATTTGTAAATGAAAACATGTTACCAGTGTGGCATTCGCTGTGCTATTCAGTGGCTTGGCATTTAATTAATTTGTAAATTCATCGTTACATTCTAAAAATTCCAGTGGACGGTTTACAACCTCAGTATCACAATCAAAGAACCGTAAGAAAATTGGAAATATTTTTCTACTTTTTTGTTACCTGGATCGTCGCTACTAAAAAGTGTAGATTTTTTTCTTGGATGTCTTTAAAATATTTTTAACAGATTCTTTGGCCAATACACCGCACACGATAGCTTACGCTTTTGTTCTTCCGCAGCTAATACTTTGAGCGATTTTTGAATCACAGCAAATGTAAGGTAATAATTTGTGTGAACAATCTATATTATTGTAAGTAAGAGAATGCTTTACGTGTCATAAACAGATGCGAGTTCTCCAGCAGTAATCTTGTCCGTCTCCGAAGCAGATGATTCAGGTTTCGAGAAATATCTGGATAAGGTACTTGATGCTTTATTGATAACAACAGTCATTTGAGATTTAGTAGTTTCATGTTGTTTTACATCAGCAACGCCTCCATGAGCACAAGAGAAATCTTTATTGCGCAAGCGACAATACAACTTGTACGAGATTTCTTTTACTTTTCTTAACCAGGTATAACTATTTTCCCCGTTCTGATTATACTTACAAGTAAGCCTTTTGACTTGCTTAGAAATTGTTTCACCACTTTTAGGTGAATTATCTGGGTCACTGCCACTTAAATTACTCATTTTGTCTATAGTTTTTGAAATAATTCACAAGCGTAACAATTCAACATTCAGCAGTTCTCGCTACTCAATGAACAAAGCTTTAAACTAGAACAACAGTCAAGAATGGAATTAACAGATCCTTCCAGTGTTGTTAACACGCGTTGACAGTTTTTAAACGAGTTAGCTAACGAACGAAAATGTTAAACACGAAATTGTTGAAAGAAAGTGAGATGGATAATAAACAGAAGAATGTAAAGCAGAGAAAGGCAAAAAGAGACGCGCTGCGCGACGCAGATTGATAGGCAAGCTACGCGTATCTTCATGCGGTATGTGTGTTGACAATAGGCACTTCCCAACTGTAGCGCGAAAGATTTCGTAATAATAATCGAACAGGGTTGAAACACAGGACAGAGCTCGTCCTGACGGAACATTTAAAATTACGCTGGAAATACGGGATGTCTCGAAAAATACGGGACGCCTGGTTATCTCAACATCAAGCTTCGGCAAACTCTATAGTCTTATTATTGTCGGGATTTTTCTGAGTTTCGCTGAGTAAAACATGACAGTTAAACCAACGACGCTGGTGTATCTTAATTCCATTACTTTGTTAATATAATAAACTGAAATGAAGAAATAGCACAACCATATTATACCCGATATGCGGTACTTTTAAGGAATAATGTTTGTAGTAATGAAATCTAAAGACAGACTGTTTTTCTTGATGCATAGAGAGCCTATATAATGTTTTGTTGTAATAAGTAGTTCGGTTACTGCAAACTAAGAAATTCTTGAATTCGAATATTAAAAGGACGAAGAGCGGGTAAGTGACTTTCTGGAGCTGAAAGGTGTAATTATATTGTTTCGCTTTGCGTTGCGTATGCATTTACAGTGATGAGCCGCCAAAGTCAATTGATGCTAATCATTGTTTGATGGGAGGACTAATGGAAATACTGTATGCACATGGCTGACTATTACGTCCGAAGTATCGCGGGCAGTACCTACATTCGGAGACAATGGGCCAGACTGCCAATTTCGAGTATTTAGAAACGGCACGAAAAGTTCCAGCTCCAACCACGCAATGAAAAGTTCCAGCTCCAACCACGCAATAGTGTCAGAAACATATAATATTTAAATACGTTCCAGTCTTTTCCCGTAGCAGAGTGTTCAACGCAGATACAGGTTCGATTTCCGGCTGGATCGGAGATTTTATCTACTTGGGAAGTGGAAGTTGGATTGCCCTCATCATCGACACTCAAGTCGCCGAAGTGGCGTCAAATTATAAGACTTGCATCCATATGGGATCTCCTGGCCAATAATGCCATTTTCATTTCAATACAAATCATATACAAGCGATAAAATAACTTTCAACACATACTAGTAAACTAAGGTGCTGAACTTTCTAAACAACGCATTCACGCTCCGTTCAACAGTTAATATTTCGTATTTATAAACTAAATCATGTTTACGTTCTTCGGGTTTTACTTTAGTCAAATTTGCTATGCTATGCAACGTTTGAGCATTAAAGAACATCACTGGGAGTACGCAGCACAAACACACCAAGAGCAGAAATAGTGTTACGACCTGCGTAGCGCGGAAAGACTGCGCCCCTGTTAACTGCTTTCCCAGGAATGCTAATACACACTCCCGGCCACGCCAAGTTTGCCTCTGTTTAATAGGATGGCGTGCAGCGCTAGTCCCGGAGAGGATTTTCCCGAGTGGAATCTTTCGCACCATTTCACTCGGAAACTCCGACCGACTACTGCTAGACAGGAAACGCGGGAATTTCAAATATTAGTCGTCCAACTGAAGCTGATACTCGGTGTGGTGGCGGCCGTAAAGGGGTCATGCCATTTAGGTCCCTTTCGCAGTTGCCTGGCAGCCGTGTAAAAGGCGCCGTGTACATGGAATACCGCCGCGGCGGTTTCACACTTACCCAGCTGCTGCTGCGCGCGGCATGATAGTTCCCTTCATTCTGTTCCTTCCCAACTCTCTCAGGACAGTCCTAGCGAAACGGAACGTGAACAAATGCTGGCATAGGTTTTTGTTTATCGTCGATTAAAGAGAGGGAGCAGTCAGTTGAGTAGGGTAGGTCGTCAAACGGGCCGACTTGGAGCAGGAGAGGCACCACAGGACATTTTAATTTCCACTGTCCATACTTTTACAGATAAATCCGTAAAACTTTGTCAGCATGACCAGGAAGGATTCAGGGTTCACACTCAAGCAGTGGAAGTTCAAAAACATAACAAAATAATTTTTTTTACACGTGAAATTTCATCATTTTTTCACTTACCATTGGCTGCATTTGATGCTATAGGTACACATTTCTTCATAAGTAAGAGAGATTCTTCGATGCATTGTGCACAGCATACAAACCATACTTACAGGTGTATGAAAGTCTAGTAATTATTTAATTCATGAAAAAATGAATGAACTGTTACATTTTAACCTTCATATTTAGAAAAAACTCAAATTTTATAGTTAACTGTCTCAGTTTTTACCACAATTTTTAATAGATATGAAAATTCTAGAGAAATTCGTCGTAGTGAATTATGTATAAAACTGGCTTTGAGTTTAGGAGAATATAAGTTCTAAGCTGATGAAAGGGTATGGAAAAGTGTGAATAATGCGGTCGAATTTAAAGCGGCAGGAATACTCTGAAGTTAATATCATCCGCAATGGATACAGCTGAACTCCATGACTGTTCCTTTATGGGTCATAAAACAATAACCGCTACCAGTCACAACAGAAGGTGATTTTATTTAGCGCGACCGGTTTCGGGCTTGTGCCCGCCTTCAGATGGTTCTACTTTCAATTATATGTTTCAGTGCTCACTCTTGGAGATCACTGTTTAAATAAAAAAAGCAAATAATGTGATGGTAACTAAATGGACCCGACTGAAGCAATTGCTCAGCGGCATGTGTTGCAAAGTGTAATAGCACATACATACATCTGGAGTATCCATGTCGTTTCCACATTACATTCATCACATTTGTTACAAAAATATCTCGGTTTTTTGCACATTAACTGTATATTATACGTCATGGTAAATATTGGTACTTCCGTGGTATGCCTTTGATGCAGTAGAGGTTAATAACTTCACTAGCACATACACACACAACATCTAAAGTGTTTACATGGGAAAACAGTAGTTATCGTCAAATACCTTAGATCTAAGAAGTTCAGTTATGTTACGCATACACAAACATAATAGATGTTACAGATTATGAGAATGAAATTGTTACGTGGTTGTGGAACCACACTATCACTTATAATATATGAGGTGGCTACTGGCAAATCTTATAATGTAATCATTGTCACTTATTTCCAAACTAGTTGTGAGGGGGCAATGACTAACAATTTTTGGTTTTTAAAAATTTCATTAAAGATGTGTACACATTACTTGTTTGCCAGGTGTACTTGTTCACTCAGAATGAGTTACTGCTGTTACATGAGAGGTAACATAGGTGGGCACAGGTTGTCCGTGAAACAGTAGGCAAAAATTGCAATGGAAGATAAAAACTGTAGTACGAGTATATGCAAGTAATTGAGGGGTCTATGAAGTTTTCCGTGGCGTGTCGTTGGGTGTCTGCAAGTCCTGGACTGTGATGAAGAAACTGGTGCAGGAGACGAAATCTTGGCAAGCCGCGTTAAAAAGGAAAGAAGAAAGTGAAAGGGATGGTCCAATCTACACACTAATAATAAAACTGTAAAACCGTCATGTCTGCCAGTTTGTCTGGCTAACCTAACTTGCTAATCTCCAAAGCTACTAGATGAAATTTCATGGATGTTTTCTCAGGTAAGATGAGCATAGCTTGGGGCAACTTATATGCTTTATTTCATCAAAACCTAATCATAAAAAATCGTAACTTAAAAGTTGCAGGAGTCTGCTCAGCTTAGTAGTTAGGACGTTTGCCTAAACGACAGTGTAGTACACCAATGAACCAACAAATGGTGCTGTTAGATACTTTTACCTCAGTGACAGAAGTATTTTCGGAAATTTACGTCAGTGACAGAATCAAGCACCACAATCTTATTTTAATGAATACAGTGTAATATCGATTTTTTTGGCTAGGATGTACGGATTTACTGATTTTGCTTCTTGTATTAAAATCTTCATGAAATTACTTTGCATCTTTCGATAGGATTCATTTTTATTTCATTACTTGGCTAAAGGAAGCTAATTTTTTGACAAAACGATCCGAGATGAGTTCCGTCTTTATCGGTTGAGGAACGGAACTATAAAAGCGACTTTATGCAAAGGCCCTTCTTTAACTTCGGTTGCGAAGCAAGGGCGTATAGCTAGTAACTAATACGAGAGACAATTTTATCAAAACCGGAAGCTTTCTTTAGACGTTGGTATTGTTCAAGAACTACTCAGAAATACGAATAGTTAATAGCGAAGTAACTTCCTGTCAGATTAAAAGTGTTTGCTGGACCGAGACTCGCAGACAGGTGCTCTGTCAGTAGAGCACTTAGGTTTAACTAGTTCTAAGTTCTAGGGGACTAATGACCTCAGCAGTTGAGTCCCATTGTGCTCAGAGCCATTTGAACCATTTGACTGAGTGTAATAGACCTGTATGCTTTGTATACTTTGTGGCGTTACCATAACTGCCGATGGTAAATGCGCTTTTCTATGTAATGGATGTTAAAATATAGCTTGCCTTAGTCCTACATTTTTCCTGTTCAGAATTACTTATTTCACTTTCCATCATGTTATGGACCCAGGCAGCAGTGAATGCATTGTGATATGTATTCTGACATGTAGCATTCCGTCTTCAGGCCACGAGTGGCCTACCGGGACCATCCGACCGCCGTGTCATCCTCAAGGAGGATGCGGATAGGAGGGACATGGTGTCAGCACACGCTCACCCGGTCGTTATGATGGTATTCTTGACCGAAGCCGCTAATATTCGGTCGAGTAGCTCCGCAATTGGCATCACGAGGCTGAGTGCACCCCGAAAAATGGCAGCAGCGCATGGTGGCCTGGATGGTCACCCATCCAAGTGCCGACCACGCCCGACAGCGCTTAACTTCGGTGATCTCACGGGAACCGGTGTATCCACTGCGGCAAGGCCGTTGCCATCTATTCTGACATATAGAACGAAATATCGTCGGAATAGTCCTGGAAGTGTGTTATGAAAGCTATCGCAACGAGCCGATTGCGGCGTAGTTTAATACTGTCTTTACTACCAATAAAGGTAATTGTGAAAATGAGTGCGGCACACATACCGCAGATAGACCTGTATGTCGCGAGAACTACGCTACATGGAAATTTGCTGTGGAAAGCATACTTACACTTCGGCGATTTGTGGGACGTAGCGAACAGTACACTGAAGCCCACTGAGCAAAATAACGCAAATAAGGACCGGGAGGCAAGATCAAAACTGATATTATTGACTGAACCAGTGAACTATGTAAACACAGAGAAAGCTGTGACGTTATAAGAAGTTTGGCACAAGTTACAGAGTGCATCTGAAGACAGTGGCCTTACAATAAAAGTCGGATTATTACGTGAACTTGTAACCACTCGACTGGGTAACTGCAAGAACCTGAAGGAGTATGCGAAGAAGACAATATCCACACCGAATTGATTAAGAAACATTGGGCTAGAGATTGCCGATGAATGGGAAGGCACATTATAGTTAGCAGGACTGCCCGAAAAATATGCACCCATGATTTTGAAGTTAGAAAGTTCGGGCATACCGATCACGGGAGACAGCATAAAAGTCAAGATCGTGCAGAACGTGAAAAATACGTCAGTGTGTCATACTTCGGAGAAGGAAACAGCTACAGCACTTTATTGCAAGAAGGAAAAGAGAAAACCAGCCAAGTGGTACAACTGTCAGAAGATGGTTCATATCACATCCGAATGCCACCAAAGGCCAGCTACAAAGGGAAAAGTGTATGGCGCAAGTAGTCCAGAGAGGAGAACTGTTGATCAAGGTAAGCCGCTCTCCTAAGCTTTTGGGGAACTAGAATCGATATTAGATTCAGGAACGTCAGTGCATATTATTAGAGTCAAAACAGCTCTTTATGATGTCACTAATAAAACGCATCTAGTATATCCACAGTGAATGGTTCCAAGTCACAGTGTGAGCTTGCTGGGGAAGTAGTTACTGTAGATGGAGAACAAGAAAATATTACCGAACATGATGTTTAGTGTGTAAAAGATGTTGCAAGTAAATTGTTATCTCTAAGTGAAATAGTCAAAGCATTTCATTATTAAAGGATATAGTGACAGGAATAGAAGAATACGGTAAATGTGAAGAAGTGTGTGAAGGGAAACAGACTAGACTGCCCTTTGAGCCTAGCAAAAGCAGAAGTATAGACGTCTTGCGGTTAATACATACGGATGTTTGTTTGGGGACTGATGGAGCGTGAATCTACAGAGGAAGCCATTATTTTGTTACCTTTATAGACGATTATTCAAATAATAATCGTGTTTATTTTTTAAGTTCTAAAGATCAAGTGAGCGATATTTTTGAGGCCTTTCGTAATATGGTAGAAAGATAACGGGAAACAAGGTGAAAAGTATCAGATCTGATAATGGGACAGAGTGAACCAATCAAAAGTTCAAGAAACGTTTGAAGGAAGTAGGAATTAGACACACCAAACCACCATCAGATACAGTCCAACCCATAATGGAGTTACAGAGAGAGTACACGGGACTATCGCTGAAAAAATAAGAAATATGTTAACTGGTGCTAGGTTACCTAAATGTTTTTGGGCATAAGCGGTGTCGACAGCTGTGAATTTGACCAATCAATCGCCTACCAAAGCGGTAAAATATAGAACGCCCTACGAAGTGTGGACAGGAAAGAAGCCAAATCTAAGTAACTTAAAAAGTTTTGGATGTAAGGCTATGGTGCAGATCCTGAAACAGTTGTGGGGAAAATGGGACCTAATGTCTAAGAAATATATTTTTGTAGGCTATTGTGAAGACTCACAGGGTTACCGATTCATGAATCCCATGAATAAGAAGATACTAACAAGTAAAGATAAAAACGAAAGAAAAGAGGACCACCAAGAGAATACAACCACTGCATTAACGTCGTCAAATTCAAGAAATACTAATTCTGGAAAAGAAACAGAAAATGAAGAAGAAGAGGAAGAAGAAGAAGATGGTAACAAACATAGATACATTATATGAAGATTAAGTTCTAGAGGATGAAGAAGAGGAAGAAAATGTTTTGAGACGTTCTTCTCATATACCTAAACCTAAATAATATCCTGATTATGAAATGTATATAGCCCAATCTTTTAATGATGAACCTACAACAGTTGAAGAGACTATGAGTTGTCCGAATTCTCAATAATGGAAAGAGGCTATGGAAAGAGAATTAGTCATTTTATCAAAATGAAACTTCCAAATGGGTTGAAATGTCAGAAAGGAAAAAAACCGTTACAATCACGATGGGCGTTTAGCATAAAAAATCCTGAGAGTGCAACCAATAAATATAAAGCACGACTTGTAGTCACGGGATATTCGCAAAAGGAAGGGGTAGACTACAGAGAGACGTTGTCGCCAGTGGTAAAATGTGAATCATTTAGATACCTTTTAGCCCTGGCAATAAAAGAAGATTTATTAATTCACCAAATGGATGTGAAGACAGCTTACTTAATTGGGAAATTAGGTGAAGAAATACATGTGAATCCATCAAAAGAAACTAGAAAAACTTGTCTAGAAAAAGGGAAGCTTTGGCGATTGAAGAAAAGTATTTGTGGACTGAAACAGAGTGGCAGTTGCTGGAAAAGATGTCTGCATGGAACCGTGGTAAAGATGAGCATGAAACAATCTAAGGCAGATCCTGGTCTCTATTATAGAACAAGTAATGTAGAGGTCACAATAATGGTTATATGGGTGGATGATTTCTTCATTCTAACTAAAGGTGAAGAACGGATGAACAATTTTAAAAGACAATTCCAAAAAGTTTAACATGCAAGACTTGTGAGAGGTAAAACAACATTTGGGTAAGAAGATTTTTAAAAATAAGATGACAGAAGAGTTATGCATAGACCAATCCTCATACACGAAGAAAATTTTGGAAAAGTGTGGCATGAGTGACTGTAAACCCATTTCTACACCGTTGGAACCAAGAGCCAAGTTAACGACCAATAAAGAAGATATAGAGTGCGATAAAAATGTACCATATTTAGAGGCGATAGGGAGCCATTTGTATTTGTCAGAAACAGCAAGGCCTGATATTGCCTTAGCCACAAATGTTGTAAGCAGATTCTATAAAAGTCCAAGAGACAGACTCTGCAGGGCCGTTAAAAGTATATTTAGATATCTAAAGGGAACAACAGACTATAAAGTAAGATATAGTAAAAAGGGAAATATAAAACTCGAGGGCTATAGTGATATAGATTGGGGAAATGGGTTGGAGAGCAGACATTCCGTTACTGGATGTTGATTTGGATTAATGGGGGGACTTATATTCTGGTCCTGTCAGAGACAGAAACAACAGCCATGAGCATTGTAGAAGCTGAGTATATAGTTCTGTCCCACACAGTTCAAGAAGCGTTGCGCAACAGGACTCTAATGACTGATACAGAGTCTAATATTAGTATAGAACCCACCAAGATATTCTGTGACAAAAAGGGAGCTATAAATTTAGCCAAAAATAATGTTACTAGCGCCTGAACCAAACACATTGATATAAAGCACCATTTTATAAGGGATTACGTAGGGCAAGGGAACACTGAAGTAGATTATTTATGCACAGAATTCCTGCATATTTCGTGTTCAGAATTACTTATTTCGCTGCGCTAGTTCCAACCTTTGGCCGTCAGTCTTATTACAGTAGGAACTTGGGGTTGTATTGTGATACAGTTCAGGTGGGGAATAGGTTGTAACGTAATATGTCATGTACTCATGTACAGACATTAGTCGGTCGTCTCTCAATTGCTCTGAAAACGTAGAAAAAGTATAGCTTTTCACCTTGGCAGTAATTCAAATTTAGGCTTTACTGTTGAGTATGTTGCGAGATGTATCGCGAGAAATGTTTTGAAAGCTTTCTGACGACTTCTGTTCCTTATTTAGGTCACTGTGTGGTTGAGGGATAATCATGCGTTCACACCGTATGATTGTCTCATACTAGACTTCATTGTTAAAATTGTTGTATTTCGTTGTTTGCCGTTTATTTCTCCGATTTTCTTATATTTATCATATAGTGCACCAGTGAAAAACGGTAAAAATATAGATAAATGAGTATGCACACATCAGGTCCTCGTTGTAAGCAAGAAAATCCAACAGCTGACAATGTTTTAACTGAATAAATGATATATATTGCGAATGTGTACCTAAACTATCGCCAACGACATAGAGAGAGAAAAACAGATTTTAATTCAGCAGTGGAATAAGCTGACTTACAGAAGGGGAAACAGCACAATGGACCACTTCCAAGTCGTAAACGAAATCACTGAGCACATCAAGTGGCACGAATTACCGCCTTGTCCGACATTTATAGATCTGAATTACCGCCTTGTTTTTAATTTACAGATTTAGAAAAAGGCTTTTAAATATCAACAAAATCTTACCAAAAGCTCTTTAAGGTAGAAAACAGTTACGGCAAGTTGGAAAAGAGGGAGTAAGAGGGAGATATACGCGCGTATTGTAAAACCATCGCTTGACAATTTTTCTCTTTCATACCTCCTCTGTGTTACAACAGATGACGTGTGACTGATCTCATTTGTACTAAAATTGCAGTATACGCGAGATGCCTATTTGCTTCCACCGCCCTGAGACGTATCAATAAGTTAAGTCTTCTGCACTTGTTGTTCCCTGTGCAGAAAGCAGCGCGTAGGTCGTTAATCTATTATCTTGAGGCTGTAAGAAACTCTTAGCGAGGAACTTGGCAATTGTTACATTCCATCCTGGATTTTCCATTGTTTGATTTTATCGAGGAACTGTTATTTTCGAAATACTTTAATTTCCAATCAGTTTGTTTATATGGTATGCCAGTCGCTTTTTATTGGCAGAACACGAGAAACTGTACAATTGCATTCCACTTAAGAGTCACAAATAATTTCTATGCTTCAATATAATTATGAACTGCGCATTTTCATAATTACTGTCACACTGTTCTCAATTATATGTTCCAAATAACCATATATTGCTAACAAAGTCTTAACTAACACTGATCGCGGCAGACAACATGTCTGTCCTGTGAGGCTTCCCAATCAGCTCTCATACTTACGAACTAGGTATTGAAAATTAAGTCTAAACTGCGACCACGGCAGACATGTTTGTTCTTCGACACTGCCGAACCAGCTCTGATCTTACAGCCGAACCACTTCGCCCGCCATCCAATTTAGGCACGATCCGAAGATCACCAAAGTGCTTCGTCCGCCTTTTCAATTAGCAATTGTTTATTACTCTGCTCTTTATTAATTCTTGTGAAATAATGGAAGGACACAACGCTGTTGAGAGACGCTTTAATTTTAACTGCAAGTAAATACGCTGTTTAGTTTGCCTAATAACTACTAGCCATTAAAATTGCTACATCAAGAAGAAATGCAGATGATACACGGTTATTCATTGGACAAATATATTATACTAGAACTGACATGTGATTACACTTTCACGCAATTTGGGTGCATAGATCCCGAGAATTCAGTACCCAGAACAACCACCTCTGGCCGTAATAACGGCCTTGATACGCTTGGGCATTGAGTGAAACAGAGCTTGCATGGCGTGTACAGGTACAGCTGCCCATGCAGCTTCAACACGATACCACAGTTCATCAAGAGTTGTGACTGGCGTATTGTGACGAGGCAGTTGCTCGGCCACCATTGACCAGACGTTTTCAATTGGTGAGAGATTTGGAGAATGTGCTGGTCAGGGAAACAGTCGAACATTTTCTGTATCCAGAAAGGCCCGTACAGGACCTGCAACATGCGGTCGTGCATTATCCTGCCGAAATGTAGGGTTTCGCAGGGATCCAATGAAGGGTAGAGCCACGGGTCGTAACACATCTGAAATGTAACGTCCACCGTTCAAAGTGCCGTCAATGCGAACAAGAGGTGACCGAGACGTGTAACCAATGGCACCCCATACCATCACGCCAAGTGATACGCCAGTATGGCGATGACGAATACACGCTTCCAATGTGCGTTCACCACGATGTTGCCAAACACGGATGCAACCATCATGATGCTGTAAACAGAATCTGGATTCATCCGATAAAATGACGTTCTGCCATTCGTGCACCCAGGCTCCTGTCTGTGATGCAGTGTCAAGGGTAACTGCAGCCATTGCCGCCGAGCTGATAGTCCATACTGCTGCTAACGTCGTCGAACTGTTCGTGCAGATGGCTGTTGTCTTGCAAACGAACCCATCTGTTGACTCGGGGATCGAGACGTGGCTGCACGATCCGTTACAGCCATGAGGGTAAGATGCCTGTCATCTCGACTGCTAGTGATACGAGGCCGTTAGGATCCAGCACGGCGTTCCGTATTACCATCCTGAACCCAACGATTCCATATTCTGCTAACAGTCATTGGATCTCGACCAACGCGAGCAGCAATGTCGCGATACGATAAACCGCAATCGCGATAGGCTACAATCCGACCTTTATCGAAGTCGGAAACGTGATGGTACGCATTTCTCCTCCTTACACGAGGCACCACAACAACGTTTCCCCGGGCAACGCCGGTCAACTGCTGTTTGTGTATGAGAAATCGGTTGGAAACTTTCCTCATGTCAGCACGTTGTAGGTGTCGCCACCGGCGCCAACCTTGTGTGAATGCTCTGAAAAGCTAATCATATGTATATCACAGCATCTTCCTCCTGTCGGTTAAATTTCGCGTCTGTAGCACGTCATCTTCGTGGTGTAGCAATTTTAATTGCTGGTATTGTATTAATAACAGGATATTATGATTTTGGCGCGCAATTACCGAACGCAGCAGCCAATCGCTGAGGAGGACCACAACTGAGGCGGTCTTTCTCACGATACTCGTACCGAACAATCTGCCATCGGCACCTTACACCACATTACGTAATCTTCCCACTGCTGCCTTCTGTACTGCTCTAAGAAGAGCTTCTTGTACCTGAATATGATGGCTGAAAAGCCAGAAATATTGCACAGTGACTCTGTCTTTGTTAGTATGCGGAAAAAATGTATATGAAAAACTCATTGAATACTGGCGGATTCAGCAAAAACATAGTCCTGCGAAACACAGCCCGGTTTATTCGTACAAGACAGCTTCCAAACAGCAGATGGAGGTGTATAGTACACTGCGCAACAGAATTAGAGGATCACTTTTTCGAAATCCCGTAATTCCCACCCATTGCAACGCTTAAGTTTGAAATTTCGCTCGGAGGTGCGTACGTCCTTCCTCTGGAATGGTGCAAAAGCGCGGTGCCTTGCGACGGCGTCATCGGGCTAGGCGACGCTTCAAACAGCAAGGCGTCGACAAATGCGAAAAAATGGCTACAGCTAAGAGGTTCATGTGAGGTGTAGTGAGGGTTAATGGTGTCACATTCACCCGAGTTCTGCACAGCGCCGCCACGGACGTGTCACGCGATGTGAAGGTCGTCTTGCAGGAACCATTTGCCGTTTTATTCACGCACGCGTCAATGTCGCATCCCCTCGTGATCGCGCCATAGGAGGTAGGAGCGCTGAAGAAGCATAAGCAGCCCTTGCTACTTCGGATCACGTTCAGATTTCGTCGGACAGTTTTGAATGGTCCTTAGTCGTGCCAGCCTACAGTCATGGAAATGCAGGGTTATTACAAATGATTGAAGCGATTTCACAGCTCTACAATTACTTTATTATTTGAGATATTTTCACAATGCTTTGCACACACATACAAAAACTCAAAAAGTTTTTTTGGGCATTCACAAATGTTCAATATGTGCCCCTTTAGTGATTCGGCAGACATCAAGCCGATAATCAAGTTCCTCAAAACACTCGGCGCAGCATGTCCCATTAATGAGTTCGAAAGCATCGTTGATGCGAGCTCGCAGTTCTGGCACGTTTCTTGGTAGAGGAGGTTTAAACACTGAATCTTTCACATAACCCCACAGAAAGAAATCGCATGGGGTTAAGTCGGGAGAGCGTGGAGGCCATGACATGAATTGCTGATCATGATCTCCACCACGACCGATCCATCAGTTTTCCAATCTCCTGTTTAAGAAATGCCGAACATCATGATGGAAGTGCGGTGGAGCATCATCCTGTTGAAAGATGAAGTCGGCGCTGTCGGTCTCCAGTTGTGGCATGAGCCAATTTTCCAGCATGTCCAGATACACGTGTCCTGTAACGTTTTTTTTGCAGAAGAAAAAGGGGCCGTAAACTTTAAACCGTGAGATTGCACAAAACACGTTAACTTTTGGTGAATTGCGAATTTGCTGCACGAATGCCTGAGGATTCTCTACCGCCCAGATTCGCACATTGTGTCTGTTCACTTCACCATTAAGAAAAAATGTTGCTTCCTCACTGAAAACAAGTTTCGCACTGAACGCATCCTCCTCCATGAGCTGTTGCAACCGCGCCGAAAATTCAAAGCGTTTGACTTTGTCATCGTGTCTCAGGGCTTGTAGCAATTGTAAATGGTAAGGCTTCTGCTTTAGCCTTTTCCGTAAGATTTTCCAAACCGTCGGCTGCGGTACGTTTAGCTCCCTGCTTGCTTTATTCGTCGACTTCCGCGGGCTACGCATGAAACTTGCTCGCACGCGTTCAACCGTTTCTTCGCTCACTGCAGGCCGACCCGTTGATTTCCCCTTACAGAGGCATCCAGAAGCTTTAAACTGCGCATACCATCGCCGAATGGAGTTAGCAGTTGGTGGATCTTTGTTGAACTTCGTCCTGAAGTGTCGTTGCACTGTTATGACTGACTGATGTGAGTGCATTTCAAGCACGACATACGCTTTCTCGGCTCCTGTCGCCATTTTGTCTCACTGCGCTCTCGAGCGCTCTGGCGGCAGAAACCTGAAGTGCGGCTTCAGCCAAACAAAACTTTGAGTTTTTCTACGTATCTGTAGTGTGTCGTGACTATATGTCAATGAATGGAGCTACAGTGAATTTATGAAATCGCTTCAATCATATGTAATAGCCCTGTAAGTATTCATACAGTAGGTGGTGACAAACTACGATGGTGTGTTGGGATAGTAAATCACCCACAGCGCCTATACGAATAAGTACGGTGGTGTAGCGTCAGATAACCATGTTCTTCGTAATGAAGCTCCCCGTATGCCATGAATCTATTCTGGGAAAATAAAATATATTACACTCCGCACGATCTACGACAGGGCAAAATGTATTCATGCAGCGGACTACTTTCAACCAAACGGCTGAAGCAGCCCCGGAGTGCATGGCACACTTGTGTAGTCGTGTGGCGGCCGTGAAGCAACAGCACGTCGGACGTGGGTACCGTGGAACAGCAGAATGGGCCGCAAGGGGAAGGAAACGACCACTGAAGAACGAAACATCGTTGTCGCCCAATATCTTCAACACAAATCGTATGCCGAAATTGCGAACATCATAGGACGAAGCTCACTGTGCAATCTATCATTAAGCGATATAAGGACATACATGTAGTAATAAACAGTGAACGACACGGTCGTCCACAGAACCTTACAACAAGAGAGACCAGAATGCTACTAAGAATCATCAAGAAAAACCCGAAAACAACAGCGTCGGCACTATCCGCATATGTACATGACCACTTCCGAAAGGACATCACTCCAAGGGCAGTTCGTACCATTCTCAATCGTTCGGGCTACAGAGCCAGGGTCCCGAGACGAAAGCCGTAGATCAGCAAAAACAACAGGAAGTGGCGGATGGAATTCGCGAGACAGCGTGTATCCAAGACAGCAGAATTCTTGGATACTGCATTGTTTAGTGATGAAAGCAAATTTAATATCATGCACAATGATGGTAGGATCTTGGTCTGGAGAAGACCGAATACAGACCTCGACCGAAACTACATTCAACCCAGGGTGAAGCCCGGAGGTGGTGGAGTGATGGTAAGGGGCTGTATGTCAGCCTGCGGTGTCGGAAAATTAGTGTTTGTGGAAGATACCATGGACAGATTTGTGTATATGAACATTCTCAAACAGAACTTTAAAAAAATGTTTGTGAAATCTTATGGGACTTAACTGCTAATGTCATCAGTCCCTAAGCTTACACACTACTTAAACTAAATTATCCTAGGGACAAACACACACACCATGCCCGAGGGAGGACTCGAACCTCCGCCGGGACCAGCGGCATAGTCCATGACTGCAGCGCCTTAGACCGCTCGGCCAATCCCGCGCGGCAAACAGAACTTACAACAGTGTTGACACCTTGGGACTTCCTAGAAATTATTACTTCCAACAGAACAATGATCCCAAACATACGGCGCAAATTGTCCGGCTGTGGTTGCTCTACAACACTCCACACACTCTTAAAACACCAGCTCAGAGTCCGGACCTGAATCCCATCGAACACTTGTGGAGTGAGCTGGAAAAACGAGTGAGAAAAACACATCCGTAGTAAGGCCTCTTTGAAAGAGGCTCTCCTTCGAGAATGGGAAGGTATCTCGTCGAATACTACAAGAAAATTGGTCCATTCCATGCCACGGACGATGCGAGAAGTAATACATCGGAAGGGTATGCATACGAAGTAATGAACATGTTCTGGCTTTGTTAGAAGTGTCATTTTCTGTTGGTGTATGAATACTTAATTCCCAGCGCAGTAGAGAACTTGGCAGACGTTTTTGCATTTTGTTTTGTAAAGGCTTGTTCATTCTCGTTGAATATACCAGCATAGCTGCATTGGCGACTGGCCACTGTGTATAGTGGATATCCAATTAGTGTTTTTGGTTTCATATTGTCAATAAAGGCGGTTTACTTTCCCACGCTCTAGTGTATGAATACTTATTTCCATTACTGTATAAGGAAGAGCGAAAACCGCAGTCGCGCGGCGCTCCAAGCGCGTGCGATAGCGTTCGATGCAGATGCAGTCCCACGAAGACCTTAGCGAACGGATGAAACGCCCAAATGTGTCAAACATGTCAAAGGTCGCGAAGGAAGTCTTCCTGTTGCCCATCGCATTGCGAACCGTCGTTTTCCACCGCGAAATGCGTGGGAATCTACGTCGCAAGGAAAGGGGTAGTTTCACTAACGCCCTTTAAGCCACCTCCTGCGGGCATTTCGTGTTCGATTCCGAGCGGCGGTGTGTCTGGAGTTTTTTCCTCGATTACCTGCAAGTAAACCGCTTTTAACGCTTAGCTTCGCGGTTTTGATCTCAGAGACCTCGAAAGAAGGGGTGAAATACGGAGGGGGTGTGTCGTCAGCTAGTAACCGAGACACAATCAACTAGAATGAAAGGCCCGATAAATTTTTGACCAATAGAACCTAGTAATTTAAAGTGGTCGGCAAATGTTTAGTAGAAAATAACGTCCGGTGTGCTCCAAGGAAGCGTAACGGGACCTCTGATGTTCTCAGTATACGTAATCGATTTATCAGACACAGATTGTTCAGTGACGTTGCTGTTGTCTACAGAAATGTAGCGCCGTTGTCGGTTGTAAGGAAGTGCAGGAAGGCGTGCTCAAAATTTCTGTTTGGGGTAATGAATGGCAGCTCTCTTCAAATGCGGATAAATACGAGGTAATGAACGTGACGAAGAAAAAGAATTCCACAGTATCCGATTACACGATTCCTCATCGCGTAAAAGCTCAGGGGGCAATACTGATAGGCGATACGAAGTCGGGCGAGCACGGGGAAGTGTTCTGGGAAGGTGCAGCACAACTGTAAAGGTACAAGACGGCAGTATGACTAATTCTAGAGCACTGCTGCAGCATTTAGAGTCCTTATCAAGTAGCCATGATGGCAAACACTTAGCGGATCTAGAGGCGCGCTGCCACGATCGTAATGGTTTATTATGGTCCATAAAAAAGTGTAATACAGGTTCGGGAATCTTTGGAAGAAATGCGACGTTGTTCTCGCTAAGCCTTGTTGGTTAAATTTATACAACAGGTATTGGAGGAAGGCAATGCTACATTTCTGCAGACTCCGTCGTTCTCCCCCATAGGGACTATAATCCGTTCATCATAAGAATAAAACTGATATAAATAAACACAAACACGATGACTGGCCAGAAGACGTAGCACACGGACACTGGTGTTGTTATGCTCTTGGAAGTAGGTCCCACTTACGTAATAGATATCTTATTACTGAGTTACGTTAAATGAAACTTTAAGATATTCAAATATATTAACCGATATCAAAGTTTTCCGTAATTACGCTTTAGCTACATAGTTTTTAATTAAAAAATCGTGTACAGTCACAGCCTGTGCAGCGTTGTGCTCTGTCGCGCTGTTAATGCGCAGTATGAAAATGGCTGAGGTTGCTTTCTATTCCGTAGTGAAACACGCATGGGGGAATAGGTTAAAAAGTGCCGAGAAACAGGCTGTTCTTAATGTTTTTCATAAATTAACGCAGGTAATTGGCTCTGAAGTTTTCCCAGTGTTATATATACTGCCGTTAAAAAACGAAATTTTATTGAACATATAGCGCAGTCGGCAGCGTAATAGAATATGAACCACATGTAACTCGTTCGGTGGTTCAAGTCTTCCCCGAAACATATTTTTTTTCTCGTTCACTTTGAAATACCTACATCTCGTAATTATAAAACTCATCAACAGTTTTTATGAATAATGCACGTCTTTTCTACTTACATATTGCACACGCAATTCCTGTTTCCATTTCAAATACAAATTCTTAATTATGGATATTTTATGAAAGACTGTTCATAAAATTTGTTTAAATTAAGAAATCATAACAATTTAATTTAATTTGAAGGCAAAAATTAAAAACCAGATCCTCTTCATTTGGACATGTCTATCGTTTTATACCACAGAGGTTGAAAAAAAATGGTTCAAATGGCTCTGAGCACTATGGGACTCAACTGCTGAGGTCATTAGTCCCCTAGAACTTAGAACTAGCTAAACCTAACTAACCTAAGGACATCACAAACATCCATGCCCGAGGCAGGATTCGAACCTGCGACCGTAGCGGTCCTGCGGTTCCAGACTGCAGTGCCTTTAACCGCACGGCCACTTCGGCCGGCACAGAGGTTGAAGACAATTATCGTAGAAACATGAAAAACAACCGTTTTCACAGCATCGAACACATCATACAAATACTGCATTTTTACGTTTGCTACTTTTCCATTACAATATGGACCCAGCAGAATTGATCTGGAGCCAAGGTGCGGGATCTCACCCGAGAAGTAACAGAACTGTTGAGCTGCCAGATGTACTGGAACTAACGCACGCAGCTTTTTCACACGTAACTGCCGGACACTGACGGAATATTTTTTTTTAAATCTCATTTTGTTCGATGATGGTCATTGTATTTGTTCGGGGCAGACGTCCAATGACGATTGTTCAAGTTCATCGTAGATCCATTCACTCAGTTTGATTTTATTATTATTATTTTTTTTACAGATACAGAACTGCTTGTCATAATACACTCCTGGAAATTGAAATAAGAACACCGTGAATTCATTGTCCCAGGAAGGGGAAACTTTATTGACACATTCCTGGGGTCAGATACATCACATGATCACACTGACAGAACCACAGGCACATAGACACAGGCAACAGAGCATGCACAATGTCGGCACTAGTACAGTGTATATCCACCTTTCGCAGCAATGCAGGCTGCTATTCTCCCATGGAGACGATCGTAGAGATGCTGGATGTAGTCCTGTGGAACGGCTTGCCATGCCATTTCCACCTGGCGCCTCAGTTGGACCAGCGTTCGTGCTGGACGTGCAGACCGCGTGAGACGACGCTTCATCCAGTCCAAAACATGCTCAATGGGGGACAGATCCGGAGATCTTGCTGGCCAGGGTAGTTGACTTACACCTTCTAGAGCACGTTGGGTGGCACGGGATACATGCGGACGTGCATTGTCCTGTTGGAACAGCAAGTTCCCTTGCCGGCCTAGGAATGGTAGAACGATGGGTTCGATGACGGTTTGGATGTACCGTGCACTATTCAGTGTCCCCTCGACGATCACCAGTGGTGTACGGCCAGTGTAGGAGATCGCTCCCCACACCATGATGCCGGGTGTTGGCCCTGTGTGCCTCGGTCGTATGCAGTCCTGATTGTGGCGCTCACCTGCACGGCGCCAAACACGCATACGACCATCATTGGCACCAAGGCAGAAGCGACTCTCATCGCTGAAGACGACACGTCTCCATTCGTCCCTCCATTCACGCCTGTCGCGACACCACTGGAGGCGGGCTGCACGATGTTGGGGCGTGAGCGGAAGACGGCCTAACGGTGTGCGGGACCGTAGCCCAGCTTCATGGAGACGGTTGCGAATGGTCCTCGCCGATACCCCAGGAGCAACAGTGTCCCTAATTTGCTGGGAAGTGGCGGTGCGGTCCCCTAGGCACTGCGTAGGATCCTACGGTCTTGGCGTGCATCCGTGCGTCGCTGCGGTCCGGTCCCAGGTCGACGGGCACGTGCACCTTCCGCCGACCACTGGCGACAACATCGATGTACTGTGGAGACCTCACGCCCCACGTGTTGAGCAATTCGGCGGTACGTCCACCCGGCCTCCCGCATGCCCACTATACGCCCTCGCTCAAAGTCCGTCAACTGCACATAAGGTTCACGTCCACGCTGTCGCGGCATGCTACCAGTGTTAAAGACTGAGATGGAGCTCCGTATGCCACGACAAACTGGCTGACACTGACGGCGGCGGTGCACAAATGCTGCGCAGCTAGCGCCATTCGACGGCCAACACCGCGGTTCCTGGTGTGTCCGCTGTGCCGTGCGTGTGATCATTGCTTGTACAGCCCTCTCGCAGTGTCCGGAACAAGTATGGTGGGTCTGACACACCGGTGTCAATGTGTTCTTTTTTCCATTTCCAGGAGTGTAGAAGAAGAGAAAATGCTGCGCCTGGTTGGATTCGTGGATTCTGTTGTTGATAGGCTCGCTATTAACGTAGCAGGCGACACTTCCAGAACGGATTAGGATAAGGAAGGAGCTAAGAGATCACCAGACGAGTGACTGTAGGTAATACCTTCAGTGGCTTCAAAATTTAACTATACGGCGAAATTCTTGAATACTCTCTTACGTTACACACAGCTTATGCAGAGAAATTACGCTGTGGTTAAGTCAGGAATTTTCGTAATTCTTGTTTTTAGTTACAATAGCACGTCAGCTAAAAACGATAACGTGTTGCAGTTTTCGTCTAGTCGTCAAAGGAGCGTATCGTGAGAGACTGGCAGTAAATTATTTCATTCTGCTAAAAAAATAAATGACATTCGAAGCTGTTGCTCATCTCTTTTTACGTGTGAACTGCCAACTGGCCACGTCACTGCAAGCTATCGGTACCAGCTGACCGGCCAGTGCTGTCCAAGTTAAATACGCCGGTAAAGCTGTTGCCCTGTATTATCGCTAAATAGATGTGAAGGTAATGCACAGCTCAAAACGTACCCATATTATCGTACTTGACAGTACTCGAGACAGCTTGGCTGCAGTCCCACGTGAAACGGAAATCCAAAGAGGTTCCAGCAAACGCGGAAGAATACATAGTGCAGTGTTTACATCAGGTTTATTCATATGATGAACGGATTATAGAATAGGATTGCGTTCACAGTGGCACCGACAACAGTTGTCAGACGCCTTCGCCAGAGGTCGTCCGTTACCATTGGCCGACGGCTTGGTCACAGTAGGTCCGATTCCCCGTCAGCTTTTGCCGAGATCGAGGAGGTTAGAATCTACTCTACGTATTGTAAGTAGGCTGTTTAGGTTTTTATGTTGGTAACGCCACGTAGCGCTCTATATGAAAATCATTGATTGTGCTGTGTGAAGCCTGTGGCTGGTTTGCATTGTTGGAATATTTGCTATTGTAGTGTTGGGCAGTTGGATGTGAACAGCGCGTAGCGTTGCGCAGTTGGAGGTGAGCCGCCAGCAGTGGTGGATGTGGGGAGAGAGATGGCAGAATTTTAAGAGCGGACGATCTGGACATGTGTCCGCCAGAAAGAGTAAATTTGTAATACTGGATATCATGAACTGATATATATATATATAATGACTTTTGAACATTATTAAGGTAAATACATTGTTTGTTCTCTATCAAAATCTTTCATTTGCTAACTATGACCATCATTAGTTAGTGCCTTCAGGAGTTAGAATCTTTTATTTAGCTGGCAGCATTGGCGCTCGCTGTATTGCAGTAGTTCGAGTAATGAAGATTTTTGTGAGGTAAGTGATTCATGAAAGTTGTAGGTTATTGTTAGTCAGGGCCATTCTTTTGTAGGGATTGTTGAACGTTGCGCTAAAAATATTGTGTGTCAGTTTAGTGTTGATCAGAATAAGTAAAGAGAGAAATATCTGAGTACGTTCAGTTCTGCTCAGCTGTTTGAAAATCAAATAACGTAAGAGGTTTTATCAACACAGTAATTCATTAATTTTTCTATGGAGACGTTTCAGTATGAACTAGGTAGGATTTTAACCTGGGGTGAGATGGATTACACGATGCCACTGTGCTTGGAAACAAATGCTGTAGTGCGGCTTTTGCTATTTAAAAAACGTCGAATGCTTGTGAATGAGCTACACTGGTCTCCAAAATTAAAGCAACGAACTATTTCTCCCGTCTTCTGTCTAATTCACGATATTATCATACAAACTGTCAACGGATGTCCGTACGACGGTGTCCTGCACGGAAGCCGGTATTCTGGTCACCGGACAACAACGCCAAAGATGACGTCAGGGCATCCATCAAACGGGGTAGTCCCACATCCACAATAGCTGTGTGCACAGTCACAGCAGCGCAGTATGGCACAGAGAAGATGCGTACCAGGCTCTCTGCACTGGAGGACCATGGGAAGAATTGAAGCAGGACAGTCGCAAACTGATGTGGCCCGATGACATAATGTGAATCATTCTGTCATCTTTCGGATGTGGCAACGGTTTGTAGAGACAGAACTATATGCCGAAGACCAGGGCAGGACTGATCACGTGTAACATAAGAAAGAGGGAATCGTTATTTGGCTGTAAGGGGACGACAGTACCGCCCTAGTACTGCATTGCAACGGGCATCTGACCTCGTGGCACCCACTGGACGTGTTGTATCGAGGCAAACGGCGTGCAGAAGACTTCAGCAGAGTAATCCCATAGAGCAGGTCTGGGATGCGTCATGTCAGCATCCACCAATCACTCTCCAAGACTTGCGAGCAGCTCTGCAGGAAGAATGGACGTTATTGTCTCAACATGAGACTGATGACATCATGCACAGCACTCCCCGTCGTTTGTCAGTCCTGTATTGCTGCCAGAGGTGGTCAGACCCCATACTGAGTGCATTAACTAGTTGTCGAAATGTGTGTGTAAATCCGTTAAAGTTGGGGGGAAACGAAGAAATTTTTATCTACCGTTAAGCACGTTGCTGCTGTTTACGTTCTGCATTCTTTATATTGTTTCTACCTTGTTATCACCTGTTTTCTGGCAAATTAAACGCAACCTAGCAAAATTTCGGTTTGTTGCTTTAATTTTGCGCACCAATGTATACTAATCTTGTAAAAAAAAAAAAAAAAAAAAAACGCGGCGAGTACTGTTCACTCTGTCCTGGGATATCGAAATAACCAGACGAATTTTACGAATACGTGAGATGAAAGGAGAAACGTTCTGTTACATACTGAAGAGGATTCGCGTTGATCTTGAAAAGTAACAGTACAAGCACTCTGTTTTGCAGCATTTATTTCAAGTTGTGCAGAAATACGTCCATTTAGTCTAACTTTCAGTGACTGTGATCAGCCGGCAGTGGTGGTCTCGCGGTTCTAGGCGCGCAGTCCGGAACCGTGCAACTGCTACGGTCGCAGGTTCGAATCCTGCCTCGGGCATGGATGTGTGTGATGTCCTTAGGTTGGTTAGGTTTAAGTAGTTCTAAGTTCTAGGGGACTGATGACCACAGCAGCTGAGTCCCATAGTGCTCAGAGCCATTTGAACCATTTGATTGTGATCAAGCATACTTGTGCAAGGCAAGCTTGAAATTTAGAATAAATTATTCTGAACACCTAAAGCACTGAAGAGTGGAAACACATGCACCACATTTGCAAACCAGTTCATGTAACAGAATCACAAATTTGCAGGCATAAAAACGCCAGTAAGCAGTAACACTAATTTGTAGACACCATATTCCCCCCTACCACAAACCAAATAAGAACTACTACAGTAACTGTAAGTCTAAGTACACCACCCTTTTCATGTGAAGAACTTATTTTTTGAGGTTATGATTTACTTCTAAATATTCCGATAAAGATTTTGCGTACTGGTGTTTACCTGTAAAGCGATATTAGTCCATAGGTTCCGAACTATATCACGACTACCATATTTTTCATCCACAGGATGCCAGAAACTCTTTCTTTCGTAAGCATGTCAGCTTATCACAGTCCATCATCCTTGTGTGAGAGCGTCCGTCGAGCTGACCGACGAAAACGAACTAATTTTGATTTCACCGGTTGTCATCCGATGTCTGTACGTTCGGACGATGAGATCGGCTGCAGTGAGGCCGCGCACGTAGTGTCGTACTGATTTGAAAAGATGGGCCATCTTCAGCCGATGTCGGCCCTCGGCGGAATCCACCGATTTCGGTGCCACTGTGACCACAGCCTAAGAGAGACTAAGAACTACCCTCGACATCGCCCTGTACATTCGTTTGCGGCACATACGTACAGGTCTTCATTGCTCCTCTCTCTTCCCACCTCCCCAGCATACGTAGGGAAGTACACAAGGCGGCAGTGTCTGGGCAGACGAGGCACTTGTTGCTTTACGTTGTCAAAAGCCGCGTGCAGCCGAGTACAGAGTACCAGTGGCCGACTTGTACTCGTACCGGATGATCAAAAAGTCAGTAAAAATTTGAAAACTGAATAAATCACGGAATAATGTAGATAGAGAGGTACAAATTGACACACATGCTTGGAATGACATGGGATTTTATTAGAACCAAGAACATACTAAAGTTCAAAAAATGTCCGACAGATGGCGCTTCATCTGATCAGAATAGCAATAATTAGCATAACAAAGTAAGACAAAGCAAAGACGTTCTTTACAGAAAATGCTCAATATGTCCACCATTATTCCTCAACGATAACTGTAGTTGAGGAATAATGTTGTGAACAGCACTGTAAAGCATGTCCGGAGTTATGGTGAGGCATTGGCGTCGGATGTTGTCTTTCAGCATCCCTAGAGATGTCGGTCGATCACGATACACTTGCGACTTCAGGTAACCCTAAAGCCAATAATCATGCGGACTGAGGTCGGGGGACCTGGGAGGCCAAGCATGACGAAAGTGGCGGCTGAGCACACGATCATCACCAAACGACGCGCGCAAGAGATCTTTCACGCGTCTAGCAACACTTTTTTTTTTTTGTTCTAATAAAACCCCATGTCATTCCAACAAGCATTTGTGTCAATTTTTACCTCTATATCTACATTATTCTGTGGTTTATTAAGTTTTCAAATTTACACTGACTTTTTGATCACCCGGTATATTGGAGCCGATATAAACAAGATAGTTTCCTGCGAAAATGGCCACATACGAAGAATTCCACGAACGACAGTGACGTCAGAACTGTAGCACAACATAGAGGATCGATAGTGGCACAGCGGAATCGTATCAGCGGAGGCTGCGGGCCCCGCCCACCTAGCCTCGGGCACCTCGCCGCATGCGCAGATGTGTGGTAACCCTGGCAACCGGGGTTTCGGGTCAGGTCGCGCGGGGTCACCTTCAGCCGACGCGACGCGCGCGGCCGCGCCCGTTCGATATCGCCAATTACCAGAGTTTTCACTCTTGTCGAGGGCGTGCACTCGCGCCACTTGCAGCTACTGATTAATCTCGGAGTAATTGCAGTGCGGGTCACGAGCGTCAAGCGCCCTTTGACTGCCAACACTCTTAACAGATTCAGTGCTTCACACACACGCAGCATGCGATTCTGCATAGGAGGTAGCGCAGTGGATGTAGCTGGTTAACTGGGCGCGCAGGTGTGTGTGTGTGTGTGTGTGTGTGTGTGTGTGTGTGTGTGTGGTTGTTTGCTTTATGGGGAGGCGCTGAACGACATATCAGCGTACATATGAAAATTAGTTGAAACGAACGTGGTTAAAACGTAGAAAATGCGATTTTGCACTCTACCTGTCTCTCCCAAACTCACTCTGATGTATTAAGCGAGTTATGGAATACACATTGAAAAAACAGATTACACGCCATAGCAGAGTGGGGGAGCGTTCACTGCAATCGACAATAGATTGTGTCTATACAGGTAGAAATTGAGACTGTGAAATTATTTGGAGGCGTGTAACAGGTCTAATCGAACTCAAGTTTATCATCGGATGTTTTTACCTGCCGTTACAGTTTTAGAATTAATCCAAGAAAGTCAGCTCTCAGTAGACTGATCCTGCGGTGTTAGTTGGAACGAATTTAACCCACGGATTCATTGCAGTTGGTACGTACAGGCAACCTCGCGAAGTACTTTTGAACACAGTTCTACGAGAACTGTCTTGAGCAGTTCGACACCCCACACGCGATGGAAATATTTTAGACCTTGTAGCTATAAACAGGCTTGACCTTATCGACTCTACGAGTATAGAAACAGGGATTCGTGATCATGAGATCACAGCGACGACGGTTGCTAAAAGTTAAAAACCAATCGTTGAGCTCCAATATGACAGACGTAGAGCAGTTATGGCCAAAGTTTAAACGGATTTTGAATCGCGCTCCAGAGAAGTATGTGCTGAATAAGTGGATTAAGGGTGAAAATGACGCCCGGTTTAATATCACAATTCGGCAAATGCTGAAGGAGCAAAGACTAAAAAAAAAAAAAAAAAGAAAAGAAAGAGCCAATGACAACAGGTTGAAGCTAGTGGAAATTCGCGTGTGTTAAAAGAGATGGATGCCTGAAGCATAAAACAACTACCACCTTCAACCTTAGCAAAAGATCTAGCCGAGAACCCCGGAAAATTATGGCCCTATGTAACATCGGCAAGGGAGAAGATGGCTTCTATCCAGTCACTCGTTGACCAGTCTGTTGTAGCAGTAGAAGACAACGAAAGGAACGCTGAGGTTTTAAATATCGCATTTAAGAAATCTTTCACGCTGGAGGATCGCCCATGCATCGTCCCACAGACTGTCGTTTGGAGGACATAGTAATAGGCCTCCCTGACGCAGCGAAGCAACTGAATGAGTTAAAAACAAATAAGTCACCAGGTCCAGATGGAATGCCAATTAGGTTTTACAAGAGTGCTCTAAGCCATTGGTCACTTACTTTGTATTCGTCGCGAATCTGTCGCCCAGTGCGAAGTCCCATACGACTGTAAAAGGCACAAGTAACTCCAGTCTATAAGAAGAGTACAAGAACAGACCCGCAAATTTCAGACCAGCATCCTTAACATTGGTCTGCTGCAGAATTCTTGAATATATTGTCAATTTGAATATAAGACTAAAATCTACTGCCCAATCAACATGCTTTTAGAAAGCATCGCTCGCGCTGAATTCAGCTTGTCCTTTTCTCTCACGATATCCTGCGAAAGGATTGAGGCAACAGGCAACTTCCGTATTCCCAGATGTTCGGAAAGTATTTGACACGGTGGCACATTGTAGACTCAACGAAGGCACGAGCATACGAAATAGGTTCCCAGATATGTTAGTGGCTCAAAAACCCCTTAAGTAATAGAACGCAGTACGCTGTCCTCGACGGCGAGTACTCATCAGAGATAATGGTATCGAGGGGGGGAGGGGGGGGGGGTATCCAAGAGGGTTCTGATAGGGTTCATCTTATTCTCTACTATCCTTAAATAATTATCTAACAGACATGCTGAGGAGGAGCAGCAGCTATTTGCTGATGACGCTGTGGAATGACTGTAGGAGGATATAATATTATAACGTGACTGAGTGTGCCGTCCCCTAATCAATAAAAGTTTGAGTTTCTCCATTTAACATGAATTTCGACAAAGAGTTTAATTGCACTCGAGATAAGTACCAAAACATCAAATTGGCTCTTGCTTGCAAAGTGGCCGATCTCGGAATTAAATTTTTGCAACGTGGTGATTTAATTATGGGATATAATTCTATTTATAGTAGAATATTTGTTTTGACATTCGTCTGGCTTTCAATTGCGTAGATACGTTTATTGAAGTGTTTTGGATTTTCACATCAGAGGAAGGTGAGATGTAAGCGCCGCGTTTATTCCATGGACAGAGGAGAGAGCGCTTTGCTGTATTCTGTTTTGTTGGACGAAGACGTGTACGAGAATCAATAATTCGTTTTGGTGATTTGTCCGTATTATTTCTAGGGACAAGTGCTACATTGTGTAATTGGTACATTAATCCAGTTCTGTCGCGTGATAACGTCGACGAGAGTAGTCACAGAGAGAACACAAATAACACTGTGGTATAGGACGCGCTCAGACGCATGGTGTGCGATTGACTTTGCCGAATTCACACAAATTTGAATAGCCGCGCGGTAGACAATAGTGTGGTGCGTAAATAATTATCAGACATTAAAAGACTCACCCGTGCCAAGTATTAAAATACTGAATTTTGAAATAGTCGGCAATACGGAGTAGCTTATTGATTCCGTTGCTAGGTTGCGTGAATCATTCAGCCCAATTACAGTTTTATACGAAATCACACTATTTAAGATGAGTGGATGCAGAGTGACCGCAGTTTTATGGGCAAGCCGGAAGACAAGAAGACACGACGCCAAGCGGTTCACGTGGTGATGCGAGAGAAGGAGGGGAAAAAGCGGTTCAGTATGACTTTGACAAAATTCCTAATTGGTATGATGAATGGCAGTTTCCTCTACATGTGGCAAAATGGAAGTTAATGCAGGTGAGTAGGAAAAACAAACCCAAAATGTTCGAATACACCAATATTAGTGTGCTGTTTGACACCGTCACGTCGAGTACATATCTAGGCGTAACGCTGCAAAGAGACATTAAGTGGATTGAGCATGTAAGAGTTTTAATAGGGAAGGCGAATGGTCGACATTTACTGGGAGAACTTTAGGAAAGTGTGGTTTATCTCTAAAAGCAGATCGTGTAGGGCACTAGTGCGACCCATTATTGAGTACTGTTTGAGTATTCACAGGTCGGTTTAAAGGAAGACATCGAAGCAATTAAGAAAAAAGTGTGTGAATTCGTATGGGATCAAACTGCTGAGGTCATCGGTCCCTAGAGTTAAACACTACTTAACTAACCTACGCTTAAGTCAACACACACACCCATGCCGAGGGAGGACTCGAACCTCCGGCGGGAGTGGCCGCCCGATTCGTTACATGGCGCCTCTAACCGCGCGGCCGAAGCAAATCATGGGGGTGGGGGTGGGGGGGCTTCTAGATTTGTTACCGGTAGGTTCTGCCACCACGCGAACTTTAAGAGAGAAGCTTCTTGATGAAATGGGAATTCCTGGGGGGAACGCGACGTTTCAAGAAACATTCCTGAGAAAGTATAGAGAATCGGCATTTGAAGTTGAATTGCAGAACGATTATACTGCCGTCAACGTACATATCGCGTAAGTACCGCGAAGATAGGGAAATTACAGCTCGTATGAAGGTATATAGGCAATCATTTTCCCTCGCTCTCTTTGCGAGTGGAGCAGGAAAGGAAATGAATATTGGTGGTACAGGTCGCCCTCTGCCTACACCATACGCTTTCTTGCGGAGTATGTTTGTAGTTGTAGATGATCACCCGCCCAATCACACTAACTTACATCCTGCGAGATAGCGTTAAAATGGTCAGATGTTTTAGAACTCCCAACTGAAATACAAGTACGACAAGAGGAAAACTATAATGGATTCACAGGAATATATGGCTGGCTGATCACTAACAAGAACCACGGATGGGCCAGCCACCCTGATAAACACATTAGAAATGACGCCCTAAAATTTTAGGCAATAAGTCGGACGTTCCACAAAACCATGAAAGACGTACCACATCTACATCTACATCTACATTTATACTCCGCAAGCCACCCAACGGTGTGTGGCGGAATTCGTGTTGGTTAAAAACAGCGGGTAAATTGCACAGCGAAAGAGCTGCTACCTTCATGCCTGAACAAAATACAGTCTACTGAAATGCGGTGCACAGTGATCTGTACGCCGTAACCACTACATACTAGAGGGTCCTCTCGCCGGAACAAGAACCATGTGTCAGAGGGCTGTGTCCTAAGCGAAGAGAAGACAAGTGAGAAGGGCCTCGTCCCATCTGGTGGCTGGAAGGAGGTACGCCATGGCTGCGTTGAGGACTTAACGAACGCAGTTTTTTGTCTCTCAATTCCAGCCACTCTTCTTCCCACTGAGGCATGACTACACCTAAACAGCTGGGCGAAGCATGTACTGGGATGACAGCTGAATTATATGATGATCGCGACATGCCTCGTTGGCTGCTACAACTGCAGTTTCGTTCCCCTTAATACAGTGCGGGTTATTGCAAGTACTGAAGAGATGTGCACGTAAAGACGACGGGTGGTTGGGCAATGCGCAGTAAAAGTGGGCAGTGTACCATGAGACGCGGCTGTCAATAGTGTCATTCTGCCGGAAATGTATGATTTTCAGCTCCTGTCTTGCTTTCAAGAAGCATGTGGAACGCAACTGCAATAGAGGACAAGGACTCATATATGAAATTTAACGCTTCACAAAAGGAAACGGGCTTTCGATCAATCTTAACATCTGACTATTCCGCACGTCCCTCATGCCAATCATAAAAAAATCTGAGCAGTAACTGAAGACACAGACATCAATAGATTCTTCCGCATAGCCACTGAAAGCACCTCGCTTCCTTTCTAACACCCATATCCGTAATGAACTCCACCTTCAAATGGCTCTGAGCACTATGGGACTTAACATCTATGGTCATCAGTCCCCTAGAACTTAGAACTAATTAAACCTAACTAACCTAAGGACAGCACACAACACCCAGCCATCACGAGGCAGAGAAAATCCCTGACCCCGCCGGGAATCGAACCCGGGAACCCGGGCGTGGGAAGCGAGAACGCTACCGCACGACCACGAGATGCGGGCACTCCACCTTCCTCAGGTCATCAAACATAACGATTCGATCTTCTACAATGGAACAGCTACTTCTTCACAAGCTCTAATACAAACACTAGGAGCCTTCCTATCCTACACCAGGACCATGTTGTTGTTGTTGTGGTCTTCAGTACTGAGACTGGTTTGATGCAGCTCTCCATGCTACTCTGTCCTGTGCAAGCTTTTTTATCTCCCAGTACCTACTGCAACCTACATCCTTCTGAATCTGCTTAGTGTATTCATCTCTTGCTCTCCCTCTACGATTTTTACCCTCCACGCTGCCCTCCAATACTAAATTGGTGATCCCTTGATGCCTCAGAACATGTCCTACCAACCGATCCCTTCTTCTGGTCAAGTTGTGCCACAAACTTCTCTTCTCCCCAATCCTATTCAATACTTCCTCATTAGTTATGTGATCTACCCATCTAATCTTCAGCATTCTTCTGTAGCACCACACTTCGAAAGCTTCTATTCTCTTCTTGTCCGAACTATTTATCGTCCATGTTTCACTTCCATACATGGCTACACTCCATACGAATACTTTCAGAAATGACTTCCTGACGCTTAAATCAATACTGGATGTTAACAAATTTCTCTTCTTCAGAAACGCTTTCCTTGCTATTGCCAGCCTACATTTTAAATCCCTCTCTACTTCGACCATCATCAGTTATTTTGCTCCCCAAATAGCAAAACTCCTTTACTACTTTAAGTGCCTCATTTCCTAATCTAATTCCCTCAGCATCACCCGACTTAATTAGACTACATTCCATTATCCTTGTTTTGCTTTTGTTGATGTTCATCTTATATCCTCCTTTCAAGACACTGTCCATTCCATTCAACTGCTCTTCCAAGTCCTTTGCTGTCTCTGACAGAATTGCAATGTCATTGGCGAACCTCAAAGTTTTTATTTCTTCTCCATGAATTTTAATACCTACTCCGAATTTTTCTTTTGTTTCCTTTACTGCTTGCTCAATATACAGATTGAACAACATCGGGGAGAGGCTACAACCCTGTCTTACTCCCTTCCCAACCACTGCTTCCCTTTCATGTCCCTCGACTCTTATAACTGCCATCTGGTTTCTGTACAAATTGTAAATAGCCTTTCGCTCCCTGTATTTTACCCCTGCCACCTTTAGAATTTGAAAGAGAGTATTCCAGTCAACATTGTCAAAAGCTTTCTCTAAGACCAGGACCATATGTCCACGAATGTTGCTCAGTCCCCAATTCAGTTTCGGTTTGCAACACGAAATTTTTAAATCTCCCCCAATCCTTCAGTTCTCAAATTATCGCAACCCTCACTCAAACCCCAAACCTGCGACATAAGGGAATTTGACTAAAGTACAGGCCTTGAACTTACAGGTGTCTATAGTTGCGGTCCTGAAAAATGGCGGTCGAGTTTAGGCTTGTTCTGCGCGCACACGTCACGCATTCTCCGACAGCCAACGAGCGTTCGGTAGTGTTCTTTCGCTCTGCTGTGAGTGCCATAATGAGAGCGTTAAACGTGACTGTAGCAACTTGTTTAGCGAATTTCTGTTCCATTTGTTGACAGTGCCATCGCTGATGGTGCTAGTAAGTGATAAACTCTGCATCTACATCTATATGGATACATGGATACTGGCAGAGGGTTCATCAAACCACCTTCACAATAATTCTCTATTATTCCAATTTCGCCGCGGAAAGAAACGAACACATATATCTTTCCGTGTGAGCTCTGAAGCAACGAGAAACGTCTTTGTTTTAATGATGTACATCCCAAATGCTGTATCATGCCGCGACACTCTCTCCCCTATTTCTGGATAATACAAAATGTGTTGCTCTTCTTTGGACTTTCTCGATGTACTCCGTTAATCATATATGGTAAGGATCCTAGAATGGGCAGCAGTATTGTACTGTATGTTAACCGGGGGCCTAGAGACGACGGAGAGGCTCCGTCCCTGCAGCCGCAGTGGTCCGCAACCCTACGACGACTACCGCAGTCCACTTCACCCCTCCGCCACCCCACACCGAACTCAGGGTTATTGTGCGGTTCGGCCCCCGGTGGACCCCCCCCCCCCCCCCCCCCCCAGGGAACGTCTCACACCAGACGAGTGTATCCCCTATGTTTGCGTGTTAGAGTAATGGTGGTGTACGCGTAAGTGGAGATCTGTCCGAGCACGGAACGTCGGTAACCTGTTGGCGATTTACATCATCTACCAGTTCCATTCCTTTCGAGTAAATCTGTGTGTGGACGGTCTAAGTCTTCTCCTAAAATCTTTACCACCTACACTACCCTCCACTACCAAATTGTTTAAAGCCTCAATAAGCCTCCTATCAACCTTTCGCTACTTGTAGACAAACTTGTGCTATAAACTGCTCCTCTCGATTTGATTCAGTACCTCTTTATTATAGTTCAATTCTTTTATCTTGGCGGTTCGCGCGCATGCACGCCCAGACGCGGGAGATTGCTGCGTTGCCAGTTGTACGCGCCAAGAGAAGCAGCGCCATAGTATAGTTCGCAAACTTATTAGGGGGGAGCACGCAGTTTATGAAGTAAAGCCACCACAGCCGCATTAACTCTTTCGCTGCTACAGAGACGTGCTCCCGGCATTCCGCGCTGTGCGCGATTTTGTCACTGCACTGCTCGCCTGTGCTGACACATGCTGTTTCCGACTGCTTTGACACACATATCATTCGATTCCACAAAAACTATTTGGCCTAAAAATTTGATTTTTACACATCATCTTGACTGATACCTTCCCCCCATAAATGACTTAATTTTGTTCAAATGGTTCAAATGGCTCTGAGCACTATGGGACTTAACATCCGAGGTCATCAGTCCAGAACTTAGAGCTACTTAAACCTAACTAGCCTAAGGACATCACACACATCCATGCCCGAGGCAGGATTCGAACCTGCGACCGTAGCGGTCGCGCGGTTCCAGTCTGAAGCGCCTAGAACCGCTCGGCTACTCCGGCCGGCCTTAATTTTGTTTCCATGTTCAACGCAGTTTCCATGTTCAATGCAGTACTTTCCGTATGGTCGATTTTAGTTGCCCCTAGAAATTTCAAAAAAATTACATTCAAACGAATAAAATTCATGAAGTAAGACACTTCGATATTGTTTTTAAAATAAAGAAAATATTCAGCACCAATCAGGGTTTGAACTCAGCAACCATACACTTTAACCATTACGCTAACACAGCTCGTCATTTATAATATCTCCTGGAGGACTTTAAACTATCACGCAAATTACTGACAAACACTGTTGGTATGATTATGAATTACTCACGTCGAAGTACAATAGGAAATAAACAATTACCGCTGTTCTTTATTGCGAAAATGCGGTTAGTGAGAATGATACAGACACCTTTCCTTGCTATCGCCTGAATTAGGAGGCTTATTGCTTGTTTGGTTTAATTAATTAATAGAATATGAAGCAATTGGTATAAAGAATGCTTTTTCCAAACTTTCTATAAAAGAAAGTCTGGTATCAAGACATTGCTTTTGTTCAATTACTTTATTTATGACTGAACCGTTTCTATAACTGAAGACACTCGTCCGTGCTCTGCACTGCAGTCGAGCTCTGGCAACGTCGTTCTCTGTTCATTGGCTGACTGTGTTTTGTGACGTCAGATGCGCAGAACGAACCTAAACTAGGGCCGCCGTCATAAATGACGCGCACTTTAGTTATTCGATCTGCATATCTTCAGAAATCCTCTTCTATGTGCTATTTATCGTCAACCTTTCACTTCAGTGTAAGGCTACAACTCTATTCAAATATTTTCAGAAAAGACTTCCTAATCTCTAAATTTGTATTTCATGTTAACATTTGTTCCTAAAAGCTTTTGTTACGTTTTGTCAATTTGCATTTTGTATTCTCTTTACTTCTGTCGTTGTCATTTTTTCTGCGCAAATATCAAAACTCGTCTACTGTTTTTAATCTCCCATTTCCTAATCTAATTGCCTCAGTCATCCTACTCAATTCCACTACACTCCATTAATTGACCTAGTTTCACTTTTGACTGTGTTCACTGTGTAACCGCTTTTGACGACACTGTACAGTTCTTTCGACTGCTGTGTAAAATCCTTTGCCGTCTGTAGCAGAATTACATCATCAGTGCTACACTTCGGAAGTGTTTATGTATGCTACTTGAACTTTAATTCCCCTTTCATATTTCTCCTTGGTTTCTTTACTTCTGTACAAGTCCCATCTATTTTATAATTTCGTAATGCCAGAGGCAACAGAGTTTTCTACATCCGCAAATATGTTGAAGCACAAACTGCCTGCGGGTGTGTGGCTTGAGAATAAAGTGGGCTGGATGTTCCGTCACAAAGCTTGTCATCCCATCCTGCTCAGGGCCGAAGCTGCGAAACGGATAGTGCGGACAGGCCTATGGTCATGACGCGGGAGAATCACAAGTGCAGCCAGCGTTCGATATTGCCAATTACCAGGAATAATTACCCATTACCAGCAATAATGTTATTACAGCGTCGCTCCAGCCAACATCACTTCAGCCTGCCGAAGTACACAGCAGCCGAAGTACATTCATCAATAAATTGTCAGTCTCATTACACATTCGAAAAAAAATTAGTGACAACAGTTCTTAACACAATAATTTTATCTTGAAACTCTCCTATTGGTCCATGTTTGCATAAAAAACAACAATATGGGGAAGTGGGTCTGCCTTGATCCAAAACACGTTTGTTAATTATTTATTTACTCCCCAAACTAGTTTCAGCGACAAATACCGCCGTCATCAGTGAGTTCTCTACAACTCCACTAATATCGAAAGTGATCTACACACCCTGAAACACAGTAACAGTTTATACCGATAACTAAGAGCTGAAGAAAATTATTACATACAAAACCCACACTGGAAGGTTCAAATGGCTCTGAGCACTATGGGACTTAACTTCTGAGGTCATCAATCCCCTAGAACTTAGAACTACTTAAACCCAACAAACATAAGGACATCACACACATCCATGCCCGAGGCAGGATTCGAACCTGCGACTGTAGCGGTCGCGCGGTTCCAGACTGTAGCGCGTAGAACCGCTCGGCCACTCCGGCCGGCCACAGTGGAAGGAAAAAAACGTATTAAACGAAAACGAAAACACACTTTGCAACAACACATTCTTTACCGCTCTAAGAGAACTGACACAGGACACAGAATAGGGAAACACACACACACACACACACACACACACACACACACACACACACACAATCACTCCCCTCGCCATACACAGAGACATATATAAGGAACAGAAGTTCAAAATGGTTCAAATGGCTCTGAGCACTATGGGACTTAACTTCTGAGGTCATCAGTCCACTAGAACTTAGAACTAATTAAGCCTAACTAACCTAAGGACATCACACACATCCATGCCCGAGGCAGGATTCAAACCTGCGACCGTAGCGGTCGCGCGGTTCCAGACTGAAGCGCCTAGAACCGCTCAGCCACACCGGCTGGCGGAACAGAAGTCCTCAGAATTCCCGGTACAACTTTCATAACCTCTCGCAATATCCGATACAGCGAGATGGCCTAATGTTTTGGATCAGGAGCAAGATGTAAAAGTTACGTTTGTCT
Organism: Schistocerca americana; assembly: GCF_021461395.2. NCBI lineage: Eukaryota > Metazoa > Arthropoda > Insecta > Orthoptera > Acrididae > Schistocerca > Schistocerca americana. The sequence continues at coordinate 205,873,458 of NC_060124.1, read as the reverse complement.
GTGTCTAAAAGTAGCTGCAAGCTGTCCACCGCACGTGAGTTCATGACGAACTACGTAACAACCTAGTACACACCAAAACTGTATCCAGAATATGCCGCATTGCCAACAACGCTGAACATACTTAAGTTCACGTTTTTTTTTTGTATTTGTTTACCACCAGCCACCAGGTGACCTGAAGAAAAACACCACAAAAAATGCAGACACTATGCCGGAAACAGCGGCAGCA